>NC_092803.1:130911177-131279158 GCF_040954645.1 Diabrotica undecimpunctata
AAATACCGCACACAGCCGCACGTTCGGCTAGCAACTTGACAACACAAAATCACATCTGTGATTCTTTTTGGTTGAACCAATATTTATCTAAAAGTGTCGACAGGCCGGCGTCAGTGGTTAAAACCCAAGTCCCTTATAAGAGATTTATGAGACAAATATTTTTAGGCAAGATTTTTATGTCTGTCACATAAGATTGAAGCCAATATTTGTGGAAACGAAAAATAAACTAATATTAATTTTGTTGTTTTTACAACAGGATCTGTATCAACAAAAAATATTTAAACCATTTTATGTTCACGGATGATCTACTTATAATAGCAACAATTATGGGAAAACTAAAAAAAAATGATATCAGACCTAAAAAAATGTCGCGACAAATTTAGTAAAAAATCTGTGGAGAAATCGTATGATGCAGTTTCGGCCTAGATTTTCAGGAATATAAGGTATATGCCTGAATTCATTCTATATATTTATAACTCCGACACGGTCAATTGATAAGAGGGCTACAACAAAAATAAACAGGTTGCGACAAATCGGATTTACACAGCACAAGATCGGGGGCACTGGAGACAACTGAGGGAAGCCTATGTTCAGCAGTGAACCCTACAGCCTGTTTGATGATGAGTCAATCACTCCTTGGCTCATTCAGTGTCCCTACAGCAAGGGCGCAAGACCCCAGAGTACCGTATTCAGCATTAAATCGTCGCTTGTCCACTGCTGGTCATAGATCGACCTCATCATTTTCCATCTGTTTCGATCTTGTGCCTCTTGCATTCAATTTCTATGGCAACGTTTTAGATCGTCAGTCCAACGTGTTGGTGGACGACCTTCTGCTTCGGTATGCATTATCCCTTGGTCTCCATTCCAATATCCGCTTTGTCCATCTGTTATCTGTTATTCGAGCCGTGTTACCTGCCCAGTTCCACTTTAGTGTTGCTATTCTCAGAGTACCGTATTACACACACAATATAAAAATTTTTGTAGCTGTGTTCATTCTTATACCAAACAAAATTATTACCTAGTCAAGACTTTCTCTCTCACTCCCTTCCCCTCTCTCTCTCACTCCCTTCCCCTCTCTCTCTCACTCTCCCTCTCTCTCTCACCCTCACCCTCTCTCTCACTCCCCCTATCTCTCTCACCCCCCCTCTCTCTCTCTCACCCCTCTCTCTCGCTTTCTTCAGTCTGGACCCCCTGGAGGGAGTATAGTGGTCGACGTGATATCGTGTATGGTCCGTCTCCATAGACTTTTGTCTCTGGTGATTTCTATTACATCGCGCATAAGTTTTTTGCAAATTCCTGTAATCTAATCAATTCATCTTGTTGGAGATCTTCCTCGTAGTCGTCGGCCTTCTACCGTTCTCTCCATTAAAATCGGAGAGTCTCTTACTGATCTTTAGTTCTCTTAGAATAGAATTATTTGTTATATGGTCGGTCCATGGAATTCGTAACATTCTTTTTCAGCAGAACATTTCAGTGGCGTCTGTCTTTCTTTTTTCTGATTGCCTTAGTGTCCAAGATTCGCATCCATAGGTCAGTATTGGAAATATTAAGCTGTTAAACAATCTCATTTTTAGGGTTATTTAAATATTGGGGTATTTCCATGTTTAGGTCATCTTCTCCATAGCGATCTTGGCTAGATCACATATACTTTTTATCTCCTCCCGGAGTGTCCCCGCTTTAGTGATTAATGATCCCAGATATAAGAGTTTACAATATCAAACTGGTCAATTTTGGTTATATGCTGATCATTGTTGAGTTGCCTATCCACTATCATGATTTTTATCTGATATACTTATATATATATATATATATATATATATATATATATATATATATATATTTTTATTTGATATACTTAACTCTAGACAAAACCTTTTACGCTCATTTCCAATCATCCGTGTGAGATAAATCAGGTCTTCTTGGCTGTTGGAAAAGAGGCTGAACTGTATCGTCTGCTAAGCGTAGATTGTTTATTTTTCACTCATTTATTGAGATGCTTTTTCTTATTCCTCATGCGTCCTCCTCATAAAAGGTTCTTGGTATAATTATATTAAATAGTTGTGGTGATAGTATACATCTTTGCCTCATACCTTAATCTTTGTGGAATTCGTTAGATTGATGATTATGCTATTCTTACTAAAACTAATTATTATCTTATGCATTAATTCGTGCTTATGATGACATATAGTCACACAGATTTTAAAAGGATACATTTTAGCGGTATTGATTAAGTAAGTCATGCGAATAACAGATAAACACTTAACATTTAAAAATAATTAACAGATCGCAGACACGCCACTAAATTAATGCCGAACTTCAGATTATTCAGCGAAAATACGCCATTTCGTCCATTAATGTCAAGTCATGACTATAAAGCTACTTGAATTTTTCTCCAAGGGGAACATAGTTTACCCCAACAAATCTTGTCTTTTTATAGTTCATATATTGATATACGTCTATATTACTAATACTTCCTTACGTTTTAGAGAGATTTTATGAAGACCACGAACTATTAGTAGATAACCTCCTGCTGTGGACGCGGGATTCGAAGAACAAAATTTACTTTGTAGAAAGAGAAGATAAAATTAAACTCTTTCTACAACCTGAAAGGTTCCTTTTGTCACCTTCGGACAAAAAAGAAAATCAAGATTTCGATGAGCACTCACGAAATATGCTTTTAGAAGAGTATTTTTCTTCAACCAATCCTCCAGAAGTTGAAGGGCCACTTTATCTCAAGGCCGAATCAAAGAAGGGGTGGAAGAAACACCATTTTGTGCTAAGAGCATCAGGTTTATACTACTATCCTAAGGATAAGGTTAAATCGGCTAAGGATCTCGTATGTTTAGCAACTTTTGACAACAATCATATTTATTATGGGTTGGGTTGGAAGAAAAAATATAAGGCTCCGACTGATTTTTGTTTCGCTGTTAAACATCCAAGGTAAGATTAAAATATTAATTATATTAAAAGGACTTTGTATTTTTAAACTAACACCAGTAACAACTTCACTAGTTTTTATTGATAATTCCTATAAAAATGATGTAGAAGGCAACGTCCTGTCACTAAGGCCTACCACTATATGGCATTGGTTTGTGAACTGGATTGTCCTATTTTCAGTTTAACCTGCAAAAGAGGACGAGGACAAATCTATTAGCCAGATGCTACCGTATTATTGTATGGAGTGCAACTTATTAAACCAGGATTAAGAAAATTCATTCCTTTAACATGGATTATAGAAGGGTTTTGTAAATATATATATATATATGTTTTGTTAAGTATGTATAATATTGAAAATACTGTTAAAATAACGAGAATTTGAAAAACTTCTGCCATAAAAATTCAATATTTTGTACATGTATTGCATGGTGAGATATATAACATTCTCCGCTTACAATGATAGACAAACGGATTGATAAAATTTATATATATTTTGTATAAAAATAATTAAGAAAAATTTAAGTAAAAGACAAAAAAGATCAGGTAATCAAGAGGGTAACCAATACTTATACCAGAGATAGTTACTGAAGATAGCACAGATTTACGGTAAAAGACATAAAACCAGTGAATAGAGATAAGATAATACTAATCGCATTAGGGCGTTATTATTTCTTATATTTATATTTTCTTATATCTTTTTATAAAAGAAAATAAATATTTTTTTTAGGTTACAAGAACCAAAATCCACAAAATACATAAAATACCTATGTGCAGAAGACCAAAACACTTTAGAAAGGTGGATGGTTGGGATGAGGATAGCAAAGTTCGGAAAACAGTTAATGGATAATTACAGGAGTTTAATCGACGAGTTGGCCCAAGAAGATTTAGATATTTTAGCACACGCAAGGAGTTGTTCAGTTAGTTCTATAGCTGTTCAGTCATTTCCTTCTACAGTCACAACACCAACACAAGGGTAAGTACAAGATCATTTTCACAATTTATTTCAGAATTTTTTTAAACACGATTTCCGGATTGGAAATTGGAAATCAAGACGCCAAAACTAGAATAGAAATGTAATTATCATTACAATCCATTATGGTTTAATCCCATCTAAAAAATAGTTCAAGGTAAAACAACCCACGAGAGTGCCACAATTCTTAATCAAAGAAGCGTTAGACAAGGTTGCGTTTTATCTCTTCTATTGTTTAGTTTATGTCCAAAGGAAGTCTTTACAAATGCCATAAATAGCGCATATGAAGGTATAAAAGTAAATGAAAAAATTATCACCAATATCCGACACGTCGCGCCGATGACGCAGTACTAATCGCTGACAGCAAGAAGATCTACAAACTCTGCTTAATAGAATCGTGCAAGGAGAAAGGTATGATATCAAAGTCAACGAAAATAAAACAAAAACAATGATTATTTTTAAGTCACACACTCACAATAAATCGCTTGATGGACATCCTATAGAGCACATAGAAAAATTTATATACTTTGGCTGTCCAATCAACAATATGTTGATCCAGATCAAAAACATAACAAAAAAGGATAAAAATTCCAGAAACGTTTTACTAAGAATGCGATCTTTCTTTGTAAATGGCTTTAAACACTGCGATACTGCATGGTGAAATGCTATGTATATAGCATCGTGCTATATGATAAGGAACATTGACATTGAAAATCAGATATTTCGCTGCATACTAAAGAGTCCATGACAAGAGCTGTACCATGACAGGCCACGTCAGAAACGAAGAAGTTGTAAGACAGATGAACATGCAACCAAAATTGGTAGACATAGTGGAAAATCGAAAAACAAACTTACTTAGGCACGATAGATATTACTTCTTACAACTGATAATGGAAGGCACGATTTAGGCAGGCGAGTTCCTGGTAGACGACAAACGACATGGCTAAAATACATCAAAGTCATGACTATCACCAACCCTCGCTAGTAGAAGGCACTGAAGAAGAGAATCAATTTTATGTGCCATTAGGTCTGAGTATTGTACGACGTATTGCAAATTAGCTGGTTAATTAATTAAATATTAAAAAGTAAAATAGAATATAGAATTGGCATAACTCATAAATCTTCATCTGTACAAAGGAATCACTTACCAGTGGTAATGATTGGCAGGTAGGAAATCAGCAGCGAAGCTCATTGGTAGGTAGAAAATCAGTCCCTTGTTATTGCGACACACTGGAAGAAATCTTCCACGTTAAACTGGAGATGTGCGCACCATGACAACTTGTGAAGATCTGCCCTCAGTTCTTTCGGTATTGACAAACCATCTTACATAGCAAAAACTTATAGGGTGGTCCTTAGGAATTATTAGAGAACATACTGTAAGTAAATTATGTGTTAAAACTGTCATCTTTGGCCGTGGCACAATTCTCCAGAATTTTGGTATTTTAAAAGCTTTTGTGCTTTGGGGTTAATTACCAACAACTGGTTCTCTGAACTTGACAACAAATATGACCAAGCCAATTTTATAGAGAGGAATTTAAACAATATAAAAGTAGATTTTAAATACTTAAAATATATTATTAAATAGGATTATATTATGTTAAAAATGTTCAGAATATTGAAAGTAAAAATTTGAAATAAATACTAAATACTTTTCCAAACAAGGTCACTTAATTGTATAAGAATGACATTGTAAGTAAATTAGGTGTTAAAACTGTCATCTTTGGCCGTGGCACAATTCCCCAGAATTTTGGTATTTTAAAAGCTTTTGTGCTTTGGGGATAATTACCAACAACTGGTTCTCTGAACTTGACAACCAATATGACCAAGCCAATTTTATAGAGAGGAATTTAAACAATATATAAGTAGATTTTAAATACTTAAAATATATCATTAAATAGGATTATATTATGTTAAAAATGTTCAGAATATTGAAAGTAAAAATTTGAAATAAATACTAAATACTTTTCCAAACAATTCACTTAATTGTATAAGAATAACATTATTCTAAAACTAAATGTTCTCAATCTTTAATATATTGTCAAATTAATTTTTTAGGTACCAAAGTAGTGAGGCAGGTTATGGAACCCAAAGCGAAACTTACTCCACATCTACCGATTTAAGTTCGGGACGACATAGTAGGGCTAGCAGTTCCAGTTCCAGCGGATGTATGTCAGATGGTGCACCGTCCAGTTGTGAAAACGCATTTGACTCTGAATTTCCAACAGGTAAGATATGGAAAGAACTGTTTTCTTACTACTATCAACCAGAATATTAAATTGAAAAGCGATTTGATTGGAAGGATAATTGCATTTTCAATATTTTATTATATATAGACTTATCATGAATAGTTTTACAAAATATTCAACCCTATAAAGGGTAACCCAAATAAAAAAGTTAACCTGAAGTATTGTCAATGAGAGAAGTTTTTCCAGGAAATTACGGGGTATATCGGTTTTGCTTTCAAGAGGATATTTTTTAATTGTACATTAAGGATGCAAAACCATTATCTTAAACAAGATGCCAATTGCTTCAACAATGTTTAACAGAAGGCAGGGCCTTTTGTAAAATTGAGAAACGCACCTTAAGTGAGGCGATGTTTAAACACCGAAAGCCTTTGAGATGTGGTTATACAGACGACCTCTACGAATAAGCTTGGTCGACAGAGTTAGCAATGAGGAGGTCCTTAGGAGGAAAGAACTAAATAGGAGGAACTAAATAGCAATTTTTTTGTCTTTCAACAGATCCTATCTCATTGAATTTCTTTAATACTATTTTTAATCCATTCCGCCTAACGGGTAATACATAGCTTAACGGATACATAACAGCCCCAATAGTACAGTACTTTACAAGATATATTCTTTGTTGAAGAGTTAGCACTGTTAAAATGTATATGCACTGTTATAAAAATAATTTTAAAATTATTTTTAGATGAAAGCAAAACTTCTTATCACGAATGTTTTTTTCGCTAATAATAAAAATAAAACCGGGATGTGGTACTCCAGGAGTGACTCCAGGCGGGAAACAGCTTTCTTATTGTCTACGCACCAAATGATGGTTTTTAATTTAATTTATTTAATTTTTTTTTTAATTTTTTTAAATTTATTTCATTTTATTAAGAACACGCATGGGACTGCGTTTGCTACTCCACGTAGTGTTTGGTCGCACAATCTGTCGATTCACTGCGTTTCTTTTGTTTTTATTTTTTCATACCCCGATCCACCGCTCCGATCAATGCATTCCATCCGTAGTCTGCGTAAAAAAGCTTTAATTCGAAAAAGTTTTTGCTCATCCGTGGACACACTGTACAAGAAGAGCAAAACCGATTCCAAACAGGGCCCTCATGCAGTGATACCATATTTATAATTAGACGACTCATAAGAAGACGCCGGGAATTTAACCTTAACACCCATATTTCATTGACTTTAAAAAAAGTTTTGATCTGGGAAACATTTCATGATATCCGCTATCCTTGACATCTTACAAACAAAAGCTTGTTTCACCAGACAAAGATAATGGTGAAAACTTTCAAGAAATAGACAGGGGAAATCGAAATGTACAATGATTAATACAAGACAGCAACCTTTCGTCGACTCTCATCAACATATGTTCGAAGACATCCTCAAGCTCTGGAAATCAGTAGAATACCGCGGTGTATGCCTACTCTTTTGAGACTACAAAATATTACAAGAAACGGAAAGTAAACAACTGACAGTATGCATTCCGAACATGCATAAGATACACGATAAAAATTTATGCGGTACAATAAATAGAACATTACATGAACAAAGAACAAAGTGTTGGATCCATTATAAAAAGCACACAAGTAGAATGCAGACAGCAGAGATAAGATTTGTAAGAAGGTAAAAATAGATCTAAAAAGAATCTTCCTCCTAAGCTAAATATATACGTTACAACCGACAAGATAGTTGATACAAATGGTCTTCTTCTTCTTAGCCTTCTGTCGTCCATGTTTGGACATAGGCCTCTCCCAACTCCTTCCATCGGTCTCTATCCTGAGCAACATATTTCCAATTTGTTCCGGCTATTCTTTTAATGTTATCAACCCATCTCATCTGTGGTCTTCCTCTTGGTCGTTTACTTTCGTAAGGTCTCCAATGTTGTATTGTAGTATTCCAACGTTGGTCTTTTTGTCTAGCAGTGTGGCCCGCGAAGCTCCATTTAAGTTTGGCAATTTTTGTTGCTATGTCCTCGACTTTTGTTTTGGATCTTACCCAGTCGTTTCTCTTTTTATCTGACAGTCGTATACCTAACATTGCTCTTTCCATTGTTCTTTCTGTTGTGGCTAGTTTATTCATGTTTGCCTTGGTTAGGGTCCAGGTTTGACATCCATATGTCATGATAGGAAGGATGCATTGGTTGAACACTTTACTCCTCAAGTATTGGGGTATTTTGCGATTCTTAAGTATCCAACTAAGATTTCCAAATCCTGCCCATGCTAGTCTTGCTCTTCTAGTAATTTCCGCACTTTGGAAATACAAATGGTACTGGACAAAAAATGTTTACACGATGGAAAACGAAAGAAAAATATATAATAATACTATTTTGAATAGAAAGTAGGCAAAGTCCAATCCGTGCATTAGAGAATAAAAAATTTGTATGATTTGGAAACACAGGTCAGAAGCTAAAACGAAAGAGAGAAAATAGATTAAAATCAAAGTCTAATTCCATCCTTTCACTACATTACTTTATATTGTATGTTTATAGTGATAAGAAGGAAAGATAATATAAAAGTTAATATTAAGATTTTATTAAATTTAAATGAGGCGCATCACTAAGCTTTATTTATGGAATGTTGGTATGAAACTTTGACACTTCTGATACATTGAAATTACTGACAGTATAGTTTCGTTTCGTTAATCATCTTTTATATTTTGCAGGCACAATAAAACGCAAACCTTCGATGAAACCCAGTCTTCCTCTGACAAACATAACCCGCCAGCTTAAAGAGGTCGGTGAAACTCGCGACGAAACGGACGGCACTCCTCTTCCTTCTAGTCCCATAACTTACACAAATTCCGGTACCTTAACTCGTACACACAGCAGACGAAAATCCAACCAATCGGACGACTCCTCCAATACAGGTACTCTTAAAAGACAGCATTCTTACAAACAGAGAGGATCCATTGAGTCTATGGGAAGTAGAAGCGGAAACTCCACTCCACTGTGTGGAACACCAGTCAGAGATCGGGTGTCCCCGTTTTCTGAAAGGAATGGTGTTTCGCCGTTTAATGAGAGAAATGGAAATATGGTAGACTATTCTCCAACCGGCGGTTATTTGAGGGGCTCAGTTTCACCAACTAGCAATCTGCCTTCTTGTATGGTAAGTAATAAGTATGGTCTGCATACCATACACAAGACTTAATTCATATTAAAAACAAAACGCTTGAAATATTGTTTCCGAAATTTTCAAAAAATTGACTATTCTTTTTTCTCTTACTGTTTGCGTATTTTACTTAATAGCACCATGATATAACTTATTATATTTGTGAAGACAATTGTTATAAAAGGTAGCGTGTGTAAGCAAGAGGGACAGTGTCAGTGGGAGATATAGTGTAAGAATGCCAAAAATAGAGTATGTGTGCGACATAGAGCCTGTGTCTGAGAGTGTGTACGTACAGAAGAAAATGGGGAGCGCAGGGGAGCTTCTGTGAAAGAGAACATGGGGGCGAGGAAGAGAGCGAGAAAGAAAACAATGGAAATACCTTAATGTATATTGAGTAGAGTGGGAGTATAAAAAAAGAGTAATTATAATTCATAATTGAGAAATTGAGTGCCAGAGAGAGCGAGTGCGTACGATAGAGTATGTGAGTTCGTAAGAAAATATACAGCCAGCGTGTGAATGGTAGAGATCGTGTAAGTACGTGAGTACGCCCACTATCACACTCACACCCCCTTTTTCTGTCGTATATGTCGAATGTGAAATAGAGTATGAACGTGGTTTCTGTTGTAATTACGTGATCCCTTTCGCACTAACACGGTGTCAATTACACGCTAGCAAATACATGATTTTTCTTACACAGGCTCTCTTCCTTTATATATACGCCCTTTTCTCGCACACACATATCATTTACAAGTTATTTCCCGCTTACTCACGCTACCATCAGTTATGTAGCTCCCACGATCGTTCTATTATGATAATTTCATACTGACATTGAAAAGAAAGAAAGCAGTAACTTGAAATTTATTTCTAACATTTTTATTCAACACTTTATTCTTTTTTAAAACTTAAATTATCGAACGGCTTTAAACTAACATACCGCAACATAATATTGAAAAATTTACACAGTCGAATTATCGACTGTAGTAAAATATCTCCATCGTATTTTTGCAGACCCTATATTTATGTTCCAGTTTGACATTGAGTTTAGTTTATTGTTTAAACCTCGTTCCCACTCTCACGCTTAATTTTCTTTCATACGCTCTCTCTCTCACAGTCACTTTCCCTCTTTCATATGTTCTCCACCCGCTAACGCGTACTTTCCGTCTCTGCTTTCCTTACACGTTCGCTCACAAAACTCTCTCGTTAAAATAAGCTTTCACTCTGAGTAGTAGGGTTTATTAAAGCTTAATTAATACTTTTCATTGTGGAAATGTCGGCAGTTGAACAGTTGAATGTTACGCTAACGGATATATTGTTTATACAGCAATTTATGCCGGTATTAATATATCATTTTGTAAGTTATAAAAAATAAATCATATTGGTTTTACCATATTTTTGCTAATTTTTTTCATTTTTTTAGACGGACTCCATTACTTCTCTACCGCCACCACCCGAAACGAATGGCGACGTTATATTAAACACTTCACCTAACTATTCGCTACCGCCACCTCCCCCCGAAGTATATAATTCTAACCTTTCCCTCGACAGTCTTCCTCCACCTCCAAATCCCAATGACCTACCTCCAATGACAGGCGCAGAACTAACAGGTAGTCAACTATCTCTTATGTCATTACCTCCTCCACCCGGCGAAGATACCGGTACGATAAGAAAAAGGAATGGAAGTATCACACCTGTGAATGTACTAAGTCCAGAGAGGACTCCTACGCAGGGAATGTCACCAGATTTGACCCCTACACACTCCAGGTTGAATACACCTGTTTGCAGCCCTCCACTGTCAAACTCGGGTAGTGGATGTAGTACGCCGGTGCAGAGCAACCCTCCTATGAACTTTAATATGGCCCACAGATCACTTCCTAACCAAGAACAAATAGTTTATGGCACTTCTCCGCAGTATAGAGTCTCCAGTCCTTTACCAGGTGTTAACGCTTTTAATAACAATAATGGTCTGAGATCCTCAATTAGGCAAACTTCATTACCCAGGCAGATATCCTCCAACAGCATAGCATCTACTAACAGTTCAGGCTCTTCAGGAAATACATACCAGAACTCACCTAGTATTCAACGAAAAGTAAATTTCCAAGAACCGACGAGCCCCAAGAAGACTGGTAAAAAGATTAGTTTTAATTTAACTCCACAGGAAGTACCTCCACTACCCAAAAAACCACCCCCACCAAAGAGGGCGGAAACGACGAAGTTGACGAGCCCGAAGAAATTAGTCGATCCCCCGATGGATTTTTTAAAGGATTTGCAGAGGGTTATGAGGAAAAAATGGCAGGTGTGTATTATTACAAACTTTACTTTTTGCGATTCAAATAAATATGATTTGATCTCTCTTTAAAACATATAAGAATTATTAAGTACTTCAGAATTTCTTGAAACAATCTTTCATCCAAAAGTTTTTTTTTTAATTCTTAATGATATTTTCTGGATGTAACAACGTCTCAATATTTATGTGAAGATTATGTGATTACCAAATGTTTGTTTATTAAACTAACCTTTCAACCAAAAGTGGGCTAATCGCACAAAGCCAGCAAACAGATTTTTTCCAAAATCAAGAAAAGAAAAAGAAAATTATTAGTGGATAGAAGTAGATCCAATTGGTGTGCGCGATGGTTGAACTCATTCGGCGTCTCACGACCTTCCTAGGAATCCTTGTTGAAGATTTATAATAAACTAGAGCTAAAAACGTTTAACCGTTAATCGAATGAATTGCTTTGATGGACAAATATATATAAAATATATAAATGGACAAATATATATAAAATATATAAAAAAATTGTCTTTTTTGATACAGCTATAAACGTAGATTTAATTAAGCCCTTCATGTTATTTCTTCTCTATTATATTAATTAAATTTCATTAATTTTATCAATTTATATAGTTTTAGAACACAAAGTGATTGCTAAAAAAAATAGATAGTGATAGTAATAATATTTATGCTTCATTAAAAGAGCTAACTAGGCTGTTTAAAGAGATGGAAAACCGTTATATAATTTAACATTTCACCATAAGGACCAAGGAAATGCCAATGTCACTTGGTTATATAGTAATTTGTTAAATAGTTATATAGTAATTATTTGTAAATGTCGTGTTCTGTATCTGGAATAAAGTTTAATCTGTGCTGAGAACTCACAGATACGATATTATAACAATTTATTTATGATAGACAACTCAAAAAATAAGCATTATGTAGTATTCTCGATTAGGAAAGCACACATGCATCCATATGGTATTTTAATATTATTATAACAAAGCAACTAATAATTTATCTCTCAAAAAATTAAGAAATACATTATGGTTATCTTTTTACAGGTAGCACAGAAGTGCAAACTAGAACCCGAAACCACTCCCCACGAAGTACTAGGTTTCCGTGATCCCCCAGTCCTTCTACCAGACTACAAAGAGCACAACGTCTCCAATTGGGTACAAGAGCACTATGGACCCAATAACGTCTACGAGAACATATATAGAGACACTCCCGATGCCGTAGTCGAATACGCCACAAGTCCTGTTCACGGTCGAAGCGACGCTAGGTCGTCGGTGTCTTCAATGGAATTTAAATCGAAAAGACCTCCACCCCCGCCCCCCAAACGTAGTGAAACAACACATTTAAGTACCCCAAAAACTTACTGATGTTGCGTGTGTTAATATAACTTGCGGAAAATAACCTCAAATGGGAATGTTGTAGGTTTTTACTGTTGATAATGGGTCAAAGAGGCTACTTTAAGAAACTATAATAATTTTAAGTATTAAGCTGGTGTTCTAGCTATAAACTTCAATGTAAAAATTTTTTGAATATAGGAAGTTAATTTCTAAATATTTTGCATATCTCTTCTGAGATACTAAAACGATTATATATTTATTTTATCCCGTTTTATTAATTTTATTCTTTTGAACACCTAGGTCAACAGCTTTGGAAACTACATTTGTATAAATACATATTTTTATCATTTTCATTCACATCCAACTTCAAATTAACTAAAAGATAGACCAGATTGTATACACGAAGTATAAATGTACGAAAATGTAGGAAACCTACAAGAAAACATTGGACATGAAATTTGAGAAAACTGATTTTGAGAAGTGAATTTGAGATACATTGGGCTAGAAAGGAATTGTTCTCTTAATTGTGAACAAGGATAGCACTACTTTATTAATATCCAATTACCAATGAAAGAGGCTTATTAAATAATAAGCAGTTGACGGTAAAGACAAAAATAAAACAAAATAAGCTTAAATGTCGAAATTAAGAATTATATTGAGCTATTACAGCAACATAAAAAATATCCAGTAAAGCGAAACAAAACAAAAATTTAAGGAAATACTAATTTAGTGATGGTATTCAAATTATAGGCGGAGAAATTAAACAGTTGACTACTACACATATATAATAAAGATTATAATTTGCCAGGGACGGCATATAGAAAAATATATGACTTTTTAAAAAGCAGCTCATT
Organism: Diabrotica undecimpunctata; assembly: GCF_040954645.1. Classification (NCBI taxonomy): domain Eukaryota; kingdom Metazoa; phylum Arthropoda; class Insecta; order Coleoptera; family Chrysomelidae; genus Diabrotica; species Diabrotica undecimpunctata. Next base: position 130,924,904 of record NC_092803.1, read on the forward strand.
AGTCGTCCGAAAAGAAAATGTTCGACATTGTACCAGTCAAAATAAAAACCTACACTCTACAAATTACCGTATGAACGAGATTTGTAAATGGCATAAAAGATAATTGAAAAATAAACCTTATTGGAACATATTGGTCACTGACCAATTGAATAATAGTTAAGAAATGATAATGAACAGTATTCGTAGATCTTTAATCTGACATCGAAATGATTTGGAATGAAGAATAGTCATTTCGCGGGAAAACTGTTGGAATCTAGGATAAAAAGGGGTCTAGAATGATACTCAGATGATCGAAAAACGAATAAGAGTAGCTGGAAAATGTAAATTGTTTAACTTTGCTTTAATTTTATATTTTCCCAACTGAAGATGTTATGAAGTATTTACCATAAGGTATAAGTTTTGAGAAACAATGGCGTTACATGATTATATAAAAACTGTATAAAAATATATCTCTTACCTTATGTTGATCATGTAATGTAAATCTCCAATACTCCCCCATGTATCCATTTATCCATTTTACCGCTTTATTATTCCAAACTTTAATCCAGACTTTTCTCCAACTTTTATATTGCCACTGGGAAATTATATTAATCCTGATTACCAGATTTATCGTGAAAGAAACAAACGAAACCGTAACAAACGTACTTTATGCACATTTTGTTAATTTATTTAAAAGAGTAAAACAATAGTAATAACGTTTCTAAAATAATTTAATAAAAAAAAATAGAAGTTTGTAGCATATTTTGTACTAGGTAATTTTCGAGAGAAAAAGGTGAAAAGTTCTTGATCCACTGGTGGAAAATAAGTTTTATAATTTTTATTTAGAACATGCATTTATTTCTCTAGATAGTCTTCCTTTAGTGCAATACTTTTTACCCAACATTCCTCCAATATCCAAATTTTATTGTTGGGAGTTTGGGAATTTATGGCAAGTCAGAGTGATCCAAATTTGGCGAATAGAGATAATGTTTCAGCAATTTTTACTTTAAATCCCTCATTCTGCTTTGTCATTTCTGTGAATGTCATATTTATACACCATCAACAACTGTCCATAAATTTCTGTTAGCGATAAAATATTTATGACGAAATGGCATTCCAGCTTATTAGATTTGTCAAAACACCGAAAAGACTTCGAAAATAAGGTCAAGATAGCACCAATCAAGAGTTCCAATCTTCGATGGAAGCGACACCAACGAGAAGATGCAATCCAAATTATTTCCCCGATCAATTTCTCATTTGGTATTTACTTTTACAGGAATTACAATAGACTAACGAAGCGGTAATTTAATTTATATTAGATATTTATTGTTTGGGTTAGGTTGAGAACTTTTCACCTGACTCTCGTGTATGCTTAGGACATTCTGCAACATTCTAGGAGATACTGGAACTACCAGTATTAAAACCTTAAAATATTATGGGCACAGAAGTAGCTAATCTTTGAGATAATCTGTTTTGGCATATCAGTTCCTTGTATACTAATGACCATATTCGATATTAACTGTGTAATCAATTCGAGCGTCTGCTTTTTTTGGACAATTTTATAACGAGAGAGATTAAAAGGCTCCCTATAACATAATCCGATAATAAGTGTGCCATTGCTTCTATTAGTCAGAAATGTATTTTGTCGGCAGGCTTTGTAATCATCGGCAAGACAATTTCGCTGTATTCATAAACGTAAGATACAACGTATATTTTATGTATCGTGCCTTTAATAGAAAAATTATAATATTAGAAAAAAAAATTGGCGTATAATAATCAATGTTAAGTGTGTGTTTCTGTATAATTTCTATTTTATTTTTATCTCAGCTACATTTTGTGTCAATTTAATGTTTAGTACAGATACTACAACTTGGGATATCTGATCCAATACACCTACGGTGTTTTCGAAATTAATTATTTTAGCTGTGATTTCGATTGCTACTGCAATTATAACTTTGACAAGTGTTCGAATATGTGGTGAGCTGCGACAACTATAATATAAAATTCCTTGATAAACGGATTTAGCTGAAGGAAATAACATTTTCAACATTTAACGCCCAAAACGCTTTAATTAGCATGATATGAGTGAAGTAGTTATATAGCTGGCTTCACTTACCATCACAACAGGTCATAGGCATGACGTCTTCATTGTGGACACCAGTAACGATTTGACCGAAGTTACGAATCGCTGCAACAATGTTACACATCTGTAAATGTTATAGGTCATTTGTTAATTCTGTGCTCATCTGCCATGTGTTTCATGCCGTCTGTTATATCTGTCTTATATTGCAAGCCGACAATTGATTTAAGAAAATAAACGAATTCAAAAATAGATTCTGTTGTTATTTAAATCTCTTGTATTTCGGTTAGTTATACTGAACAATGACGAATCATTTGTATACTATGACTAATATATAAAAAATGTTCTCATATTGGTGCAAAGACCATATTTCAAGTTAACTGTGTGATATTAGTTGTTTCTGTTGTGCTGTTGTGGTCCATTAATTATTCCATCATCATCTTATCGAATCTGACCAAAATCTGCAGTTTTTCGAGCGTTCAGTAAAAAACATAATTAAAATCATAGATTTAGACATAAATCTAAAAATTACCAATATTTCCTTATTTACTGAACATTTTATTTTCAGTGAGGGATCTTCCAACAAACAGTTGATGGTTATAAAGCCTGCATTTTATATTAAATGTTATCATTTACAGTGTCCTGACATGTATTTTAGTGGAAGCAATATTTACATATACCTATCTATATTCCCGCTTTCAACATATACATTAACTGTCTGAGATATCTATGGTTAGTGTTGAATATATTGTATTTACACTTCATGCTTGATTTTTTGGGTAACATTCAGAATTTAGAATGGGTATTTTATCTCTTGTATTTAAAATTATCATGTAATGTATTGTGTTCTTGACAGACAAATCTTAAAAATTAGAAACGTTTAGTACCTGCATATTTATCGCGGAGAAAAGAAAATAGACAATAATGATAAACATTCTCTATTAATCGTAGAACAAACATGCATTTGTTACAATTATAGCCAATTATATACATGAGACTAGGAAAATAAAAAAAAAAATAGTCACAACAATTGATGGTCGATTTAAAAAAAACTGGTAAACACTGCGAATCACTTCTACATCTCATCTGTCATAGGAATAGCTCGTATCATATGTTATTTACAATTCCATATGAGTGCTATAGAACAAAAAAAGCAGAATAGTAGGAACATTTATTCGCGAATACTTTTAGTTGTTTTTGTAATAGTAAAGAATATCCTTGCAAAACAACTATAGCTGATTTCTCATTGTGTACAGCAGGCCCAGATAATAGAGAGATATTAATTCAGATCTACAAGTAACAATTAACTATTTGTAGGCACGGCAATACCTGCAGGATCTGCATTCTATAATTTACAGTATGATCTCAACGTAGTCTCCAATATTTCAACACGAGGTGAATCAACGTTAAGAATAGTAAAATCTCTTATCAATAGGAACCTACTACTACATCTCCATGGAGAGTTTAGATCAAAAAACTAGACGAATAAACTACTTAACTAGTTTTCTATTACCTGTTAAAAGAAACCCTAAATTGGAAAAGACATAAATAACAATAAAGAAGGAACACATTTTAATAAATCCATTTCTAAATTCTTTTGTTACTCAAAGCTTTACAACCTATTTACTATTCTGCGTCAAACATTTGGATTTTGTGTTAATTTACTTTAAAAATCTGTCTAGTTCATATACATATGTACTAATATTTCGGTCAAATTTTCGTTACAAGGATGGTTGAAAGGGCCAAGAAATTGAAATTTGAGTTTATTTTTCCCAATTTATATGTACACGACTCAAATGCCAGCTAAAAGTCTGCACCGGGATGTGATTTATTAAATTAATTGTGCCATTTTTTCTTGAGTGAACGTCAAGAACATTCTTAACTTAGTTTTTAATCTTAGACAAACTAAATTGCGAGGAATCCTTTTTGTATATATCTAAAAATTGTAGTTAAATTATTTATAAATAAAAATGTCAAACATTGATGGTGCTTAAAAACTATCTGTCGAATCTGTATCAAAATTTTAAAAATTATTGAGGTAAATTAGTAATAAAAACATAGAAACACCACACATTAAGTATCATAATGATATTACTTGTTGATCATGTGTTTTTGTAATAATACTATGCTCTTCCTGTATATTGTATGTATACAATGCCCTCTGTGCATTAAAGTAAAGAAGCCTTTTCATTTACATATGCATAATTATAAAATATTTTTAAAACTTTCCAAGAAGATTTTTGTATGTCGTATTCATTGTATACATTTTTAGTGGTGTTGTATTTTAACGATTCACGCCTTGCTCCATCATTTTACTATCTAACTATGCATAGTTTCGATTATATATACAGTGTTTTCTATATTTCTCTGATATTGGTACTACTTTGTTACTATTTGCTATTATTTACACGTGTTAAAAAGTTTTGTAGGTTTGCAAGCTAATTAACCGTTTAAATCTTCTTACTGTTTGATATTTCTTTTTGGTGTATTCTGTAACAAAAAGATCATTGTCTGATACCCATCCACTTTTTGATTGTTTCTATATATTGTAAGAACATCAATATTTATAAGATATATACGTATGTCTGTATATTCGCAGCAGCAGAAGCTGGTCTGATTTGTGAATAGTTATTCGAAATATCGACACATATATCAATTGTATCATTGTGTTAATCTCAAATCTTTTAACGCTGATTTTGGATGGACATTTCCAAATATTTGTTGTTTTATGTGTTTCTAATACAACACTCAGTGTCACATACAATTGACGAAAACTTGATGACTCAGCAGTGCATCATGTACATTAAAATGTATAAAATGTATAACAAGAAGACAGATCACTTTATAGACTTATCCTTAGCTAATATCCAGTGAAACATTGTTTTAGTTGTAAAATTTTTGGTACGGATTCGGCGGATTTTTTAGTTAAAAATTTCAACAGACAGACGTAGCGAAATTTGTGTGTTTTATAAATTTTATAACAATTTTTACCTAAATTAGTTTAAAAATATTTATACGATGATTATAAAGTTACAGGGTTTAAAAATGTCAGTTATTTATTTCGTTTTGTTTGAATATCATCCTTTATGGTTCAGATCCAGAATCTTACAAAAGCTGGGAAGATTTTGTTTTAAAAGTACTACTTCTTGGATACCTATTCTTTAAAGTTTGTAACTATTATTACATTTGACCACGTTCTTTTATTGTATATGTATCATATTTAATAATCTTATAGTGTTATCTTCTGTATTCATAGACTGCCTTCGACAACTGTGTTGTTTTAGAACTGTCAATATGGATTTTAGAGGTCTGCGCGAAAGTTCTGTTTTCAACCCTTTTATTGTCGAAATTTGTTAAATGTGACATTTTCAATACTAATTTAAGTTCTGGTCTATCGCAAGTGCGACCAATAATGGCATGCAATACCAAATGCAACGGATATTTCAAGGGAATAAAGTAAAATCAACATTGAACATACAAAAAAAAACAATTAAGTTGTAAAGAACACTAAAGAAGTATAAAATCTGCATCTCAAGGGAGGAGATGGTTTGATCGCTCATCCGCAGAAATCTTTCGTGCAGCAGTTTCCAAAGCTACAATATCCTTTTGGATCGCCAACCTTCGAAAGGAGACGGCGCAATAGAAGGAAGAAGAAATAGGCAAAGATATATTTTGCCTATTTCTTCAAGATATATTGAAGAAATCGGCAAAAAATGCATTTATAAAAGAAATGAAAACGTGTCTCAGATATACTGTCAACTCATAAAGGGTTAAGACGAATAAGCATTTACATCCTAGGGTCGCTGTGATCTAACAGAAGGAATGACTTTGTATTTTCCTTTTTTTATGTCTGATATCTATTGGTCTATTATTTTGTCTTTGTTTCAAAAAGATTTATGGAAAACATCACCAACACCTCTAAATCACTAAATTTATCTCCCAATGCATCATCATTGTTATCTTTGACTCTACAATGAGCTGACTTTAAAATCGGAAACTTCAGCAATGTCACCTCTTAAATGTCGTCTGTCACTTAGTCCAAAATACAAGTTTTTTAGTTTCTTATTTTGGAATTAGAGCAAATGGAAACATAATTTTCTCCCTCACCTTGCTATGTTAAAAAAATATTTTAAGGATGTTGATCAGCCTATGAAGATCCTCTTTACAAAAGTAAACGTCGATAAAAATTGAGACTTACGTGTTACAATTCTCTTTTTATTTCATTCGTTAAGATGGCAGCTTAAAAGTAAGAAAATATAAAATAAGACGAATTTTCGTAGCATTTTTTAAGTATTTCCAATTTGCACTAGTCTTATCTTTCGTCTCTCATTACTACTACTTCCCTAATATACACTTGAAATTCTTGAATCATGTTCAATGATCATTTACATCTTCATAAAGTTTGTAAGTTTGTATATATTTCGACTTAGACCTATGTAAGAACATTGTTTATTTTTGATTTTTAAACTATAGTAATTATTGATTTAGTTTGGGGACTCTTTGGGATTTATAATATGATTTAATTTATAATTGGGATAAAAATTATGTTGATGGTTTATGTTGTTTTTAGAGATTCTGGACGTGGATCAATCAATTATTGTATGTAATACTTATGTATATAGCATTAATCGTTCTGTTAATATAAAACGCGGGGCGATTTCTTGTAAGTGTAATATAATGATTCACAATTTTTATATAATCTTTATTGATCTCTACAATGCCATTATTATATATTTTTTGTATGTTTTATACTAATGTATGTTACGAAATGTAGTTACTCTAGTTATGTATGTAGACAAGTATATATACCTATTTCAAGAATTATATTTATACATGGGTTTTTTGATACGATAAAAAGATGTGTGCAATTTTGAGTTCGGATATTGTCATGAAAATACGATTAGTTGACTTAAATCTCAATACTAACGTGTTTAATATATGTCTCTTCTTTACAGAATTTTCTTTACAGTGTTCAACAAATCTTCTTTACTGTGTTGAAAGCTTCATCAGATATGGATAGTTATTTTGAGAGTCATCAGGATAGCAAACTATTCTATGTGTACTGCTGAATGAATATCATAGTTTTCTTTGCCTTTATTTCTCTTCAAAGTTAGCTTCTTTTTTTTTCTTTTTTTAGAGTTCTTCTTTTAAAGAGCTCTAAACTCATTGTCATTCATACTTGGAATATATCCTTGAAATAAGTAAGTCAAGCTATTATCTTTTATGGCTTTAACTTACATTGATTTTCTGATAATCTACCTATAATTTTAATCCACTATAAGCTTTCCTTTAATGCTGTTCGTCTGTTTCAAGTTGGCTTGTAGTGGGTTATAGTACAAAGATTAAAAAGTCAAACCGCACGAAGAGTACCTCATGCTACATCTGGTATCATCCAGAATGTCACGAGCAAAAACACCATTGTATTTAGTAGTAATCGCCTAAAATTAACTTAAGGTTTAAAATATTGGGGAAAGTCTCGAGGAGTGTTGTGATACATCTCTCGCATATGACAGGAATATTTCCCTCTCATCTCAAGTCATGGGTATCTGAAAGTACGCAACTCTCGAGCCTAGTTTTTTACTAGTGTGTACTTGCAGCAACAAGAGATATTTTCGAGTTGTATCGTAATGATTATTTCCGAACGTATATTTTACTTGTCTTGAGCACAAACAAAACGGCGTTGTAGACAGTTTTCAGAGTTTTTACTTTATTATTGCTATTGGTTTTTGTTTTAATAAACCATTTTGTACAATGTGTATAATTCACATACATATATAATAATGTTAATATTTTATCCTTTTTTGGAAAAACTACCTTTTTTAAACTTTAAATAAACAAATAATATAAACCAAATGTTTTATTGCACTCATTATCTTTCAGTGTTTATACACAATCCTGACAAGGGTTATACAGTCTGAAATTAAAATTATCATTGAAAATCCAAAGATCATTACACCAAGATCAGAAAAAATATAAATTTAGACTTATAATATAGTTAAAAATGTAGTAGAATAAAAATAAACAGATAATAATGACTATATTATGGCATACCTTGGGACAGCCAGAAGGACAAGTAAATAATTTCGGGACGAGGTTAACTAGACACTTAGACGAAATATGTGGAAGTAACTTTTGCAGATGACAGTCAGAATACCAAAGATACCGAATGCCAAACAGGACCCCCGATTACCAACGAGGAAGTCACTTCAGCTATTAAAAAAGCTAAAGATGGTAAAGATGTAGGGCCTGGCAAGTTTTGTACAGAATTCCTAAAACTTATCGATGAACAGGGAATAAAATGGATAACAACTATATTTAACAAAATATATGTAACTGGAAAAAAAAGACCGAAAAAACACGAAGTTTATGAAAATTTATAAAAACAACCATAATACTAACGAAATCTTGACAGTAGAAAATAATGACTACACTGCAGAAATCAAAATCAGAATCGAAAAAGCACGTTCTAATTTTATAAAAATGAAAAAGGTCCTATGTGGCAAAGATTTAACATTAGCTCTTAAAGTACGCCTAATAAAATGTTACGTATACAGTGTACTATACTATGGAGTGGAATCATGGTCGTTAAATCTAGACACAATGGGACGACTTAACGCCTTTGAAATGTGGACCTATAGTTTCCTGGGTAGATAGAGTTACGAACAAAGAAGTACTGAGAAGAATAGGTAAAGAGAAGGAAGTTGAACTTACAATTAAAGAAATAAAGCTACAGTATCTCGGACATGTGATGCGGGGCCAGAAGTATGGCATCCTGTGACTCATAATGCAAGGAAAGATAGATGGCAGAAGAAGCATCGGAAGAAGACGAATTTCATGGCTCAAGAAGCTGAGAGAATGGTTTGGATGCAGCTCAAAACAACTTTTTAGAGAACTGCCTCAAAAATTAAAATAGCTATGATGATTGCCAACCTCCGTAGCGGAGATGGTACCTGAAGAAGAAGAATGTAACTGGAAAAATCCCTCAAAGCTGGTTAAAGTCGACCTTCGTAATAATACAAAAAGAATTAAATGCAAAACATGCAAAGACTACAGAACAATATGCCTAATGAACCACTTACTTAAAACGTTTTTAAAATAATACACAGCAGAATATATAAAAAATGCGAAGAACAAATGTGATGGACACAATTTGGATTCTGTGTTGGCTGAGTCGCCCGAGAGGCTATTTGCTGTACAACTGCTAATGCAGTTTAAAAAAAGCGGGTTTGGATGATGAGACTTGAGAGTCAGATATAATTTATATGACAACCAATCTGCCAACATTAAAATGGATGATCAGTTGACAGAATAGATGGAGGAGTGAGCCAAGAGTGCATTCTTTAACATGTACTTTGAACATATCTTCGAGCAAACACTGGGAAAACTTCGGGAAGGCGTATAAGTCAACGGAGTGCGTCTAAACAGCATTAGATACTCCGACGATGCAGTAGTTTTTGCAGATAGCTTAGATGGTATGCAAAGAATAATGTAGCGCATTTCCGATAAAAGTAGAGAACATGGACTTGATCTTATTGAAAAAAAAAGTACAGGTATTCAGTAAGCGCGAAATTTTAAATACCCGGATTTTGTTTAACCAACAACCAATTGACCGGGTAAACAGCTACACATACCTTGGTACCAACATAAACAGTCGTAAAGATGAAGTCACAATTTACCACTTTGTACCAAAATCTCTTATCATCAGATGCTATTAATTTTCTACGTTATTATATGGAGTAGACACTTTCTGAAGCTTCTTTAAGAAATCCAAAAATGGGGAAAGAAAAGTATTTTTGAAGTGTGTAAAAATTTATTTCCTAGCCGAGCGCTTTCGACTTACAAAGCCATCTTCATAGCTATGCTACACTAGAATAATGATATAAATAACTAATTTAAAGTTTACAATGTTTCACTTACGCCAAGTTTTTAAAAGTATTCACTACTAGGAGAGATGTATTTGGTAAAAAAGTATAGAAATTTTCCTTTTAGCTGGTTCTGTGTTAAAATATTTCATTGAAAAAGCACAAAAAAGACATTACAAAATTTGGTTAGGATACGGGTGATAGAACTCGACTATTTCTTGGGGTTGAAGCAGAAGATAGAATGTGAGGACTCGAATGACAGCCTTTTAAATGATTCCTTAAAGGTGACAATTGATATAATATGTCATACATAGAAAATTAAGATTATTAAATTATCAAAAAATGTTGAACTGAAATTCATAATGAAATAAAAAATTTATAATTTAAATTCGTAGTGAAATAAGAAATTTATCGAAGACTGTCTAAAATTAAGTTTTATAAATCTTGGTTTGCATAGCATCATAATGAATAATATGTTGAAAATTGACTGAAGGTCAAAGTAAGTTAAATCGACAAGTTATACCCAAAAACAACGACTCAAATTATTTAAATAGAGGAAACTAGATTGTAATGTTTCTAAGTATGATATTAAGTGTATTAAATAATTGTATCCCTTAATTGGAATTTTAATAATTTGAAGTTAAAATTTAAAAAATTTTCTTGTTTCAATGAAGAATAACTTGTAAAGACATTACAAAATTTGGTTAAGATACGGGTGATAGAACTCGACTATTTCTTGCAGTTGAAGCAGAAGATAGAATGTGGGGACTCGAATGACAGCCTTTTAAATGATTCCTTAAAGGTGACAATTGATATAATATGTCATACATAGAAAATTAAGATTATTAAATTATCAAAAAATGTTGAACTGAAATTCATAATGAAATAAAAAATTTATAATTTAAATTCGTAGTGAAATAAGAAATTTATCGAAGACTGTCTAAAATTAAGTTTTATAAATCTTGGTTTGCATAGCATCATAATGAATAATATGTTGAAAATTGACTGAAGGTCAAAGTAGGTTTTATCGACAATTCAACAACTCATATTATTTAAATATAAAGAGAAAATTAGATTGTAATATTTCTAAGTTTGATACTTAATTGTATTAAAAATTGTATCTATTAATTGGAATTGTAAGAATTTTAAGTAAAAATTTGAAAATATTTCTTGCTACAATGAAGATTTAACTTGTCAAATGATTGATTACAAATAATTGTTATAAATTATAAAATATGTATAATTGTTATAAATTATGAACAAACTTATAAATGACTTAAAATCTAACGTTTCTAATTTGTTTTAAGAACTTAAACTCAATTTCCAAAACTTTTATTTCTAGCAATCCCTTGATGCTAAGACTACATTGTCTTTCAAAACTTCATAAAGTTAATGTTACAATAAGAGCGATAGTTAGTTTTGTCAACACTCTTCTCCAAGACCTAATATACACTCCCAAATATACTGTTACCAACACTTAACATTTAATTTCCAAAATGTCTTCAAATACTCTTCCAAATAACTTTACTATGATCACCATTTTAATCATCAATAACCTCTTACTCGCAATAACCATTGACCCCAATAAATGTTTAAAAATTACCTCTCTACTCTAATTTAAAAATATCATCTAATCATCCTTTTCAACATAAGATGGCAGCTACAACCAGTCCATTTTTAGCAAAACTAAGGACAAAATTGATGAACAAAACAAAAGTGGTATTTACAAATTGTCTTTTGGTAAATTGTAACATGACATGTAGGTAGAACAATGAGAACACTGGCTCAAAGAATCAAAGAACATCTCAATAACACAGATAAATCAAACTTTGGAAATCACATTAAATTTAATAATCATTCCTTTTCTCCTACCAAAAACACTAAAATTTTACATAACATCCCAAATAAAAAATTTTAGATTTATAAACCTTTTAGAAGACCTTGAGATATCCAAAGAAATGAAACGGAACCCGTTAAAATCAATCTCAATTTTAATTATGAACCTCTTATTGTGGGAGACTTTAGAGAAAAAAGAAAATAAAAAAAGTTTCTACTTTTTTAAATTCCATTACTAATTTATAACAATTATTTGTAATTAATAATTTTACAAGTTATTCTTCATTGAAACAGGAAAAATTTTCAAATTTTAACTTCAAATTATTACAATTCCAATTAAGAGATACAATTTTTTAATACACTTAGTATCATACTTAGAAACATTACAATCTAGTTTCCTCTATTATTTAAATAACTTGAGTTGTTGTTTTTGGGTATAACTTGTCGATTTAACTTACTTTGACCTTCAGTCAATTTTCAACATATTATTCATTTACTAATGTTTGTATTTTGAGAACGATTTCTGAAGTGGAAATTGAAACGTCAATAAACGTATTTTAACCATTAATTGTGGCTTATTCCCATTTAAATAGTAATTAATTTAAAATGCCACAAGAAAATAGCTTCAGAACAATATTATTCATTATGATGCTATGCAAACCAAGATTTATAAAACTTAATTTTAGACAGTCTTCGATAAATTTCTTATTTCATTATAAATTTTAATTAATAATTTTTTGATAATTAAATAATCTTAATCTTCTATGTATGACATATGTCAATTGTTACCTTTGAGGAATCTTTTAAAAGGCTAGCATTCGAGTCCCAACTTCAACTTCAACTGCTGCTTCAACTCCAACAAATGGTATGGTTCTGACATCCGTACAATAACCAATTTTTTAATGTGTTTTTTTGTGGAGTCCAATGGACAGTCTTTTTTATGTTTTTTCAATGAAATATTTTATCATAAAACCAGCTTGAAGGAAAATTTCTGTATTTTACTACCAAATGAGATCTTTCCTAGTTACTCCAGTCGTCAGAGATGAAAATACCGAAAATAATCTAAAAATCATACGAACCAGCTGAATTTTGCCAAGCATATTAATTTTGGGACTCCCAAAAAAGATGCAAATAAGTTTACCACTTTTACCCCCGGGCTTCCTCCTAAAACACCCCTTGTATTATTATTATTATTATTATTAAAACCCCCCGGTTAAAAATGCAAAAAAATCAATTTACCAAGAATCTGTACACCGTAGAAAAAAAATGTTTTAAAATAAAAATGTAGCTGTGATAATTTTAAACAAAACTGTTTATAAGCATTTTTTTGCGAGGAAAGAACCGTTCTCTTAGAAACAACGCTTGAAGCGACCGTCGATTTTGCGCGCGAAATCAATCTTCAATAAAATTTTTATCAGCTCGACGGTAAAAATTCGATATCTTTTGATTCAAGTGACTTATCGACAAAAACCAAGATGCGTCTTAACGGTAAAGAGTTCAGCTTTCGTATGAAGTTTTTGTATTTTGCCGCAAATAAACTAAGATTTTATACAGGTGTTAAATAAATAAACGTTTTTTTTTGGACTGAGGTGGAAAAGTTCTAAACCGACTAGGGAAGATGTCCCTAGTACTGTTGGATTCGATCCGGAAAGGAGCACATGCTAGGACATAGCATCCAAAGTATGGATTATATGCTCCACATGCACCCCTGACCAGTCGCCTACCAACTAAAAACCACCCCTTCTTCGGACAAGGCACCCCCGGACGAGTTCAATCGGTGAACGAAACATTGAGATGCCTTGTGCAGTCTGAAAATTTGGGAGAACATTGTAAAAGGGTTCTTACCTAAAAACGATATGAACCACTTAAAATGATATGCAGAGACGGTATTGTGGGGAAACAAAATATGGGTTCATAAAAGTGCAGGTGTGTTCAGCCTGACAAGGAAGGAATGTGAATTAAAAGAGGCATGAGGTCGCGAAAACTACGTACGTAATATAATTACAGATCTGGCTGTAAAGGTGCCGTCTATTCCGTCGTGCAGCCGAGCTGTAAAGAACTCATGACAGCGTATTATGCAATTTGTTACCTCAACCACCCTGTTCCTGTCTCGCTCTTTCTAGCGTCTCCTTTTTCTTTATAATTTGCGTAATTATATCGACAGTAACATCGTAGGATTCTTTGTTTTGCGTCGCTTTCTGTATCAGATTGTTGGGCGTTATCGCTCCTAGCCTTGATATTAGATTATTCCGTTCTCTTTGGAAAGTAGTGCAAGCAAAAATGCAGTGTTCTGCGTCGTCTATGACACCACAATCTATGCACAAATCATTTGTTGTCTTCTTTATTCTATACGTGTACGACCTAAAGGAGCCATGGCCGGTGAGAAATTGTGTAAAAAAATAATTTAACCTTCTGAACCTACATTTAGACCAAGTTACCACATCAGGGATTAACATTTTGGTCCATTGTGCCTTCTCCGTTTGTGCCTCCCATTCATTTTGCCATATTTGGAGCATATGTGATCTTACTTCGGATTTTATTTCCGGTAAATGACCGTTTTCTCTGTTATATAAAGTGTCTCTTTCTTTAGCTAGGAGGTGAATGGGGAGCGTACCTGTTATGACCTGTAGGGCAATCGTAGAAGTAGTCCGGTATGCGCTTGCTACCTTTAGTAGAGGCTTCCTTTGTGCCTTTGCAAGCAGTTCTTTATACTTAGCCATTCTCAAGGCTTCGTACCATACGGGAGCGCCGTATAAGAGGGTAGAATGCACAATCTGAAGGTACATTCTTCTTTTGAGGGCACTTGGGCCGCCGATATTTGGCATTTTTATTAATGCCGCGGTTCTCTCTTCTGCTCTTTGGACTACTTTCATCAGGTGCTTTGTAAATCTTAGACCTGTGTCTAGTTGGATGCCCAGATATTTAGCACCGTACGTAGGCTCTATACTTGTACTACCTACTACAAAAGCCAGGTTTGGGCGGGCTCTAGGGCCTTTCAAGATCAAAATTTCTGTTTTTTCTGTTGCCAACTCTAGATCTTGTTTCACCATCCATCTTTTGACTTTTCTACAGCTTCTGTTGACTAACATTTCTAACTCCAAGTTATTGTTACACTGAATGAGTAGAGCTAAATCGTCTGCGTATGCAATAGCTTTGGTCTCTGCTCCATAGTCGATTTCTAGGATTTCATTATATAAAATGTTCCATTGGTCCTAGTACGGATCCTTGCGGTACATCTGCTGATGTTTTCAGGTCTTTAGGTTTTGCCACTTGGACATACCTTTCATTGAGGTAGTCCTTA
This sequence comes from Diabrotica undecimpunctata, assembly GCF_040954645.1. Lineage (NCBI taxonomy): Eukaryota > Metazoa > Arthropoda > Insecta > Coleoptera > Chrysomelidae > Diabrotica > Diabrotica undecimpunctata. The sequence continues at coordinate 130,939,962 of NC_092803.1, forward strand.
ATTATATTGATCAAATAATCTGACACATTTGTTTTTTCCAGTGAGGTGATAATGTGACCCCAGTTGGCTGAGTTGAAAGCGTTTCTCACATCAAACATCATGAAGGCGGCCCATTTCTTCCTCGTCCTTTTTACAGTGTCAACTATTTCTTTTACCGCATCGATGGATGATCTAGATTTCCTGAATCCGTACTGTTTGTCAGATATACTTCCATTTATCTGTAATTCGTCTTCTAGGCGATTTTTAATAAGATTTTCATAAAATTTCCTCAGGCTGTCTAGAAGGCAGATCGGCCTGTATGAGTTGGCAATCTCGGGATCCCTGCCCGGTTTAAGTATTAACGTCAGTCTTGCCTGTTTAATCATTATGGGAAACATTTGCTTCTGGAGGAGTTCATTGAAGATCCTCCGAACCATCTCAGGATTTTTCTCTATGATGATCTTTGCGCGAAATAAATAAACGTGGCGCGATTTTTGTAATTTTTTACGATTCTCACGAGATCAATACAATCTATCCCTTTCATTGACTGGTCACTATGAATTTTAAATTACTAGAGCCTAACCTTTAAAACCAACAGCATGAAATTTTTGTTTTGAGTATTGGCACAAATGTGAGGCATTTTAAATATGCTTAAAAAACGCTGGTTTTAAACTTTCACACAACAAACGATCTAAAATATTTAAAACTTTTTTTTCAATTACGCTAGTGCGTTTTTTAAAAGAACAAAACTTCTTCAATAAATAACACCCAAAACCGTCTTCTTAAATGCATTTTTCGTGACGTGTGATTGTTTGTAATGTAAAACATTAAATTCTGCGTTTTTTATTCATATTTCAAATGCCTCATATTTGTTACCACAACTCAAAATTGAAATTTCATATCATAGGTTTTAAAGATTGATCTCTAGAAATGAAAATTTTACTCTAACTGGTCAATGAAAGTGATCAATTTTAATGATCTCACGAGAATCGTAAAAATGGCAAAAATCGCTCCATATTAATTTATTTAACACCTTTATAAAAACTGAGTTTATTCTCGGCAAAATACAATAACTGCATACAAAAGCTGCACTCTTTGTCTTTAAAACATCTTGATTTTTGTCGATAGGACATATCAAAAGATATCGAATTTTTACCGTCGATCTGATACAAATTTTATTGAACATTGATTTGGCGCAAGTAAATGACATGCAAAATCGATGGTCGCTTCAAGCGTTGTTTTTAGGAGAACGGCTCATTCTATACAAAAAATGCTAATATACTTTTTTGTTTAAAATTATCTCAGCTACATCTTTTATTTGAAACATTTTTTTCTGCGGTGTACAGATTCTTGGTAAATCGATTTTTTTTTTGTTTTCCCCCTACAGACCTATTAGTCCGAATGGGTTGTATAATCTATTAATTACAATAATTAATAAACTAATACAACGGAGTATCGAAGAACCTATCCTAATTCTTTAACGTAGCTTATTTTCTTTTCAAATCTTATGAACATATATATATATATATATATATATATATATATATATATATATATATATATATATATATATATATATATATAAGAATAAGAAAAAAGAAGTACTTGTGACTCGTTTGGAACAAATATATAACTGTTTTGGATGGGTTGGAGTCAATAAAAGGGCTATTGGTTAACTATTTTTTTTATTCTCGAGCTTTCAATTGTGTTTACAATTATTATTAAGAGCTAAAAAAGACAAAATACTTACAAGGAACTAAAAAGAAAAAACAATTTTTGTTAACTTACCAAATAAAAATTAGTTTAGTAAGTAAAAATTACTGCTTACATCTTCAAAATATTTAATACAAAAATGCTTTAATCTAATAAATGTTTCTCCGAAAATTTTTATAATTTTGAAAACATTTTTTTTAATACAAAAATAATTGAATTCTTCTTCTTCTTCTTTTGTTTCTATGGCTTTCACATCATGGTGATACGCCAGCTCAATTTGCTGGTGACCCCGATAAAGTCTGGCTCTAAACCAACTCGAGGCCACTTACTTGTGCCTGTGCCAAATAATTTTGTAGGAAAAAAAATTCATTAATAGTTAATTAATAGGTTATGTTAGTAAACACTACAAAAAGTATTGAGCATTGTCGATTACAAATTTAATTTATTAATTGAAAGGAATTTTATCAAAATGCTGACTGATTCTTCAGTAAGTTTATTTAATATAGAATATATAGTAATTGGTGAATTATAATTCATATAAATGAATTTTGTGTATAGGTCAAAACTCGGAATGATCCTTATCGGGCATTCAAAAAATATATGATTTAGGTTCTCTATTAGGCCACACTCACAGTAAGGGTTGTCCACCAAATTCAGTTTGAACAGATGTTGACTTGTTAAACAATGACCGGTCCGCATTCTTATAATAGTTGTAATGTGTCTCCTATCTTTATATGAAAAGTTTTGAAACCATGTCTTATTAGGAAAAATATTTTGTACTCTGTAATACTGATACGATTTTTTGCTAATTAAAGTTTTCCAAGTGTTTTTAAATTTGTTTTTAATTTTATTCTTAATTATGGGTAACACGTCTTGAGAATCTAATTTCATATTTAAAGGAACATTAAGATCTCTCCCTATTTTGGCCAGTGTGTCAGCTTGTAGGTTGCCCGGTATATCGCAATGACCCGGTATCCATGAGATAAGTATTTCAAATCCGTTTCTATTTGCAGATGTAATAAGATTTTTTGTTTTAAGGCACCAATAATCTACCGAAGCAGAAATATTGCTATTAATAATTTTAGAAATTGCACTAAGAGAATCAGAAAATATAATAACTTTATTGATCTGTCTATTAATGGATAAATTAACTGCTTGGTATATAGCCATGTTTTCTGCTTTGCATATGCACAGTTCATCAGGTAGTCTGGATGAAAATTTGTAATTGATACTAGGAATATAAATGCCAAAACCTACTTTGTTACAATTTTTTGAGGCATCCGTATAAATGAACGTGAAATCATTGATATATTTTTCAGTAAATATTGCAAATTTTTCTCTAATCATATATTCATTCTTTGTTATTTCGCAATTTAGTGTTTTTACTGGACTGACTAATGTATCAAAATCCATCTCATAACATGGAAAATTATTACCTTTATATATTTTGTTAAAATATGGAAAAAAGTATTCTAGTGTTAAAACTAAGTAAGGACAGTTATCTTCATTATAAAAATTAGGTTTGATTATAAGTTTATTCCGTAAGTTAACAAGAGACAAAATCAAAGGATGGTTTTTGATATTAACGATCTTACTTAAAAATTTAGTAGCTAATATTAAACTTCTATGTTTTAAATCAAATTGCGCCGATTCTGCTAGCAAGGCCAAGTGAGGGGTAGATTTCATACAACCTAAAGAAATTCTTAGCCCTTCAAAAAATATTGTGTTAAGTTTATTAATACATTTCTGAGATATAGGTCTGAATAAGAATGAACCATAGTCTAAGTGAGATCTTATTAAAGCATTAAAGACTATTAAAAGAGTCCTAGGGTCTGCCCCCCACCACACTCTGCAAATTGCACGTAAAATATTAATATTTTTCTTTGTTTTAACTAATATATTATCAACATGTTTGTCCCACTTGAGATGATTTTGAAAAATTATGCCTAAAAATTTAACTTGATCTTTTAATGGTATAATTGTGTTACTAAGTTTGATTTCTGGGGTAAAATTTTTGCGTTTTCCCTTCGAAAACCATACAGCTTCACATTTGTCTATAGAAAGAGATAGATCATGTTCTAACAACCATTCTTGTACATTGTACAATGCCATATTGACTTTATTAACCATTTGTTGGATAACTGATCCTTTAACATATAAAACCAAATCGTCAGCATACCCATTAATATTTATATCTTCAGGAAGAATGGAAAATAGATCCAATATGTATATATTAAATAAAATTGTGCTTAAAGGTGAACCCTGGGGTAAACCTTTAGTTACTACAGACGGGCCCAAAAAGTCACCGTTATTGGATCTAGTATATAAAAGCCTGTTTTGCAAAATTTTAAAAATAATATTAATTATAGGACAAGGGACATTTAAATTTTGTAATTTATTGTAAAGTTTATATATATTCACATTATCATATGCTGATTTAATATCAATGAAGACGGCAAGGACTGAATGGGAAGATTCAAAGGCTTCTAAAATGAAGGTATGAAGGAGCGCTAAGTTGTTGGCAGTTCCTCTACCTCTTCTGAAACCTGCTTGAGTATTTTTAAAAACGAGATTATGTTCTAAAAACCAATCTAATCTATTTTTTAAAATGATTTCTAAAGTTTTTAGTATGCAAGAGGATAAAACAATTGGTCTAAAACTAGTTGGAAGAAGTGGGTCCTTTAAGGGTTTTAAGATGTTAAGAATATTAAATTTTTTCCAATCGCTAGGTAAGGGTTCTCCTTTAAGACATTCATTGTATATATTTAGGAGGATTTTTTTGGCTTTTAGAGGGAGATGTTTTATCATTGAGTAAGAAATATCATCAATTCCCGGGGCAGAATTTCTTTTATTGAACAATGCAGTGTCAATTTCTGAAATTGAAATAAGTTCAAATTCTTGGTTAGCGTGAAGTAAACGGAATTCAGGATCAATAGAAATTGATGACATATTATATAATATTTCTCTTTTAATGTTATCTGAAGGATTATAAAAATTTTTGCAATTATTATGGTTTGAAAATTTTTTTACTTTATTCCATACGTATGTTATATTGGATCCTCTATTTAATGTTTCACAAAATTGTTTAAATTTATTTTTCTTTTTTAATCTAAGGTTACGCTTGGTTTGTGCAACTATATGTTTAACATACAAATAATTTTCTAGTGATGGTGACGAGTCAAATATGTGCAAAGCTTCCTTACGTTTCTTTACCCATAATGTACATTCATCATCCCACCAAGGATTGAATGGTTTACCCTGTATCCTACAATTTTTATAAGGAATCGAAACATCTGCTGCTTTATTGATAACTGACATGAATTGTTTGTAATTTATTTTATTTATTGAGAAATTTACTAGGTTGTTTAATATTTCATCATAAAAAAGATCCCAATCAGCTCTTGAAGAATTTCTTATTTTATAATTTTTAACAAAAGTTGTATCTGATAGTTCAATGTCGTTGATTTTTATGTATGTGGGAAAATGGTTACTATTGCCGCAGTCTTTAGTAATTCCCCATTTGGTACATAAAGCCAGATTACTACTGACGATTGTTAAATCAACAGCACTGATATTATTGTTGGGAAGCTGAAACAAGGTTGCTGAACCATCATTTAGGATGGTCAACTCGTTATCAAATATAAAGTCAACTATTTTTTTACCACCTTTATTAATTAAACATTTATCCCAAATTGGATGATGAGAATTCATATCGCCCATAATGATTAATTTTTTTATATCTAGGTTTTCTAACATGGAATTTAAAAAAGGCACTGATATTTCATTATTTGAACTTGAATAGATATTTATTAGGAATATATCATCAATTTTTGTTATAATATATGGGACTTTGTCCGAATTATATTTTTTAATAGTCTGAAATGAAATAGAATTTTTAATACAGGTAGCTACCCCACCATAGCCATCATCCCTATCTTGTCTAATAATGTGATAAAATTTTAGAGTAAAATTGAAATCTTCTTTAAGCCAAGTTTCATTAATAACTACTATATCTGGGTCCTCTTTAGAGACTAAATCAGTCAGAGTATCCCTATTTGAATTGATACTTCTGATGTTCCATTGAATGATTTTTATTTTTGTTTTTAGGATCATTCTAAGTTTTAACTTATTAATCACTATCTGAATAATTGTCCAATAGGACTTAAGGTTAGAATGGGAAAGAACAAGTTTTTTAACCATATTTAAATTATCTGGTGAAATATTAATAAAGTTCATACATGATTTTAGGAAATCTTGTGAAGGTATTGTATCGAAATTATAATTACTATGCGATGCACTGGCATTCCAGGCTGAATTTGGATTTACGTTATATGAATTAGAAGATTTTGGTTCCGATTGGGAGGGTATTGGAGATTTAGATTGAGATAAGGCAGTTAAAGAGGAGTAATTCTCTGGTCTACCATTTGGAACGTAAAGACATTCATCATGTGCATTTCTATCATAAGTTTGTTGGATTACTCTTCTTTTATTATTTGTATTTGATACTACTTGCTGAAATGTCCTTTTCGAAGATTCGAAATTGTGTGTTCTTCTTTCTGATGGTGAAACGGTATTGTGCTGAATCGTTTTATTATTAAGGGGTTTTACTTTAGTACTATTACTCGGAAGGGACGGAAAATCTTTTGAATTGAAAATAAATTTGTCTTTTTCTATGTAATTTTTGGGAATGTATTCACTAGCTTCAAAAAAAGTTAAATTTTCGTAAGACATGAGTTCTTTAATATTTTTTTGACGTAAATATTCCGGACACGTACGCGCTGTTGAAACATGTGGACCTTTGCAAAAGAAACATTTCATAGTACAATCATCGGTATGTTTAAGTTCACCACAATTCATACATTTTTCTTTTGCTTTACAATTTGTTTTGGTGTGTCCAAATCTTAAACAATTGTAACATTGTGTTACTGGGGGAATGTACACATTAACCAATTTTACCTACCTACCTTTTACGTACCTGTAGGTTCGTATGTAGTTGTATCCCCTTTGACTACTCTCCTGTTTAGCCTTTTAGCATTCAAAATTTTAATATCGCTGTTAGTAGAACAACATTCAATAAGTTCATTTTCATTTATTTCAACATCTATTTGACGTACAATACCTTTACAAGATATATAATTAAAAGGTATATAAATTTTATAACCTTGATCTAATAAATTTTTGTTATTTAGGAATGTATTTGCAGATTGATAATTATTAAACTCTACAGAAATTCTGTTTGAACCTTTGCTTCTAATTTTATTAATATTATTTAATTTTAAATTAAAAATATCTCTTGCAATTTTTATATTATTAAAAGAACCAACTCTAATATTATTTATATTTGTTGACTCTATAAATACAAAAAACGGACCAACATCTTTTTCAGAATACATATTGACAGTGACAGTTGAATTTAATTTTTTATTTACATTGGGATCAGGGGGGGTAACCCCCCCCCTCCACCTTATTCATAAAGAATCAGTCAGAAATGTCAAATTTTTGGTCACAAAAAATGAATAAAAAATTATTTTGATCAAACTAAAATTTAAAATAATATTACAGCAAAGTACAATGCTCAAAATACCTGTTCAATTTACAAGGATAGGTTTGATTCTGTTCTATTTGGCACAAACACGCACCTCTTTTCTTCGTTGACAGTAAGTAGCTCTTTACTGCACGAACGACGACAGGGGAATCTCCCATAATTGAATTTATAAATAAGTTCTAATAGCAACCAATTACAAATAGCCTCAATGTCATAAATGCCAACATAAAATTTTTATTTTTGACAATTATATTGCCAAAAGTAAAATTTCGTTTAAACATTCTTTTTTGTTTAGTAACAAAAAGAAGAAGATTTATTCACCGTTGACAGATGTCTGAAAGAATGTAATATATATATATATATATATATATATATATATATATATATATATATATATATATATAATTCTGTTGTCATAGCGTTAGTCGTCATACTACTCTGAAACGACTAGACCGAGGAGTTTTCTTCATATTGTATCATATTCTTATGGAATAAGAATTTAAAGAGAAGGGGAACCTATTGATCCAAAATTGTTCCGTACATCAGCAGGAACCCGTTTACTCGTGTTCCCGTGTTCAAGACTCAATTATTATTCTCATTTAGGGCAAAAAAGAAGGCCTATTTACTCCAAATTTAATAGCGTCTTTGCTTACAGCGTTTCACAAAACTTTTTCTTAGAGTTATCACACAAAGGGACCGACAACGGCACAATATGAATATGTACTTGTCAGGTAATTAATAAGGTAATATACAAATTAGTACACCTTTAGAGAAAGCCACAAGCGGAGTTTGGAAATGTTGAATAATTACAACTTAACAATTTTTTTAAGTGTGCTATATAAATAAGATAAACCAATTTTAATTAGGATATATTTAGCTAAAAAATATATAAATACCGTCTCTAGTGTTAAAACATATTGAATTATCGTTATTTACCCCCCATTCTGATTCTTTTAGTATCATACTTTCATTGGGCGTTGACGATAATTCTGGTACACATAAGTTTGTCTTCACTTGCCATGACTTCACTAATCTGAAGAATGGAGTATTACCGTTTCCCATCTTCTTGTAATTCCAATGCCATTCTGTAATTCCTGCCTTTATTATAGGCGATGGCTTCGAATTTGTAGGCGAATGGCCATGTTTTGAGTTGAAAATTGTGAGAATTCTTTTTTTCTTTAATAACTAATAGGTAATATTGTACCCATTCGTCCACTTCTATTGGTTCTAACGTTTTTGATGCCTCCCTTACATTTGGGCTTCCCATTGAGCTATCCATATCTTTACATTTTATTGCTATATAAAATTACCATTTTAGTTTTGGTATTCCTCTTCCTTTAGTCTTACTTTTTTCTTAGTTTATCAACATTTTCAAGTTGTTCATTTATTTTCTCATTGGTTATTTTTCATAATCCTTTCATTTCATATTCATTATTGAAATAAAGACGTTCTCTTACTAATCTAGGATCACTGCCTGTTGTGAAATTATTCACTATTGTTACATCTGTTTAGAGCGCTTTTCAACTTGTTATTATTACTCTTGGGTTTTATATTTCTCCGTTGCTTTAGATATGTTATAGAAGGTGCTATTGGTAAACACTATGTATATTGGTTTCATGAAGCTTGTTTTTATCTAACTCGTTGACTGCCAAGCACGAGATAACTAGTGGTTGGCTGTCTGTTCTTAGACGTCAACCACGAGTTATCTCGTTTTTGTAAATGTTTTTCGTGGCGCCGAGCACGAGATTATTCGTGGGATATGCATGGAGATTTTATATTGGGGCGTCTACAAAAGGTTATTAAAATATAGGTGGACATCAGAAAACAGATTTATTTATTATTTTTGGTTATGGTAAAAGGACAAAAACTAAAAATTCCAAAATGAAAAAGAAACATACAAAGTTCAATAAAAAATGTGCTTGAACAGTCCTATTCATGTTGATATTCTTTGAAACATGATTCTACACATAAAGGATGCTTTTCTTCACATGAACCACATCTATATCTTGTTTCTCGACGACGATTATGAGTGGTACATATGCGGCAAGCTCTTGTTGGTCGTTGTTTCTTTTCTGTTGGTGGTATACTTTCAAGGTAATGAAATTTTCTTGGAGGATTTGGTGTAGCTTTTGGCATATTATCACCAAGGAGCGTCGAAATTAATATCTCTCGAAAATTAAAGATTTTATTTACCCCTACCACGCAAGAGAATCATTGATTCATCAATGCATAAGAATTTATCGGGAACATAATTCTGTTCCATCACTTTGCTCAAATGACTGAGGACTCTCCTTATTTTGTATAATCGATCCTCTGTTTGTTCCGAGTTGTCGGAAAAATCTAGTTTTGCAAAATGCAAAAAACGTAACAGTAATTGAAATCTATTTCTACTCATTACTAACCTCCAAAATGACATTTTATACATAATATTTTGAGGCCAGTAATGTTCACTTGATGGTAAAGTACATGGGCCCATGTGTAGCAAAAGGGCAATAAATACTCGTAGTTCATTTTTGTCAGTTTCAACCCATCTATTCATTCGAAAAGACCTTGTAAGTGTATTTTTCTGAATTGCTTGGACTGCATACAAATTTGTTTGTTGAACCAACATGTTCAAAAATGCATCAGAAAAAAACAACAGAATGTCGATAGTCAGTTCACCTTGATGTTTTAGCCCAACATCTTGTGTAAAAAAATTAAAAGTTGGTGGGTCATTCTCAACATCACACCATTCTTCTTCGTTGAATATTTTTCAGCAGTTGGCTCTAGAGTAGGTTGTTCCATTGTAATTGTGACAAAGGGCTCTCGTCGCTTGCTGTTGAACTTATTGAACTTGTTGAACCTTGCTCATTTGATAGTTCATAGTCCGAGTCATCATCTGAATTATCCTTCAGGAATTCTTCCCATTCAGACTCATTCATGTTCGCATAGTTCCCGAGTTCCTCTAAAGTTAAGCCTCGTTTTCTGGACATTATTTATAAAAAAACGCGAACACTAAAACGAATTCACCAATAAAACACACAAAAGACGCACAGCTGTGTCGCACGCCAACTCAACAGAGATACTAAATACGTGGTTCTGCAGACTCGGCTATCCTACCAGAGGTTCGACGGCGACAACGGCCGAAAACTACCGGAATCTTTAAAGCGTACGTAAAAATTGTTTCGAGATATCTCGTGGTTGGGCGTCAGAATACCCATTCTGATCGGGGACGCCCAACCACGAGATATTTCGAAACAATTTTTTACAAAAAACAAAATGAGTGGACAGCACGTGGAAATGTTAAAAGTAAGTTTTTCAGCATATTTGATTTATTATTTTGATTTTCATATCGTGGCGTCCTGGACCCGTTTCCTTGGCAGTGCCTTGGCAGTCAACGAGCTAAGATTAGATCACATTCCAGGTGCATGATTTTTTGACTTTATTTCTGGAAAGTCTTTGTAAGAGACGATGTAATTGGTTGGAATAATAGTTACTCATTAGATTTATTAGCTAACTTATCTGCGTTTTCATTTCTTGTTATGCCCACGTGACACACAATTTCCCTGACGGAAAATATTCTCTATTGTGGACATTGTTTTAACTAGTAATGCTGAAGAGGGGTAGAGGGATTTGAGAGGTTCGCTAGCGTTAAGTGAGTGAGTTACTATGACACTATGAGTGAGTATGACATCTTGGAGGATGGCGATTAGTTCTATAGAAAATTTACATATATGGAGATATGTATTAGACGATTTGTGAGGGCAAGCAAAAGAGGTGGTTCCAACTCTTGTATAACTTTTGTGAAAAGGGTATTTGGAGAAAATATTTCTGAATAAAAATTTTAGGGTTTGATAGTTTCTAGGAATTTTTGAGAAAATAAATGAAAGTGTCGAATTTAATGGATTTGGTGTTCTAGGGTAGGAATTTAAATTTGTCAGAGGGAAAAGCTTAGCAGCTCATGCCCAAAGGTTTGTTACTATTAATAGTTTTGATTGGTTTGGTTTCTTCATGGAAGTTTTGGTTTTTGGTTTGACAAGCGAATTTGTGCGTTCTCGACATTCCATGATATATGCCTTATTAGTGTGGGATTTGAATAATTTTCTACTTACCGGTGAACCATCTCCTACTGTTTTAATATTTGCCATTTTATTGACGCATCATTTAAACGCCACGCTTGTTAGACGGGTTGACGAGTTTGTTTTCTGATACCCATTTTTTGTCCATCGGTGTTTAAAGTCGGTCACTATGAGTTAGACTCTACCGTGTTAGTTTGGTACATAAACACTACTAACTGTTAAATATTAATTAGTTACTTAATGTAAACCTACAAATGTAATGAAAATAGCTAATATAAGGTGACGTGACGAAGAGGTCCAATTAGCTGCTAAATGTTCTCACATGCTGATTGGCCATTAGACAAACCATGCTTTGATGGATAAAGACTATTAATTGAACGAAAATGGAATATTTAAACCTAATTTGTAATGTTTTCATTGCTAAAAAATGTGTAAAACCACTGTTTTAGCAACAGAATACTTCCTAATTTTTAATATATTTAAAATACTTTATCTATATGAGACAAGGCAAAACTAAACAGAGAATGTATTGCGACACAAAAGTGTAAACTCCTCCGTACAAGGCCAAAATCTTAGATCAACCAGTTTCTTCCGAAAAATCGAATTCTGTTATTGCTAGGCTTAAGATCACAATCTTATCAGAGAACTTATAATAAAATTAAGACGTCAAGTGGTGCAAATTACCGTATACTTCGTTATTCAAACGTAATTCGAAAACAATAGCTGAGATACTATCTAAAATTCTTTTAAAATTGAAATTTACCGACAAAAGATTATACGAGCTTTTCAGATAAAATTATCCACCGTAAATAACTTTCGAACTTCTAATTTTTAGGAAAAACACAAAACCACGTCAATTAATATTTGACATTATGTCATATTTAAACTTGCTGGGAAAGGTACCCCCTCACCCCCATATCATCCCTTTACTTTTTTTTAAATTACTTCACTCTTTTTTGGTATTTCACTTGGTATCATACAAACGTGTTCAGAAAACAATGTTTATTTTATATTTCTACCAGCAAACTCGACGCATCGAATACAACCGTTAGATGTAGCATTATTTCGGCCAATGAAAATTGCATGGCGGGCTATTGTTGCTGATTAGAAAAAAGGACCTGGCAGATATGAAGCTACTATACAAAAGAGTAAGTTCCCTAGTTTACTAAAAAACTATCTGAAGCGTGTAAATCCGAGAACATAATTGCTGGTTTTAGAAAATGTGGTATTGTGCCTCTTTGTCGCAATCAAGTACTAAAGATGTTACCATCTTTAAATGACTCAGGAGCCACAACTCCAACAGCCACAACTCCTGTCGCTGCTATTGACGACACTTTCAAGGAACTCCTGAAAGCTCTCAGACAACCAGAAGCAACTGTACATAGCAAAAAAACGTGTGAAAGTTTCTCTTGAGCCTGGAAAAAGTGTTTCTGTGGCAGATTTGCCAATTCCAGAAGACCCAGTTCAGATCGAACCTACCGGTGGTGCTAGTACAAGCACTGACAATGGGACTTCTAGTACGTCTAAAAATAAAATAACAAGTAGGTCAAAAAACAAACATGGAAAAGTAAAAAAACATAAAAATGTTAATTCCTCATCTGAAGAAGAGTCAGAGTACTCTCTCCAAGATATTGATGCAGAAGTTATTCAATCTGACTCCGAACAATCTGATATGGCGAACTATGATCAAGAACTTGACAGTACACTCCAGGTTGATGTCTTTGCAATTGTGAAAGTATATATAAAAACTAAAAATGTGTTTCTTACATTAGCAAAATCTTCGCCTTGAATACAATGGTTATGTTGGAATTTTTTACAAGAAATCAATTTCTAACAACACATTTTTACCAATTGAAAAAGAGTGCTTTTTCCTGAAGGACGATGTAATGAAGAAACTCATGCTTCCACTTGAAGCATCTAAGTCTTTCTATCTCGTATGAAAACAAGCATTAGTTTCCTTGATGATCTCAGTAGTTTTACCATCTATTAGTTACATTAACTTGATAAGCAATGATTCATTTTGTCATTTGTAATTTGATATTTGGTCATTTATAATTTGATATTTACATTACATAAATTTTTTTATTAAAACAAGTGTTTCTTGTCACCCCATGACAGTGCTGACTGTTTCTATAAGCCCCACAGGTTCTGCAGTTGAAATATACTTGGAAAACAGTGTCTATTTCTATTCACCCCACTCAATGGGGTGAACAGAAACAGCATGTTTTAATTTTTTAAAATTTTTTCCTTGTACTTAAAAGAAAAAAAGTGGTGTAGGTTTGTAGAGGACTGCAAGACCCATAAACCAAGGTAGCTTTCAATTTCTTACATCTCATAAAACTTTACGATATTTATGTTTAAAGTTGAAAACTGTTTCTATTCACCCCATTTTACGGTATCCCAGGAAAGTGAATGTAAAAAAATCTCATGGGAATATTTTTCCGAACGAATCCTAGCTTTTCGTCTCGTCTAAGCGTGTAATTTCCTACTGGTTTGGGTGCAGAAGAACATTTGGTAACTTTTACTTATATAGGTACACTTCCCGTCATATAAAACTGGTAACAACAAAAAACCGTATTTAATAAATTTAATAACCAGAGATAGCGTTCAGCTAATATCCAAAATATTTGAAGGATCTTTAAACATAGATTATTGGCACAGGGAACATTGGAATGCATCTACTGTACCTAATTTTTTACTTCAATTACCTACCGAACACGAACTGTATTTTGTATCAATAAGTTTAGTCACAGGCCAACTACCAAGATTAATTTATTATTTATTATATGAACGATAACATTAACAAAAACTAACATTATACTTTATCCTACGTAGATTATAAAGTGACAGTTACAATCTAATACCTCACTGTAATGTTTTATTATAATAATTTAAAGTTATGTCTAGATTGATTTTATCTATCACTATATTTGAATTGCAATATTTTCATAAATTATAATAAAACATAAATCAAGGTATGAGTACTTAATTGAGATAATGAAAAATTACAAAATTAATATAAGAATTTTTTAGGATGCATGTTTAAACAAATTTAATGTGACTGACTGATCGAGAATGCTCGATGTTTTAGTTTTGAGAATACTCAAAACTGGCGGTCTGTCACACAGCCCTGCTTTTAGCTGATTTCATATTTTCATATTTTCGTTGAACTGGCAACAGTGCCCTAGAAATTAGAATGACACATGTGACAAGATCAACTTACACAACTTGAAAAACATGATTTTCGGTAATAAGAGTTGTACCAGTTTTTTATGACGCGAACGGTATACTTAAATTCTTAAAGAAGCGTTAAGAAAATTTTGGTTTCAATTATTTAGTAGCCACTTTAAATCTGAAAATTGAACTTGTTATTGAGAGTTAGAGGAAGAAAACAATTCTTTAGTTTCGTTTACAAACCGTAAAATTATTGTAGTATTATTAGATTTGTCCAGCTGCCTACAGGCAATCAAATATGATTTACTTGCCTTACCTAATTATTATCTAAAACACCAATTAGAAGATTCTATAAATAAATTTTTTTTGCTCAGTATACAGTTTGCATGAATCAGTAGTTTCGTCAAAACATATGTAATTGTTTTTGATAATCTAATTTTGATAACTGTTTGACATCCTCTATCGTTTCCAACTAATCATTATTTTCGTAATATTTGCGCAAAGTGTTTTTATTCGGTATGTCGAAACGGCAGTTTTTTTTAAATTTGTTTTTTTAAATGTCTGCCTCTGTAATTTTTGAGAGGAATTTTGGTAGAAATGAAAGCTCTATATCTACGCAATTCACTATTAAATTCGCGCTGTTCATTTTTGGTAGGCCTAGCTTAAAATACTTGATGTAATGATTGTTGTTCCATTTTTAATTGGTTGCATTGTTGGACTTCTCTTTTATGTCTGTTATTCTGCTTGTTCTGCTTATGTCTGATTTTTCAATAATAATTATCTGATCTGTTTTAAAATATTCCGGAACATGTTTTCATTTAAAACAAACATGATAATTGTCAGCATAATGATATACTTTCATGGCAGTTCTTTTCGTAAGTCAAGTGAAATTTCATCAATTCTAGGAGTTTTTTTCTGGTTAATGTTAGCATCAATCTCTTGAGCTACTTCCATTACAGTCATCATCTTTATCTCCATTTCGGCTTAATAGACTGGAGTTGGGTTGATGGTGGATTCTATGTTGTTGTGTTGAAACAGACTAGTAAGATATAGAGCAAAAAATTCAGCTTTCTCTTCATTACATCTGACCCAATGATTATGTGCGTTCTTGAATGTAGGCATTCTAATAATAGGTCTTTTACCTCTCCGAGTTGTTTTCCGTAGTGAGTAATCTTTATCTGCATCAGGACTCAGTTCACTCTACAAGATATTCTGTAAAGCAATTCTCATTGAAATCATTAGTTTTTTGTCTAACATGGTTACTGATTCTATTGAATTTTCTTTTGTCTTCAGAATTTCTGGTTCTCTGCCATATTCTCCTTACTTTGACCATGTTCCTGACTTCCAAACTATAGTTGACTTATTGTACTGCTTTTTCTTTAGGCGTAGCTACCTTCTCCGCTTCTTGAATTTGTTATATCAGATTTTGACGTTGTGGCTCAAGATCTTTTATGATTTGAAGTCTTACCTTGAAACTAATTTTGCTTTTCATTATGGTTCAGAAGATCTCCCAGTTAGTACATTTATTGGCGGGTTTTTGTTTGCGATGACTCGAGAAAATTTAATAATGATGTGTGATTGTTTAATGATAATGATATATCCGGAGATGTGTTTTTCGAAATGCCATTTCCAGTATTTACACCCATATTGCCAAAGAGTTGCTGACAGATATTCGAAGAAATAAAAAGACTAAAAGCATGACGCTTATATTATTTGATTAATAAATAACGTAACTAAAAACAAAATAAATTGTAAACGCATGTAGGATTATTGTCATCATTCGTATTATCTATAAAACTTTTTAAAATTCTCGTAGTGACCCTGGTTTATTTGAAATAAAATCTTGTTTTGATTATATTGTTTGATTATATTAATGTAGTATATAAAAAATAGAATACTATCAATAAATAAACTAAAACAAAAATGTAATATTGTAAATCACACGACACTATACTCATCTACAAAGTTAATAACCCGTCTTAAGGTTATTATGAAGAGTTTATTAGCATCTGAGGATATGTTAGTAATTTTATGGTATTTAATTAATTATATATAAATATACATACTACCTACATGATCAAATATATAATGTTACTTAATATGTACCTACTTTGTATTATTTAACATAATATATTTCTAATTTACTATTTTTGTTGGGAATGAGCCACAATTTTATTTTATAGTGTATTTTTATGTATGAGAGAGTAATAAAACAATAAATTATGTATGCAAATCCCTAAACTGTTGATACGGGTGACTCAATGAAAAACAGATATTTGTCAACAAGTTTACAGAAGTATATAGGAAAACAATTTTAAATTGAGTATGACCACCAGGTATAAAGGTTGGAGCAGAATAGAATACAATAGTTGTGAGGATTACTAATCCCTAAATAAGGTTGCCAGTGTCGGAGTGATGGAGGTTAACAGGTACTAATGAATTTGCAAGAAATGTAAGATGTTTATTTTATTGGTTATATATAACCAATAAAAGTTTAATAAGTACCTACCTATTTGCAAAATAAAGTTTAATTCTTTAGATAAAATAAAACGTTTTATTTTATCTGAAATGAGTGCATTCCACGAAGTAAGGGTTTCAACAATCAAACATTTAATTCTTTAATTCCAGGAATCTACGACAGTAATTGACTAGATAATTACCTTCTAAACTTATTCCACAGAAAATGTGATAGTGGGTTTTTCCATTTTATAGGAAGGTCCAAGTGACGTATTCAAAATTCTTAACAGTTCACTAAAAGTAGGTACTTCAGTTGCAAGGTGCAGTTTATTGTGTATACTAGTGTTATGGAAAATTTGCAAGTGCCGTGTAAACGCCGAAAAATAATGAAAAAACATTAATATTTAATTGTTTTAAATCATTTACAGACAAACGTTTATGTGAAAGTGTTGGTGAGACCATTGAGTTAGTTAGCAGTACACTTGGTGTTGGGAAATCTACGATTTACAGAGTTATTAA
The DNA here is from genome assembly GCF_040954645.1 of Diabrotica undecimpunctata. Lineage (NCBI taxonomy): Eukaryota > Metazoa > Arthropoda > Insecta > Coleoptera > Chrysomelidae > Diabrotica > Diabrotica undecimpunctata. The sequence continues at coordinate 130,957,407 of NC_092803.1, forward strand.
AGAAGAGAAATGCCACGTAATGCTCCAGGGAAACCAAAATTTCAAATAGAATATCATTTTAAAGAAGGACTTCGACGGAAAGTGCATGAATTCTTCTTTAGACAAGAATTTCCAACATTGGATAAAGTTCTTGTCTTAGTTCGAGATGATAAGGATTACCCAGAAATGAGTCGAAGTACGTTATGGAAACTTTTAAAAGAAATAGGCTTCCGCTGGAAAAAGAATCCCAGAAAGTCTATTTTATTAGAAAGAAGCGATATTGTCATATAGAGAAGACATTTTCTAAGAACCATAAAGGAAATGAGAAACCAAAAAAGAAAAATATTTTATCTTGATGAAACATGGATCAACGAGGGTCATACACCAAATAAATTTTGGCAGGATGAAACTGTTACAAGTCAAAGGCACGCTTTTGTAAATAACTTATCTACTGGTTTAAACCCACCATCAGGAAAGGGACGCAGGCTGATAATAGTACACATTGGCAGTTCAGACGGTTTTGTTGAAGGTGGTTTATTAACTTTTGAATCAACTCGTACCGGTGACTACCATGAAGACATGAACGCTGATGTCTTTCAAGAATGGTTCGAACAAATGATAGATCTTCTTCCTAAGAACTGTGTAATAGTAATGGATAATGCAAGTTGTCACCCCAGACTTATAGAAGCACTGCCCACAACCAAGTGGTTAAAAAAAGACTTGCAGAATTGGCTGAGTTCAAAAAATATTACGTACCATCCCGGATCTATAAGAAAGGAACTTTATTCGTTGTGTGCCCTTCATAAAGAAAAATTTAAAAAATACGAAATTGATGAAATTGCCAAAAATCGTGTAATGACAGTACTTAGATCCCCACCATATCATTGTGAATTAAACTCGATTGAACTGGTATGGGCACAGATGAAGAGTGAAGCTTCAAGAAAAAATACCACTTTTAAAATTCATGATGTTAAACAGTTGTTTTTGGAGGCCGTAAATAATATAAAACCTGAAAACTGGGAAAAGGCAGTAAATCACACTATTAAAGAAGAGGAAACAATGTGGAAGCTGGACAATATTACTGATAAAATGATCGAGCCAGTTATTATAAATCTTGGTTCTGAAAGTTCATCTTCTGAATCTGATTTGGATTTGTAACAAGTAGCTGTAAGTTTTATATTAATATTTTTATTCGTCTATTTAACATACCTTAGACGGTTTTAAAAACTCTTTTTCTCTTTTGTAATTTTTAAAAATTAAAAAAAATGTGAATTTTTTAAAACCCTTTTTAATGTAGGCCAGTCAGTTCTAATATAGTGTGTGATAAAAGAGGTCACTTTTGTTTACATACACATAACACTTTATAACACTGAAATAATTCATTTATTTTTTACAATTATTCAAAGTAATTTTTTAATTAATCTTGAGCACGCCCATGGAGTGGTCGGAGGTACCAGTTAAAATTATGCTAATTACTCTCTCGTTCATAAAAATAAACTATAAAATAAGTTTATTTGATGTTTCGATTTCCACTTCGAAAAACGTTCTCATAATATAAAACATTAATTAATTAAAAAAAATTTGTTTTCATATTGACAAGTCGAACGTACATTATATATTTTAAAGTAGATGCTTTTAAAGTGATATTGACAATATTGCTAAGTTGCTTTCTTGGGACGAGTTTATTGGAATATAGTCCATTCGATTACATGAAGTCAACTTTAACTTAAGAATATCCGTCAGCATATATTTATCTGGATGCACGTGAAGAATATCAAAACAACGTCTAAGACAGAAAATAAGAGTTGCATAATGTGGTAGAATTTGTTAATATAATATTGTGTCTGGAAAAGTTTATCTTAAAAATATTAATACAAGACACTGATAACCTCTATTTTGTCATATACTTCGTGACATTGAAAATGCAATATATAAAGTAAATTTTAATGAATTTTATCATTTTGACAAATAGCATGCTGGAGTAGTATGTGGTATTAAAAGTAAATATTGATAAAAAATTAGTTCCGATCTTTTGTAGGAATTATTTTGTGAGATTTTTTATAAACAATGCTTTAACATTGTTTAATATAGGGGTTTTTAAAACAATTTAATTAAAACTTTTTGAAAAACTGCAGACAGTTAAAAATGACTATTCAGAGAGAAATGCCATTACTTACGGATTTTATACCTCTAGCACAGGAATCACTAGTTTCTACAGGTCAACGACTTTTATGATCACTTTGCTGTAGGCTCAGGTCTTTTGACTCTATTTTATCGACCTCTTCTTATCTTGTCATTGGATTGAAGATATAGGAAGTGCGATTGAAGTGATATCAAAAATGTGGGGGATCATGTCCAGAGGGATCAGAAATGGAATTTAATTGTGTATTTAGCGACCAGTCTGGATATAAGACAAACGATTCCTTTAAGACCTGGTGAAAGGTAGCACAATCATTTTTGTCAGAAACGTGAGACAGGTTTCTTGAGATATTATGGTGTGGCGTTCAGTTTCATATGAAAACAAATCTCCATTAGTATCCATTGGAAAAAACCACAAATATTCAGAACTATATTCACATTTTTAGAACCGATTACTGTACCGTATATTCAGTCACTACCGTAGAATGGGGTGACTTTGATTCTATAAGGTGACTTTGATAAAACATGAATATTTTGTTTCAAGAGAGTATACAACCCAAATGTTTCGTCCGTTATGGTGGTTGTCTGAACTTGATTTCAGTGTACATGTTGATTCACTATAGCAGAAGGTGTTTGTGGCCAATATCAAAAGTATACGGTTGTAAATTCACCATTGAAGTTTTTGTTTGAATTTGAAGATTTTATATTGTGTTACTAAATTTAAACATACAGCTCTTACAATAGAATTGCAGGAAATTTTGTGTATGTTGCCTTAATGTAGGTCTAGTTGTCACTATTTTAAAATATTTAACCTAACTTATTTCCGTAACTACTCCATGAAATTGAATGATTTCTTATCCGGGGTCACTTTGATACATTTTTCGGGGTGACTTTGATACTTTATTTCTTTTTATAGTTTGCTTAATGAAACTTCAAATCGTTAATTATTTTTAGGATTTCGTCATTATCTGCATGAAAAGAAAAAATGCCGCGAGTGTATAAACGAAAGTTGGGATCAAGAAGCTACAAGAACTTCTCTGACGAAACTCTTGAACATGCTCTGCTTCAAATAGTAAACGGAAACTTGTCTGTTAAAGCCGCTTCAGAAAGATTTAAAATTCCGTATGGTACTTTATATAATAAATACAAAGGGAAGCATGTGAAAAAGCCAGGGGGCCAAACTGCGTTGACGGAGCTGGAGGAAAAATCAATCGTGTCCTGCATTGTCAAATGTGCAGATTGGGGATTTCCATTATCGACGCTAGATGTACAACTTTTCACTAAGAGTTATTTAGAAAGAACTGGAAGAATTATCTCTAAATTTAAAAACGGGGTAAGTCGTGGTAACGACTGGGTAAAACTTTTTTTAGAGAGACAGAGTCAGCAAATCTCTGAACGACTTGCGTCTAACATTACTAGAGCTCGGGCAGGTGTCACAAAAGAAACGATAGAATCATATTTCAATAATTTAAGAACAACTCTCTCAAATTGCCCTTCATCACACGTTTTCAATTACGATGAAACCAACGTTAGTGATGATCCGGGGAAAAGAAGATTGCTTTATAGAAGAGGGACCAAATATCCAGAACAAATCACTAATCATAGTAAAGCCGCCACATCAATAATGATGTGCGGTGCTGCTTATGGTACACTACTCCCTCCTTATATAATATATCGCAGCGAACATATGTGGGATGCATGGACATTAGGAGGTCCACAGGGCTCTCCTTGTTGTAGTAGTGGATGTTGCGCAAGAGGAGCTAGATATAACCGAACAAAAAATGGGTGGATGGAGGTAACTTGTTTTACAGACTGGTTTGAGACCATATTATTACCCCACGCAAGACGGCTGGAAGGTAAAAAAGTTATGATCAACGACAACTTGGCGTCTCACTTTTCAGATCATATTTTAGAATTGTGTGAATTGCACAATATTGAATTTGCGTGCCTTCCCAGTAATTCAACACACATATGCCAGCCTTTGGATGTGTCTTTTTTTAAACCCATGAAAGTCTCTTGGCGAAAAGTTTTGACGGAATTTAAGTTGCGACACCCAAAAATTACTGGTGTACCTAAAGATCAGACAATTAGAAAAACTGAGTACAAATGTGGAGATTGTGAAAAAAGTGCAATTAAGAGAGTTTTGAAGAATGGGTTCGAGGCTTGTGGCATGGTCCCTTTCGATCCAAATAAAGTCTTGAGTAAGATTACACCAATCAACCATGATGTTGATTATGTAGAACCTCTGATTAACGACAGCCTCACAGACTATCTGATGAATAAGAAGTCCGAGATAGAAGTTACTAAACGGCAAAGTAAAAAGAAACTTCATATCCAACCTGGTAAAAGTGTAAGTCGACATATAACGGCAGATGACAGCTCCTCCGATAGCGAGTTAAACAGCTATAATAGTGAAATCGAAAATGAAATTGAAAATGAAGATTCTGTGGAGGACCAATCATATGAAGATGAGATGAATACAAAACCCTCCCTTGCTGAATTGAATGTTGGAACTTACGTGCTTGTAAAAATTATGTCAGGTAAACAAAAATGTAAAAATTACGTATATGCCGGAAGGATACAAGAGAAATTACCTTTTGACGAATACGAACTCATTGGACTTAAATCACTGGATGAGACCCATAAACATTTTAAAGTTGTGGAGACCGACGTTTTTAACGCTCCTTTCGATGATATCTTAGCAATTCTGAAGACCCCATCGGTTGAAACAAATGAAACAGCAACTACATGTACATTTCCTGACAGAGTTGATGTTAAAGAAAAATAACTTTGATTTTGTTTCCGTTCAAAATACATTCTTTTGGCTTTTTTTACTATTTTATACTGTTTTACTAATTTGCTAAAATGTTTTTTACCTGAATAAAGTATTAGCTACCTGTAAAATTATTTATTATATACTAATTATTGTGCCTATAGCAGCTGTCAAAGTCACCCCAAAAATTAAAATTGAAATATCTAAAAATTGGCTTGATCGATTTAAAAATGGGTTGACATTGACACCATTACAGCTTTTATGCATCGTCCAAGCTATTTTAAAATAGGATATCAAAGTGACCCCACAATCAATGGGTGATTTTGATATAACATTACTTATTTTTTTTTGAGAAAATCCTCAATTTAAAGATATATATACTAACAGTATAAATTACATAAACATAAGATGCATCCCAATGGACATTTTTCCACATTTTTGGGATCACCCATTCAAAAGTTAATTAAGAAAATATAAAAAAAATTAACAAAGTCACCCCGTTCTACGGTATAAAATAACATTTTTTAACAAGCTAGAGCCAGATCCTGATCTTTTGCTCACTAAATCTATAGAATACGTGATATATGTAAAAGATTGGGTCAAATTCCTGGTTTATTAATAGTTTTTCGTTTCTAAGACATAAAGTTCAAGGTGTTTTGGACTCAATTCTTCAAGAAGACGTTGATTACCGTATTCTAAGTATGCTTCGTAAAGTTGGGGGTGCACATATACAATATTAAAATTTTCTGATAGAGAACAAAGAAATTGTTTGATTTATTATAAAAGTTATAAAACTTTTAATAAGTTCATATGCATATAAGAATTTATTGATCCACATGAAGAGCTTGAAGATTGTTAAAAGATTGATAAATACTCTGCATGAATTAGACTACAAGCCCATATGACATTTTTAAGGGAACTTTTGACCCAGAATGAATCACATATAGAATACTAAAATATGTAATAACATCTTTAGAAACTATGCCGTCAATTTGTATCGGTACAGGTGGCTACACAGGTAAGGTAAACTTACCACTCAAGCAAAAGGATGGTATTTTGGTCAAACGGTTTTGTACGGCATTTATAACTTAGGTAGGTTATACAACAATTATGAGTTGCGACCCAATGCCGTACAAAAATTGGTACCAGTAGCAGAGAAAATCTTTGATTTTCGGAAAATTTTGACCCCATTTCTAATACTACGACTAAGTAGTACAAATGAGGTCGTTTGGCCAATATGAAACTCACTGATTTAAATTTAGTTACATAAAATAATATTTTTGGACATGCCGTACATTTTTAACCGTACATGCACTTATGAGAGGATATTAATTTCCCTCTGATAAGTGGAATATTACGATCAACAATTTCTGTACGGCATTGATATATATTATGTTAATATTGAAATCAAATATTAACAAAAACAAAATCCCGTACAAAAAAAAATGATTCTAAATGACTTTAAAAGTATTATAGCTAGTTTGTGAGGCCGATCCCGTAGGAAAAATGATTCGGTTTCTTACGGATTCTTGTTTAAAACTGCCGCCTTAAACAAATCAGAAGGGTGCGGAGCAAAATTTTTGGACAGAATTTGTTAAAAAAATTTAAAAAATAACCGGTTTTTGCTCCGAGAAACATTTTTTTAAGTTTCTTGGGATATTTTAAACAAAAAAAGTCTCATGTAATTTTTGACTCATATTCTTTTCTTTCAAACTCATATGAAAATTATGGCTCATGCATAAAAGAAATTTTTTTCAAAAATTTTCTTTTGGGTTGCTAGTTTACGAGATACAGTGCGAAAATCCTTAGCATCCCTTATTCCAAGATGGCGAGTATTTAAGAACTCGGTCAATTTCGGAGCAATGTGAGATCCAGAGAAATTAATGAAATTAAACAAATTTATAGTGAAAATTATTCTTTAAAAACCTTCTTTAATATTGCCTTAATGTCATTTTTTGTAAAATTACCACAAAAAAGTTGTAAGGCCCAAAAAAAAATGTGACAAAATTTTTATTTATTACTTTTAATAACTAATTTATTTTCCATTTTATGATAAAAAGTAATAGAAATAAAGTTGTAGATAATTTAATTTGCTACAAATAATATTTAATATAATTTTCTGTAGGTTGCCAGTTTCCCTTTGCACCACTTTTTCCAAGATGGCGACCGCGTGACAATGTGGAAATTTCACAAATTTAAGCTTATACTTACTTTCCCAACATCTCAAAAGAATAAAATTGCGTCCTCTAAGAAATGCACGCTAAGCCCTAAAAAATGTAACATTTCAATAGACTATATATCAGTTGTGCAAAATCCATCAGTTAAAAATGTACGGCATTGTGTTTTTTTTGTTTGTCTACTGTTAAATAACTAATAACAGCCAGAGTACTTAAAATATAACATAACATACACCACGGGGTACTTTAAAAATATGTTCAATTTTCAAATTTTTTATTTGTACCATTTATTGTAACCGGCTATGAATTAGTTTGATAGTTTTTGTTATATTTTGTCAAAAAAATCACTACCATATAAGAGATAATTATCTTACCGAAAAAACAACAATTCTATTTCCAAATAGAGATAACTGTTTATAAACATTAGCAAAAACCATAACTTTTAGGCGGTTTAGTTGCTAAAAGTTCTTTTACATCATCATCAACACGTAGCGCTACAACCCTGGGTGGGTCTTGGCTGACTGTACAACTTGTTTCCAATTTGTTCGGTCTTCCATCAACCTAGGGTCAAATGGAATGTTCATTTTCCGGAGATCTGCTTGGATGTTATCTCTCCATCGCATTCTGCGACGTCCGAGTGGTCTTTTGCCTGTGGGAATCTCCTCCCATACCAGTTTTAAAAGTCTTTCATTATGCAGTCTGTGCACGTGGCCTGCCCATCTTAGTCGCTGTGATTTAATTTCTTGGACAATATCGGCGTCATTGTAGAGTGCTTTTAATTCGATATTGGTTCTGATCTTATATTGGGTTGTGGTGATGTCATGGCGAGGTCCGAAAATTTTTCTAAGTATTTTTCGTTCAAAGCGTCTGAGCTTTTCTCGTTTGCTTTAGTCATGGTCCACGTTTCGCATCCGTATGTTATTACAGGTCTGATGATGAATTTATAGATTTTAATCTTTGAACGTCTTGTAAGATTTTTTGATTTTATGAGCTTATCCAGTGCGAATAGACAGCGGTTTGCAGATTGGTTTCTGTCTTTTATTTCTTCAGTAACATCGTTGTCGGCTGTGATGATGGCCCCCAGATACTTAAAACGTTGTACTCTTTCGAAATTAAAGGTGTTGATTGTCACATTTTGTCCTATTCTGTCTCTTCGTGTCGTTTTATTTATACACATATATTTCGTCTTCTCTTCATTAATCTTTTACGAATCAAGAAATCATTTGGAATTGATGCTGTATATTTTTCAATGACCTCAACGAAGGGGTGTTAAAATCAATTGTTGTGCTCTAGATTTCTCACCTCTGTACCAGACGATATGTATGGCACTGCAAAAAAGTAATCTAAATAACGATCCGAAACTATGTATATGAATTACTGTGTACTGTGTACTGTGTCAAATTGCCGAAAATGGGGTCAAAATTTTGCGAAAATCAAAGATTGTCCCTGCTACTGGTACAAATATTGTTGTACGGCATCAGGTCATAGCTCATTATTTTTGTATAACATACCTAAGTTATAAATGCCGTACAAAAATATTTGACCAAAATACCTCCCTCCTATGAACGATAAGGTTACCTTACCTGTGTAGCCACCTGTACCGATATAAATTGACGGCAAAGTTTCTAAAGTTATTATTAACGAAGACATCGACTTCATAGAAGAAGTCTAAAGACAAAGAGAAAGACCTGACAATCCAAACGAAATTATCCCTCCTACAACATCAGAGGAGATAAACGAACTAATTAAAAATAGCTCGCCGAAAAAAGCACCCGGACCTGACCAAATCACAAACAGGGCACTAAAATACTTACCAGCGAGTAAGTATAGTGTACCTAACTAACATCATAAACGCAATGCTAAGATTTAAGAAATTCCCGAACAGATGGAAAGGGGCCCATGTCATAATGTTACCAAAGCCCGGAAAAGACAGCACATTCCCGCAAAATTACAAGCCAATAAGCTTAATACCTGCAATCCGCAAGATTGTAGAGAGAATTATACTCAGCAGACTACAAGCTGAAACAGACAGACTAGAGATAATACCTGAAGCCCAATTCGGCTTCAGAGCAGAACACTCCAGTGAGCTACAAGTACTCAGACTAACAGAGTACATAGCAGCTGGATTCAACGACAAACAATACACAGGAGCAGCCTTACTAGACGTAAGCAAAGCATTCGACAGAGTCTGGCATAAAGGACTAATATACAAAATGAGAGGATACGGGTACAGTGGAGCAATGACAAGACTGATCTCGTCGTACTTGAGCAACCGACGTTTCAGAGTCCGGATAGGACAAGTCCTATCCGAACTCGGGAGCCCGGAGGCTGGAGTGCCACAGGGAGCGGTACTGTCACCCCTACTGTACTCAATATACACAGCAGACATACCTAGAATACCAGGTACACTACTAAGCCTTTATGCCGACGACACAGCGATAGCGGCCAAACATAGAAACATAGACATTGCGGTAAATAACCTACAAACAGCACTAGACGACATAGAAGAATGGAGTTTAAAATGGAAAATAGCAATAAACTCCGACAAAACACAGGCTGTACTTTTCAAAAAGAGGCACCAGCAACCAGAAGAACAGGTAACTGTGCAAGGTAATCCCATCGAGTGGAAAAGCGAAGCAAAATACTTCGGAGTAATTATGGATAAAGGCTTAACATTCAACATACACGTAGAAGCCACAGTACAAAAGGCAAACATGGCAAGAGCTTCTGTAAGAGGACTAACAGGGAGGAAAAGTAAACTTAGAATAAAAACAAAGTTAAGACTAATAAACAGCATAATACTGCCCATACTGACATATGCATCCCTCGCTTGGGGACACGTATGCAACACATCAAAAAAGAAAATACAAGCGGCCCACAACAACAGCCTTAGAGAAGCAGTCAACGTACCAAGATACGTTGCAGAAAGATTCCTCTTCAGAGAACTGCAACAAATCAGAGTGACAGACACGATGAAAGAAAAAGCCAGGATAAAGTTTGCAGAAATAGAGAACCATCCCAATCACATACTAAGAGAGATGATGAGGTACGACGCTTTCCACAGATGGAAGCACAAAAGACCAAAACAACAAATAGTAGAATAAAATAAAAAGTACTAGAGAGAAAATAAAACACTAGAGAGAAAATAAAAAACACTAGAGAGAAAACACTTCAAAATAACAACAACGCACATAGAAGACAGTTCGTAGCTCAAAACACCCAAGGACTATCGCAAAGCACAGAGTGGGACCAGTTGCCTACAGACGATAAAGTCTATATTGGTATATTGTTTATATATATATATATATATATATATATATATATATATTATATATATATATATATATATATATATATTATATATATATATATATATATATATATATATATATATATATATATATTATGTTATAGTATGGACTTTACACTAATTCTGATTTTTTGTTTCAGGGCCACCTACAAAAAAAAAAATCACAAAAAACACTAACAAAAACCGGCGCAAGCCACCAAAAAAATTAACAAAAACCCCAAAAACCCGGGCACGTAGGGCCCAACCCCTTGAGCACCAAGTCGCCGAACTGAGCCTAGGCTCAGAGCGGAGACTTGAGGTCCAAGTAAGTAATTTTAGTTCGCGGATAAGCCACATTAAGATAACAGGATCATAGCGACAATGCGCTGTCCTGAGTTTTTGCAATCGGTTAGGAAACCATGTTGGGGTTCTATTACCCAGGACCTCCACATGAAGAGCATTTGGCTGATAGTTGTGCCCCTATCGCGCATCAGAGTGCTATAGAGGGGAAAGGGATGGTCTAGAGCATTGGAGCGCGGTGGGGTGACTCCTGTATTCACACGAGTTAACACACCTCGCTCCAATGAATTGTTACACCCGAACGTAATTCTTAGGGGTGAACATTTCTCATAGGCTGGGTTTAATCAAATTGCTTGCTTGCTTGAAGTTATTATTACATATTGTATTGATTTATATGTGATACGTTCTGGGTCAAATGACCCCTTATAAATGTCCCATGGGCTTGTAGTCTAAATATTATAAATATAATAATTTTTAAATATTTGTATGAAATTAAGTAAGAAGTAACCTACGTAAATTGATTAAATAAAGGATACAAGAAACATAGTTAATTCCTACACCTATATAATTTTTACTATGATTTTTTGGTGTAAAAAAAGAAGTCATAATTTTAATAATACATATTGTTTTGTTATCTGATGTTATCCTTAAAACGAAATCAATTGATACCATCTTAATTGTTATTTAATTTATTTCAATCTTTCACACTTAGCATAATAAAAGTAATAATTGTTACTGAAATAATTCCTCATTGAGGTACAGAAAATAAACGTATTTTTAAAAATAGAATAACATATATATGATAATTATCTACGGTACATTTTTTCAAAAGATAACTTCTATAAGACCAAATATAGATTATATAAGCTTTGTCCAAGTTTAATCTAAATGCCGCAAATGTCTACTTTTTAAGTAGACATATAAAATATATAGCTTTGGTCAACTATTTCTTTCCAAATTTTTCTGTCTTCTGTTTTTTCTTCCAGTTGACAACATTTGGCTTCTTAATATCCTCCTCTACTTCATCTCTCCACCTGATTTGTCCTTCCTCTTCTCTTTTTGCCTTCAATTCTTTTGAATAAAATCTGCTTTTAAACTCTGCTTAGTAGTATTCTTATTATCATTAATTATTATTCATTCAGTTCCAGATAGTAATGCTTCTTCAAAAATGGATTCGCTATATACATTGAACAGTAATGGAAACATAATACAGCTGCCTAACTTCTCAGATTTCCATTTCTGAATTGGATTCGTTATCTTGTTGTAATATTGGTCTAATTACTGACATAAGTCTTACTTTGAGATTATTTGATGTAAGCTTGCTTTTGAATAACCTTGTTAGAGCATGTATACATTGGCCTATATTTCGTTTTCGTATTCGGGCTTTCTCATAATTATAGCTCCCAAATATTTAAATGTTTCGACTTCTTCAAAATATTTCGAATTCTACATTACTTTTTATACTCAACTTAAATGATATTGATCTATTTGTTGATTGTGACTTTGTTAATCTTTTTGCTGACGATATGTTAATATCTTGTAGTGATGTATACTTAGAAAATGCAGTGGCAAAAATGAATATGATTCTGGAAGCTGTTTATAATTATTTAACATTAAATAAGTTGAAACTAAAAGTATAAAACACTAAAGCTTTAATTATAACCAGTAAATATAAGTATAGCAAAATCAATATCTTCTTCTTCTTTTTATATAGACATGACTCTGTCTGTTTTTCACTGTGCCTCCAGTAAGTTGTCGTTCCATCGTTTTCTTGGTCTTCCTACCAATCGTCTTCCTATTGGGGAACCGTCTCTTGCCGTCTTTACTACTCTATTTGTTGTCATTCAGGTTATATGATCGTTCGATTACACTCTTCTATTTCTTACCCAGTTCTTGATGTTCTTTACCTTCCATCTACGTCGTATATCTGTACTTCTAGCTCTCTTCCATAGTGTTTTACCATCAAGTGTTTTCATCTCTGCTGTTTCTAACATCCTTTTTGTCTCTGTGTCAGGTCTTGTTTCTGCAGCGTATCTTATTATTGGTCTGATGACTGTCTTGTAAATTCTGACTTTCGTTTCTTTCCCGATATTTTTATTTCTCCATATATTGTTTCATTTAGGCAGCCTGCGGCTCTGTTTGCTCAATTCACTTGATCTTCCACTTCAGTTTCGAGCTTTCCGTAGCTAGATTATGTGATGCCTAGATATTTAAACTCCATTTTCACCTCCAGAGGTATCTCCCTTGCGTACAGTAACGTACGTCTTTTAATTTGACCCGGCCAACTGCCTTCGTAAGGTCCACGAAACATAGATATGCCGGTTTGTTGTATTCTAATGATTTCTCTTGCACTTGCCTAATTATAAATATAGCGTCGGTGCATGATCTTCCCGACCTAAAACCTTATTGTTCTTCTGCTAGTGTTATATAATATATACATATATATATATATATATATATATATATATATATATATATATATATATATATATATATATATATATATCTATATATATATATATATCTATATATATATATATATATATATATATATATATATATATTATATATTATAATATAGTGTTATATAATTTCATTCAGTTTATTTGATATCACTTTGGTTGTTAATTTTAGTGTTTTAGTTGCTACTACAAACGACGACACACTCCCTCACGCCGAAACCAGTGGAGCGGAGGCGAGTAGAATATCTACATTTTACTCGCAATATAGATATTGATACAATATCTCCAAAATTATTTACAGCTGCCTTAGAAGATATCTTTAAGTCAATAGACTGGGAAAATAAGGGAATCTCTATTATTGGAAGATACTGGAACCATATTAGATAAGCAGATGATGTAGTACTAATAACCAACACGTGGAATGCACTGAATACGATGATTGAGGAGCTACACATAGAATCCCTAAAAAAAGGTCTGAAAACGAATTTCAGCAAAACTAATGTCAAACAAAGATGACAAACCTATGATAAACATCGAAGGGACAGAGGTAGAACACGTAGATGAATATACATATCTGGGTCACAATGTCAAGGTAAGCAAAGAAAATCAGACTACCGAAATAAGCAGACGTATAAAAATGGGATGGGCAGCATTCGGAAGACTCTCATACATACTTAAAAATAAAAATATACCTCAGACTGCGAACCAAAGTATTTAATCTATTGTTTTATTTAATTGTTTAGTTAGTCGATTTTTATCTATTTAATCTATCTATCTAAAACCGGTTAAAATTGTGTTCATAGATTGAAAAATTCATGTAGCAGAGCCTATACCAATAGATGAACCATCGACGTAATAAACCTAAGCTGGTATCCACTCAACACAGCCCCCTTATTGCTAGATTTCAACTCAAACGAAAATAGATATATAAAACCCAAAAGAAGAAAAGCATAAATGTTGAAACTGAATAAAATCAAACAAAGACAAAGGTGGCAAGAATATATTGAAGAATTGTTCTAAGATTTTAGAGAGCGTAATCTTATGAATGCAACATGAATCGAGACTCAGGTTCAGATATAATGGAATCGAAGGTGATAAGTGCAATAATCTTTAAAAAGCGGTAAAGCTGCAAGTCCTGATATGATCATATGTGAATTACTAAAGTTGATCGATTACCAAGTAATTAAGGGACTAGTAGAATTATTGCATTTCATTTTATTAGTTATTTCAAGGAGGCATATCAGTAGATCAGTCAAGGTGTCCAATCTTCGTTTTGCTGATGACACATTGTTTATAGCCAAAAATGAGGAAGAGCATTACTACTCGACAAACTTCAAAGAGTTAAAGAGGAACATGAATTACGAATTAATAAAAACAAGGCAAAAGTAATGATTTTCGATAGAACCAACAGTAACAGAACATAAATTCAGACCAATTGCTGGATATGTAGTAGTTGAAAGTTTCATCCATTTAGGCAGCAACGCCGAGCTTTTACTACAATAGTCTTTTTACTCTAATAGGTGAGTTTTAGAAAAAACTACGGAACAAACGATCATTTATTGGCAATAAAAAATCTAATAAAAAATGTGCTGATTATGTTAATCCACCAGCTTTAATATTTGTGGATTATGATTAGGCCATCGACACCATAAAGCATGAAAAAATGTTGGAAGCCTTGACAAAATGCCGAATTGACTATTAGTTTATGAACCAAAACGTATACCAAAACGCCACATCTAGTGTTAGAATGCGTGATTGTCAAACTCAAAAATTCCCTATTCACTGCAACGTGGAGTGCATCAGGGAGACATCGTATGACCAAAACTGTTTACTACACTTTTGAAATATATATGTAAAAGGGCAAATCTGAGGGTTGCAGTTGATATTGTGCTAATAGGATAGATAAGAGCAAGTTACTTTTAAACCAGCTCTACATTGCCTCTTTAGAAAGGGATTGAAAATCAATATGTTTATAACCCTGATGATGACAAATGTTGAAGTCAGTGAAAATGCATACGCAGAATTAATATTCGTAGACCAGGTAATGGTCTATAAATAACTAGGTCACGAGATTCGCGTAGGAAAAGAGAATTAAACTGTTTTGCTTCTCAGTCATATAAGACTAACTTCGACAGCCTTCGGAAATTTGAACCATATTTTCAAATTATCCGACTTCCCAATATGTCTTAAAAGAAAAACCTTTGATGAAAAATGTTTGTCTGCAAAACATTGACTATGATAGGGAAACAGTTCAAAGATCCGTGTGGCTCAAAGGTTGATGGAATGTGTTATGTTGAACGTTTATGTTCAACCGCCAGCTATAACGAAGAATAAAAGAGTCTGATCGTATCGAGAGATAAATAACAGATGGACAAAGCGGATATTGCAATAGACACCAAGAGATTATGCCTATGTATGAACGCTAATAAAAGTAAGGGAAAGAAAACTAAGATGATTTAAGAGACAACTCCTCAAAAGGATCTTTGAACCCAATCACGACTCGTATACTAAACAATACGATATGAGAACAAATGACTAGATCAAACAGATATACCTAGTCTTACCATACATATTGATACAAGGTATTTATTAAGAAAAAACTACTGAGTTGATTTAAGATGTTTTTTTCTCAATTTATTTCATAATACATAAAACATAATAAACTGCGACTACAAAAAGGTTATTCAGAATGGCCGCTATTTGCCTTAATACAGTGCCGAAGACTCTAACGTTCTCTAAGTGTGCGTTCATAACGAGGATGGTATTATATTATCATCGCCACCTAAAATAAATGCATTATTTTAAATGCGAGCGTTCACTGTCAGTGCTATGCTCTAGGCGAGGATACCATGCTATGGTCTCCGTAATGAACGCACCCTTAGGCTATTCATCGATCGCTATACGGACGACATCCATAGACACATTGTTCACAACTTCTACCAGAGCTTATTTTAATGATTCTTGATTATGGTGACGTCTTGTACAGACCATGCACTCCAAAAATAAATACAATTAGTAGTCAAGTAGATTAAGCTCTGAACTTGTTGACGGCCAATGTTCACTACTAATAAATTTGGGTATATGATTTTCAAGTCACTGTTGAGTTGTTTTCGCCTTATGCGAAGATCTTATGCGAGCATCTTCTAAAGATGCAAGCTTTAGAAGATGCAGAGTCTTGTTTGGATATATATGGCCTGTTTTACAATATGTGTAGTTTAGAACACGCTATTGTTTGAATGCTCTTTTCACAAAAATATAGAAGTGACGCCGTCATAGGACACTCCCCACCAAACCATCACTGAGGCAGGAAAATGTTCTCGTTTGATCCATAGCTCCTGAGGACTTCCTTGGATGACAGTGCATAAACTATATCGTTTTGCTTATTGAAAGTTTCCTCCAGACTATTTTTTTTATTTGTAAACAGGATTTTAATGCAACGATAAGGCGTTGTCTTGTTTATCGATTGAAAACTTAAGTCCCAAGTCTTGTTTGATAATGTAACTTGGTAACTGATAATGATTTTCGGCGCAATATCTATCCCGGAGCAATAATTTTTTGTTTTCAGACAGGATTTTTGTTAATTTTTGACTTAGCCGCTTTAATAACCTGTAGAGCATGAGCCATGCAAGGCCGGCCGGATCTTTTTTGGTCACTTACTCCTCTTGTATCCAAAAACAATTTAACAGTACAATACACACAAACACGCGTAATATTTAACGGTTTTAGTAATTCAAAAACACGAGCTCTTTCTATTCCACACTTATGAAGAGCAATGACAGCAATACGGTTCTCTTTGTCTGTATCATAACGGCTCAAACTAGACTGGAATGTTTTGGCGTGTTTATAGTGTACATGTCAACAATCAGTAATGTCAACATAACTTTTAACTGCATTCAGTTTGCCAGCCGTACAAGCCACGTTTACACGTATCAATATTTATGGCAGTACTATGTATAACGCTAGCGACGTCGTCTAAGAATTTAAATCCCAACGCCTAAGATGCCATATTTACAGGCTACCTAATAATGGACTTGCGAAGTAAAAGGCTTTAAGGATGCCAACGAAGGCGATGGAGAGGTACATATGGTTAGATTTAAGAACAATGTGGCTAACCACTGAACCAACTATCGTGGACGATCGCGTGAGATAGTATCAAGTTGTGCAGTTAGCTTAAATGCACCCTGGGTTGTAATGCTACGAGAAGAAAATCTGTATCCATCAGTGGACAAGATTGAATGATACAGATGACGCTTGCAGCAATATTATCTGGCAAAAGAAGAATACGGTCATCAACAATAGGACTTGCCCATTGGCTATAACTTACTTTTGTTAAAATCCCTAGTTTGACTATATTTTTAATTTTGATTAAACGGTTTTATGCAAGAATTGGGCTTTGTTTGTATATTCTCTATTTAGTCATGTTTTGTGAATACTCACTCTTTATTTGAGTACCCAACAGATCAAATATTTACCACATCTAGATAATTAGTGATCTTATTTTGACCTACAGTCTTACATATGTCTAATCAAAAGGAATCTAAATTTGCGTCATAAATATTTTCATTCTTATTATTGACCAGTAAGTAACATATCTGAGTTTACAAAAACATACACACAGTTCGTTAGAAAGTTCAGTTTGCTTCTGTAAATAGTGTATATATTAGCGTGAAAAAATTTAAAATAACATCAATACATTGTATATATATCAACCGTTTATACATAGAAATTTGAGTGTTACTTTGTTTGTGAAATTATCCAATAAAGTGAAAATGCATGTTTTTTGGTAAGATAAATATCTAATCTAAGTATTTTGGTAATTAGAATTTTAAAAGAACACAGTACCAGATTTAAAGATTTTTCTTTTCAAAATATTTAAAATAAACAATATATTCTGTTAATTTCCTTTTTTGATATAACTATTTAATTAACTGAGCTTGTTAGTTTTTTATCAAATTTTTTATACTAATAAAGTTTGTATTTAATATCATTTAAATGGAAAATTAAATTTATTATTTTGATACTAATTTTGTATCTTAGTTAACTTTTGACGCTTAAGTTTGTTTGTTAATTGTTCCAAAACGTTAGTGATTAGCTATCATGGCTATTTACAATTTGTTAATTGCAGCTCGAAACAAATTTATAGTATTGCTGTTAAACAATGTTCTCAAAATGTTTAGGTAAGAACTTAAATTTTAGCGGGTTTGACAGTTGAAATTTATAGTAAGAGATATTACAAAAAGACTCTCATCTAGGAATTCATTAATTTTTTAGTGAAACTATTTTTAAAACAAAACGTCAAACTCATTATTTTGCTCATAACTTAAAACACTTGTCTATTTAGAGATTTGACGTCAACAGGCAACTTTTTTGGAAAAAAGATACACAAAATGAGATATGCTAAATTTAAATCGGTTAATAAATAAAGTTATTGCAAAATGAACAACAAAATCGGTGTTTTTAGATATTGCCAGTAACTTTTTTTATTATTTATCAAAATTTGCTTAAATGTACTTGAACTTAAGGGCCTTATCGTTTTTGAATTGTGTGCAAAAGATGGGTCAGATCGGTTGAATAGTTTTTGTGAAGTTTAATTTGTTTATAAGATTTTTTGAAAAATGAGTTAGTTTCTAAGGCTGGTCTAGTAATTTGACTAAATGTATCTCAATAATCGGTGCTTATTTTGCTCGTTAAGACGTATATAATGACTAGACTTCGGCAAATATGCAAATAAAAATGTAGAAAATATGCGCATAAATATGCACGTGTTTACCCGAAAATATGCAAATATTTTACAAAATATGCATACAAATAAATAAAAAAATCGTAAAATAGTAACAATTTTATTAAAAAAAAAAAAGTGTACATAACTAAATATTTCCTACTATTCATTAAGATTTACATTTATTTTAAGTAACTACATTTTTAAGTATGAATAAACTTATTTAGAATTATGGTAACAATAAATGACCAAGTGGTGTTCAAAATTTTCTAACAAAAACTTGTGGCTTCTGTCTGAGTACATATATTTATATATGGAAAAACTTCGTTCAACATCAACTGATGTAACGGGAGCATTTTTCAAACTAACCAAAACATTTGGTTCTAAATTAATTGTTTCCGAAATATTTCCAGCTAGAACACTGACTACTTCAGAAAGAATATGGTAACCTTTATTTTTTTCCATAGTAGCTTCAAATTTTTTTAAAATATCTTTTCCAATATTACCTCTAACGTTCCGACAACATGACGCAAATTCTTTTATTAATGCTGTACTTTCGAACAATGACAGTTTTGGTGATTCTAACTGAGTAATTGTTTTTTGAACAAAACTAAAATTTGATTTTATAAATGAAAGTTCTTGTTGAAACAAGTTACTCTGAAAAGTTTGTTTAGAATCCAAAAGAGATTGGGAACTTTCATCTGTTAACGTATCAATTATGTTCTTTATTTTAACAAAATGATCTGCATAAAAATTAGCTGCTTCTAACCATGTTCCCCATCGCGTTAAAATAGGTTGTGGTGGAAGAGGAATGTTAGGTAGCATTTCTTTATAAAGTTGAATTCTTATAGGAGATTTAAGAAATACTTTTTTGACACTGGATATCATGGTATTTACAAGAGGAAACTTTTTTCGTATTTCCTCTGCAACTCTGTTTAATCCATGCGCTACACAAGTAACATGTATTATATCTGGGAAAAATATTTTTAAATTTTGTCCTGCTTTCACCATATAAGGAGCAGCATCCGATAAAATAAGCAGTAATTTATTAGAAGGAATAGTTGTCGGAAGAAAAAAAGTTGCTAATGTTTTTTGTATAAAACGCGAAATTGTTAAAGCATTTGTTTTCTCAAGTTGCTGGCATGAAATAAGATGAGATTTTGGTAAGGTATCTTCTTTAAGAACACCAATCAATAAATGAGCAATATACTTTCCTGGGGAATCAGTGGTTTCGTCTACAGATATGTAAAAATAATTATCTGCAATTTCTTCCTTAATATTAATTAACACCGACGAGTATAGCCCGTTCACATTATTTCTTCTTAGAGACCGATCACTTGGAACATTAAGTTTGCATTATTTTTTTAGAAACGAACTAAAATTTACATTTGCTAATTTTGAAAGCGGTATGTTTGCAGACACTAATGCGCGACACAAGTCTTCATTAAAAGTTTCTTGCTCATCTAATTTTTTTGAAGTAGATTGGAAACATTTAGCCATTGAAGTTTGATGTTTTCCTCCTATTTTTCCTTTTTTTGCAATGTGTGAAGCAGTTCTCACATGTTGGTCTATCTGAAATTTCTTCTCACATGCTATCTATAAATAAAAATAAAAACCTTTATTTTAACCCAACCTTTAAAATATAAAAATATACAAGGTGTTTTTGGTTAATCAAATAACTGGTTTGGAAAAAAAACACTCGCTAAGTGTTTTAAATGCAGTATTAATCCACAAATTAGTTTTTGTTACTAACCATTAGTACATCATATAACTTATTTTAAAATTCAACAAAAGTTCTTTTTTTTGTTAATTCAATTACAATAAAAATAATTGTGTTTTAGAATAGCTGACTTCATAAAAAAAAGTAAAGGTGAAAAATTTTTCTAAATACACACCATTGTATTGTACCATGGACAATTTTTTCTCACTAAAGGAAGCTATTTTTCATTTAAAAACAACCTACGAGTACTAAATTTCAAGTAAATACGTTTATTGGTTTTAAAGTTATTGTTGTTATTAACTAAAAGAATTTAATTTTTTTTAATTTTAACACCCTGTATCTCGAAAAGTAAATAAGTTTGACCCCTCATTAACTATATCGTTTTGTTCAATTTTTCGAGAAGTATCTACAGTCAAACGTTGTAAGTGTCATTTGGAAACACCCTGTATGTATGAAATATTAGATATTTAATAGAAAATATTAGATACTTACAATTTTGCCACAGACTGAACAGTAGATTTTTCCCATATCCATAGACAGCTCTTTATAAGGTTTAATCCAAGTTGAAGCACTGGTTGTTTTAGGCATTATAAAATCACAATCTTCCTTTTTGTTACGCACAACGAGTGTTTACGCTTTGAATATCAAAACAAAAATGATTTACAAATCTGAGCATCAAATTAGAAATGTTTAGGTACCTAATTCAATAAACTGGGAGATTTTGGAAAATCCCTAAATTAGGAACAAAACTATTAGCCGTTTACCTGCTGTTAAGATACAATAAATTGTAGATAGATTTGAAGATTAGATCATAAAATGCAAATGAGCGAACCCTTAGCGATTATCCAATAACTGAATGCCTCAGTGACCGAGACTTTCTAAGAATGTTGAGGGCTACTTAAATTGATCTTCTTTGAAATTGTAAATGTTTTGTACCTGTAGAGATTACGTACTTAGATCATTTCTTGATTAAAATGACTACAAAATTTTATACAAGAATTGAAATAAATTGGTATGTTTAAAAATTTTCAAATACAGTATAAAAATCTGAACTTTTATGCACTTTATGCAAACTTTTATACAAATATGCCAAAATATGAAATATTTGCATAAAATATGCACAATATGCAAAATATGCAATATGCATATTTGCCGAAGTCTACTAATGACCTATGAAATTCATCCGCTCATCCGTTAATGTTTCCGCTCCATAAGTGAGTACAGGTAACACACATTGGTCAAAGATTTTTCTTTTGAGGCATATGGGTAGATGCGATTTAAATATAGAGTTTAATTTACCAAACGCTGCCTAGGCTAATCCGATGCGACGTGGGAGCTCACATGTCTGGTTATGTCTGCCCAACCGAATTTCATGTCCTAGGTACTTATCCTACCTAGTCTGTACAATATCCCTTCCATCAACAGCAATATTTCGATTTAGCACCAGATTATTTATTATTTGCGTCTTGTTCATATTAATCTTTAGTCCGACCTCCAAGGAAGCGTGATATAATTTTTCAAAGATTATTATTGCATCATCCATACAATCCACTATAAGGACGATGTGATCTGCAAATTCTCAAATGACTGAGATTCTTTCCATTTATGTTGATACCATGCTGTTTCAGATGTGCCCTTTTACAAGTATGTTCTAAAAGCGTCGTGAATAGTTTTGGAGAGACTCTGTCTCCTTGCCGTACTCCTCGCTGTATACAGAATTGATTTGTTTCTTGTTCAGATAGTCTTACGCTAGCTGTGGCATTTTGGTAGATATATTTGATTATGTTAGTGTAGCGATGGTCTATTCGGCATTCTGTCAATGCTTTTAACATTTTCTGATGGCTTAAGTAATACTCGTAATAAGTAAATAACAGCATATAAAACCGTCTATATATGTAAATAATATCAAACTTGAGCAAGTTGATAAAATCCTTTACCTTGTACAGCAATTAAACTGTAACGCAGAAAGTCACGGCGAAATTAGATCTAGGATAGAGCAGGCTAGAGCGGCTTTTAGAAGGATGTCCAAGGTGTTATGTAACAGAGACTTAAAATTGGCATTGAGGATCCACCTACTTCGCTGCTACGTGTTCTCGGTCTTCCACAATACTAGAATGTCACAGCAAGACTACTGAGATCATAAAAAGCATCAAGCAGAGAAAGCTGGAGTATTTCGGACATGTAATGAGAGGTCCTAAATATAGGTTGCTACAAAATAGCAGGCAAACGCAGTCCAGGACGAAGAAGAACCTCATGGTTGAAGAACTTGCGAGATTGATATGGTGTTGATACAAGCATGCTATTTAGGGTGGCAGTGAATAAAGTAAGATACCTATGATGGTAACCAACGTTCTAAAAGGACGTGGTAAATGAAGAAGAAGAAGATGGCTTACGGTATCGAATGCTTTCTCGTAGTCAACAAATATCAGTGCTAATGGTTTTGTTGTATTTTGAAGACTTCTCTATCAGGTTCTTTATTATTAGTAAGTGCTGTCTCTGGATCTAAATCCAGCTTGTTCTCTAGTCTAATTTAGCGTCCAGTCTTTTTTTAATAATTTTTGTGGAAAGTTTATATATGCATAAAAGCAAACTGATAGTACGGCAGTTTTTTAAATCTGTTATGTCTCCTATGAAATTAATTAAAATTAAATGGCTAAAAATATTTCGAAAGCTGGTTAAAAAATACAACTTTAAAAAAATAAAAAGTAATACGAACTGTAGGCAATAAAACAGCCTTTTTATTATGTTAATGTTACTCTACTGTAATTTACTGTTGTTAATTAACAACATTAATGGGTGAAATTAACTAATCATCTCTTATAACAAGAGTCAAAGTTTTTATCTTTTATAACAAAACTTTTAACAAATAAAATTATTGAAATTATTTTGAACAGAAATTGTAGGCAAAGCGTATGTACTTTGCATTTCGATCAAAGTAACAGGAGTGTGGGTAGCCGACTGAAGCGCAGGCGCGCTCTTCAAAAAATCTAACACAATTTCTAAATAGAAAACAAAAAATTGCATATCTCGGGTTCTACTGGACCAAATTTGCTCTTTCTTTTTTACACTGTTTTTAAACCCGAAAAATCTTCGGGATTTTGTAAAATCTAGTTAATTTCAGCCCTTAATGTTGTTAATTAACGATTTAACAAAGGGCTATCTTGGCTGCTAACGGTAGTAGGACATTGTTTAAAGTTGTGTTTTTTACCCAGGTTTCAAATATTTTTTAGCCATTTAATTTGAACTTGTCGTTCAGATAGCCAAGCGGGCTAGGCGGCCGATTCTCATTCGCTTCACTGTCGAATGGTTCAGTGGATGTGGGTTCGAGCCCCAGCTCGGTGTACAGAAAAATAAAAAAGGCTAACGCAGCAGTTTAAAACTCTAGATGAATCTGCAGCTTAGACTAGAATATGCTGGTGTCCGATCGGCCTATGGTGGAGCAGTGCGGCAAGAGATGAGGGCTTATGGCTCGGTGATACTCCTCCATAGATCCCTACCGAAAGGGCGTGGCGCCTAAATAACGGTGTATATATAATTTGAACTAAATTCTACGGAGTTATTGTAAATGTTTATAAGCTTAAAAAGTACTATTTATTATTAAATCATTTTGTGTACATAAATATATTTTTTTAACTTTTGCAAACGTCTTTTGTATATGGCTTAACCAGCAAAATAAGCTCCTGATTATTGAGATCCATTCAGTCAAATTATCTGGACTAGCATCAGAAATTAGCTTATTTTTCAAAAAATCTTATCAACAAATTAAATTTCGCCAAAAATACCTAACCGATCTGACCCATCTTTTGTACAAAATTCAAACACCATAATACCCTCAAGTTCTGGTACATTTACACAAATTTTAATAAACAAGAATTTAGTTAGTAACAATATTTAAAAACAGTGATTTTATTTTGTTGTTCATTTTGCAATAATCATTTTTGTTTATAAACTGATTTTAATGTAGAATATTTTATGTTGTGTGTCTTTATTTGTCTGTTTCTTAATTGACAAGTTTTTAAGTTATGAGCAAAATACCAAGTTTGACGTTTTGATTGTTTATTTAAAAATAGTTCCACTAAAAAATTAATGAATCTCTAGATAAGATTCTTTTTGTAATATCTTATACTATATATTTCAACAATTAAACCTGTCTATATAGTTGTGTCGAGTAAAAAACTAACTTAAATTGGCCTAGGGAACTTTTCTTTAGAAATCCTTTCCAATATACCGGCATAGTTCATCTGCCCAACTATGTACTTATCTATTTCTTCTTCTTCTTCAAGTGCCGTCTCCATCAATGGAGGTTAGCGGTTATGGTGGCAAACGTTTGTCTATCTTCAGCTGTTCTTAAGAGTTCCTCAAATCCAAGTCCTGTCCAGTTTCTGATATTACGTAACCAGGACAATTTTTTTCTTCCAATTCCTCGCTTTCCTTCTATTTTGCCTTTTATTATCAACTGAGGGATGTAGTATTTCTCGTTGCGCAACAAATGCCCTAAATAACTGGTTTTTCTTCTTTTGACTGTTCTTATTGTATTTCCTATTTCCAATTTCTTATTGTATTATATTTCCAAAACCAATGTTGTTATCATTATTGTATTTCATCGGTGTTCCTTTGTTCTATATTGTCTTTATAAATTTTTTTCATGCTAGACGAATCTAAAAGAGAATCGGAGAAAGTCAGTTAAAAAATCGAATCAAATCGAACAAAGTAATGAGTAATGACAGATCAAAATATTGAAATAGAAGGAACTGAAATCGAAGATTTAACAGTGAGATCACTAAGAGAATCCGTTTGACTTGGGCACTAGAGGAAGATGTGGGTACTGAGAAATGCTACCAAATGCTACCAATTATGATCTATAAAATGAAAACAATTATACTTACTTAGTGATCAGCTAATAGGTTAAGAATAACATATATCTAAGACAACATTAACTAAACGAGGCAAAAAGAATAAAAAAATAGAAACAGAAGTTGTAATATTGGTATCATTTCAGAAATAAAATTAAATTGAATAAGATACGGAGCACTAAAGGTGAATGAGAGATAGACAATAAACAGTATTTATTGGAGACCACGAGAAGATAAGTGTAGTAGGTGAATCTAAAACGGGATACTAAAACGGTGGTTAGATATACATTGATAATGCGTGTTTAAAGTTTAAAATAGGTAATTAATCGCACCAACTGGTTAGAAAAGACACGAGTGAAAGGCTCAACAAAATGTAATCATTACGGAATAGATGGAAAAATATTCATTTGTGTCTACCTGGCCATTTATGACCTTTAAATTTTTATCGTTTTACATATAATCCAATTTACGTCTTAAAGATACAATTAAATATTATCCAATAAATTAGATTTTTTTAATTTTAGTTGGGCATAGTCAATGACCTTTTCTAAATCGACAAATTAGTATATGCAATTAATAGAACTTGGTTCATAAAATTTATTATGGTAACCGTATTCTCATGCTATTATTTTCTTTCTTGTTACACTATCTTGATTTTTAAAGGTACACCTCTTTCTATTCCCATACCTGTATTACGTACTATTTCTGCAAAATCTACAATTTCTATCAGTTTTTTGGTATTTTAAAGCTACACATCTTTCTATTTACATACCTGTATTATGTTCTCTACAAAATGCACTACTTCTGCAAAATCTACAATTTGTATCAGTTTTTTTGTATTTTTTCATTGGTGTCAAACGTAATTATTTATCTACGTTATCATGGAAATTCTTTTTAAAGCCACCTCGACTCTTCTAGCACTGACAATGGTTGAAATGCATATTTTCATACGACAAAATAAAACAATGATTTGAATAGTAACTTTAATGGCAGTAAAGGTAGTTTCTTCTTATTACACATAATCCATTGTATTTCTGTAACGTTTCCGAGCTATTATCTAAGTTTATTTCATGCAGGCATAATTTCTGTTATTAGCAATTAAAAATATGTAAACGTGCTCATCATTAAATTGTCGTTTATTCCAAAAATTGTTATATTTTTTCTGCTTGTCACAAATTTTTAGTTTTCGTTAATTTCATAAAAACCAAAAACTAGAGCTACAACCCATTGCAGTTATAAACAATACCACATAATACGCTAAGACACAGAGACCTGAAACCACCAAGATCATTTGCGCAGTAAATCGAATAGGGCAGACTAAGCTGTTAACATCCAGTTAAAAAATATTGCATATGAAGTCGGTCATTATATTGTCAAATAACGTAACATTATGGCAGTCCCAATAAACCGTTAAAATAATTATTGTAATATAGTATTATAAAATCATTCTTGTAGTTATTGTGTACTCAATTTTATTTTGTTGATATTTTAACAAAATCAAATCTGTAAAATACTAATTGATTTGACAACAGGGTGGAAGCAACCATCTTTGTCATTCATTAAGTTGACGCACATCGCAGTTGCAGTTATTTCTGGTATACCGCACTAGATACTTGCCTTTATTCGTCCTCATACGTATGTTTACATTTCAGTTCTGATCTATAATCGATACTACACTTTCTGATCTTTTCTAGTACTTTTCTCGTAACAAAGTTTAAACACCATTGCAAACACGTTTGTGATATGTTGAACAACCATTTGATACCTTCTTGTTCTTTTGGGTTTCTTATCGAAGATAAAATTTTGGATAGTTTCAATGTGTTCTCGTCTCTCTTTGATTCTATTCTTTATGTACTCGAACAAACAGAAAATGAAATTGGTCATCAAAACTTACGCGTTGTAAGTGGTGAAAACTAGCTGAAATCACGTGTACATCGTGAATTCTCGGAAATTTTGAATACATTGACTAGCGGCGCGTAAGAAAATATGTTTCCTTACCGGTCACTTTACATTGTATTTCTGCTTATATTAATCAAATAATACATTAAATCTAGTTTATAAAATAAGTTTTCATTCATATTAATAATGTGTCAATTGGGTAGATGAATGAGAGTCGACTATATACCTAAAGATGTAAAATACTCAAATTGGTATATTATTTTTAAGAAGGATATCCAAATATTAATCTATCAATAGAAAGAGTACTAGCAGCCGCAGATGTTTGTTTGGTCTGTGTGTATATAAGGTCTTCTAATAACATGCCAAAACGTGTTTATTTGAAAGAACTAATACATCGAGTCATGCATTACATGAATCATATTGTTACAAATACAATCTTCCCCGCAATCGATCCTACGTATTGCGTTTACCGCAGTAAACAGAACGAAACGCAATGATCAAGATTCTAAATAGTCGATTCGATATTTTCGGAGAAAAATTTAATTCCCTTGAGTGTCAAAATAACCGGGCTAGTCTATTTAATAGCGAATTTAATTATTTTCCCGACATTATGTCGAAATATGTTTACACAGCAAAATGAAAGCACAACAGCTGAATTAGCAGCTAAACCAACGATTGCTTCAACTGCGCAACGAAGCAAACACTTTCATTTTACGAGAGTCAATAAAAAAACTGGAAATTCAGCCAAAAAGAAGAACCATGTAGAATACAAAATAAACGCATGGTGTAGAACAGGAATGATAATACAGCACAACAAAATAAAAAAAATTGTCCGCAGCAAGATAGGGGTAAATGTGGATTCTGATCACTATTGGGTAAAAAGTAGGGTAGGGGCCAGAATTTTAAACATAAAAAAGAAAATAGGTTCTAAACATCATCATCATCATGGCTTATTCACTCCTGGCGGAGTGTTTGCCCCCCTTTTTTGCTCTCTTATTCATTTATTGCGGAGAATCAGTCCGCTGTTGTTTTTTTTTATTATTATAGCAGCGTGTGTGACTTGGCCCTGTCTACAATTTTCTTCCATTCTTTCCGGTCCTTACAGCGCTCCTTCCAATTGTAGATTCTCAGCTTCTTTATGTCTGCTAAGACTTGATCTCTCCATCTTGTTTTGGGTCTCCCCTTTGGTCTCTTTGTTGTTGGTCTCCATCCAGTTATTCGCTTTAGCGTAGAGTCTGGGTTAGTTCTTTCTGTGTGTCCCAGCCACATCAGCCTTTGCGTCTTCACGAACTTGATTATGTCTTCACCCTCGATGACTTCTTTAATTTCTTCATTGGTTAATCTTCTAAATTCGCCTACACTTATCCTCACCGGTCCCATTATTCGTCGAATTATCTTTCTCTCTAATATTTCCAACCTCATTTCATCTTTTTGTGTTAGGCACATCGTCTCTGCACCATCGGTGATCACTGGCCTGATTGCAGTCTTGTAAATTTTTAATTTGGTTTTCTTACTAGTGTTCTTTTCTTTCAGGAATTTTTGGTAGTTCCAGTAGGTTTTATTATCCAGTAGGATGCGTTCATTTATTTCATCCGTTCTATCATTTCTGTCATTCACCATCACTCCCAGGTGTTTGAAACGGTGTACTCTTTCAAATGTATATGCACCAAGCTTAATTTCTTTCTCTATGTTTGTATTCTCTCTTGAACTTTTGAGGTATTTGGTTTTGCTTTGGTTAATTACTAGCCCTCTCTTCTTTGCTTCTTTATCTAGTATTAATATTATGTTCTGCATGCTTTTTAAATCTCTAGTAACCAGTGCAATATCGTCTGCATACGCTATCAGTTGGGCTGAAGATTCGATAATCGTTCCCATAATTTTGGCTGCTCTTGCTGCCCCTCTATGGCAATGTTAAATAATGTTGTTGACAGGGAGCCTCCCTGTCTGACACCTACCTCCATTTGTACTTCATCTGACGGGCCTTCCCTTGTTAAGATTCGTGCCTTGGGTTCCTTCATCGTCATTTTCGTGAGACTTATTAGTTTTTCTTGGATGCCTAATTGATTCATATCCTTAATTAGCTCCTCCCTTATTACACTGTCAAAAGCTTGCTTGTAGTCAATAAACAGTATATATAGATCTATATAAACAGTATATATAGACGATTTGCGTTACAATGTGTATTGCATCTATTGTTGACTTACGTTCTCTGAATTCATGTTGGTATTCACCTATTTTTGTTCTAGTTTCTTTTTCTATTCTTTGTCTGATCAAATTAGTTAATATTTTGTACATTGTATTTAATAACGTGATTCCCCTGTAGTTAGTGCATTTCGTCTTGTCGCCTTTTTAGGGATTGGTGTTATCAGACCACAATTCCAGTCGTTCGGCATGCGTTCTTCTTCCCATATTCGTTCTATTAGGTTGTGGATTCTGTGGGCTAGTTCCTCTCCCCCTTTCTTGAAGAACTCATTTATAATGTCGTCTGGTCCTGCTCCTTTTTTTGTCTTTAATCTGTTTATGGTCGCCAATACTTCGCTGTATGAGGGAGGCTCTGATTGTTCTCCATTCCTATTTGTGATTTTATGTATTTATATAGTCTTGCATTATCATTACTATTGGCTTCGAGTTCCTGCAGTCATTCTTCGATCCATTTCTTCTTTTTTGTTTTGCAGCATTTGTCTGACTCTTTCTTCTTCTCTTTATAGTGTAGGAGATCTTCTTGTTTCCCTGTGGCCACACACCTGTGTCTTGCTTTGTCCTTGTCTTTACTAGCTTGCTCGCATTCTTCATCGTACCAATCCTTTCTTTTATTGTCTTCCATTAGTCCTATCGTCTCCTCTGCTGTTGTTAAGATACTATCTTTTATGTCTTCCCATGTTTTATCTATGTTCGATGGTTTTAGGACTAGTAGTTTTTCTTCCAATTTAGTGCAGAATTTTCTGTTTGCATTATCTGTATTTAGTTTCGACCGATTCCACCTCTTTCTTTTCTTTCTGTCGTTTTTATCTTTAAGTATCTTCAATTTCATGTCGCCTATCACCAAAATGTGATCCGAATCAGCATTGGCTCCCCTGTAAGACCTTACATTCTGTAAAATTGTTCTCCATTTTTTTGAGATTAGGATGTGGTCTATTTGGTTTCCATCTGTTGTTTCAGGTATTAGCCACGTTACTTTGTGCCCTTTATTGTGCTTGAATTGAGTGCTAATAATAAAAGTATTGGTTGCTGCTGCTAGAATACATATTCTCCTACCATTGTTATTCGTATTTTGATGGATCGTTTCTTTTCCTGCGATTTCTCTGTTCGTGTCTTCTTTCCCTATCTTTGCGTTGAAGTCTCCTAACAGGATTAGTATGTCGTTCTTTGGTATTTCTTCGTACAATTCTTCAAGTTTCTCATAGAATTCATTCTTTCCTTCTTCAGGAGCATTCTCAGTAGGAGCATATATGTTAACAAATGTTAAATTTGCTTGTTTATTTTTCATTCTAATATATGATATTCTTCCATCAACCGCTTTAAAGTTAATAATCTTGGCTCTAACGCTATTACTCACTAGAAAGGCAGTTCCATTGCGCCCCTGTTTGCTTTCTCCTGCGTAGTACATTGTGTAATTTCTTCTAGCAATCATCCCTTCTCCTGCCCACCTTATTTCTTGTAGCGCTAGTATTCCCATCTTGTATTTTATCATTTCTTTTGCCAACTCTTCCATTTTGCCTGGTCTTAGAAGTGTTTTGATATTCCACGTTCCTATTCTTATTTTTCTATTTTTGTTTTTTGCTTTATTTTGTTTTGTTTTGTTTTTGCGTCTTTTCTTACAAAACAGTTTCATGTCCGTATTCATTGCCAACTCCGTTATACTGTCGCCATCTTTTGGTATATTTTTTGTTAGTTTTTTGACGCCATTTTCATCAATTTTTCTCTTGGATCTATATTATCAGATATGGGAGATCTGTCGTTTATTGTCCTAGCGTTACTCTTCTTCTCTTTAGGTTTCTTCCAGTAATTTACATCTATGCCTTCTAGTTGCTCCAGTGAAAACGGTTCACCATTTATCCATAATTTGTTGTATTTTAATGCGGCTGTGTGTCCTTCCTGGCGTACCATTTTCATGTGCTGGAGAAGATGCTTCCTTTCATGTAGTATTTTCTTCGGGAAGTCCTGATTAATATATATTTTAGTTCCTCTTAGGTTTTTAGCAGCCTTCAGAATTTCCATTCTCATAGCTTCCTTTTCATTTCTACTAGGTTCTAAACATGAACGATATAATGTAGTAGGACTCAAAGATGCGCACAAAAATAGAGAATATAAACAAAATATAAACATCAATCTAGAATGCAGATTAAAACGGTTCAGAAATATCATGAAAGAACAGCTGAAGAATTACTGGGCATGGAAAGTGAAAAAAGAAGAACAAGAACGGATGTCTGGCTTGACAAAGAATGTCAGATTTTAACAAAAAGAAAAATCAGCATTTTTACTAATGCAACAGGATCACAGAAACTGACAAGCAGATTAAAAATATAAGTTAATAATATGTAAAGAAGAAAATCAACCGCAGAAAGAATTGAGGTAATATATGAACAAAAAATTTCAGGAATTACAATAACTAAGGGTACGCATAAACTCATACAAATAAATGCTCTCGTAGATAAACTCATCACCGTAATAAAAGCAGGGATTTTAAAATAGACCCGGAGAGATTTGCAAACTGATCACTGACTACCTTCACCCAGTGGTGCAGGTTGCAAACCTCCAAGGTTTGATAATTTGAAAGAATAATCCAAGTCCGAGTACAAATAAAACACCGAAGATTAGGACTAAGTCTAAAGACTAAGACTAAAAATTTTCAGATTTTAAATTCGTTTAGATTGCTAGATACGTCTAATAATCCTTTCATTTCCACTTCGGAAATCGAAACATCAAAATAAACGTATTAATCGTTTTTATTTCTAATTAAAGATAGGAAATAGCATTAACTACTAGTATTTTAAATGTATTTGTTTTGTTTAATTTCCAAGTTGTTTAGTTATTTCCATACCAAAGTAGTTATTCGTTTATTTACGTAAATGAGGCAAATACGGATCTGTTTTAAAATGACAATGAGTGTATGTACAATTATTTTGTTTTTATAAATTAACACCAAAATTAAGTTATCGATTTAGTTACGCACAATTTGTTTATGTCCCTTTACCAGGCAATTAAAGCTGATTTTGATTTAAAGGTAACATTTTTTACTAGGAAATAATATTAAAATATAGGTTAACGTTTTTTTAATGTACCATACTAAAACTAAGCGTAAAACTTCCTTAATATTTTATAACGTTTGACAATTTATTTTTATTTAGAAATTCCTACTAAACCTTTTGATGTTCATATTCGACAATTTTATTTCCCTTTTATCTTATATCTTCATTCTTATATATATTTTTTACTGTTTTTCAGGATTTTTTTTTATATTAGTTCCAGTTCCTTCTTCGACCCCACTTTTTTTTTCATATCAAAAACTAATCATTATCATTTGGTTATATAATGTGCTTCCGTAAAACCAAACTGCGATCGGCTCAGTTGTGTTTATATTAGTTTATATGGTCTGCTGTGTATAGTTTTCAAAAATGAATCAATTTTTATGTTTGGTTTTTTAAGCAAAGTTATAAATGTTGATTTGAGCCAAGCTTGTGATATTTCCAGTAATGTATATATTATTGAAAATATGGATAATAATTATTTTAAGTTATTGATTATCATTAATAAAATTAAATATTTTAACATGTGTTTGCCAACACAAAAGAACAATGTATTAAACGTAGACCAGCTCAAAGACAAATAACATTTTGCGTATCGATATATCACCATGTCATTTATGTCCTTATTCGTGTTTTTCAATAATTAAACTTTTCTAATTGAAGAATTCTTACACTGATATTGAATCAGCTTTGTAGTATTAATCCTAGATACCTATTTATTTCAGTTTTTGTATTTCTTCATCCTTTCGAGTAATTAAATATTTCCACTTCCATAAACCTGTTTAAACGCACTAGTATAGTTTCCAAATTTATTTCTGTCTTTAACCTTTCATTCACTCTAATAGAACATATGTATTTAGTTTTCACCGCAATCATATCATTTTTATTCCTCATAATATCTCCTCCTCAATATTTTCTCCTTCGTAAGGATGTAGTGGCGTCATGTAATTGGTTTGACTATTTCTGTCCAATTATCTCTCTCCTGTGCGTGTTGTTTTGCTTCGGAGAATAAGTAACCAGTCATCTGATTTATTTGGGTCAACCATCGCATCGTACTGGAGATCTTCCTCTGGATCTTTTACCCGCTACGTCACCTTCAACTACCATTCGCTCCATGCATTCCCTTCTAGTTATATGTCCAAAATATCTCAGTATATTTTGGTTGATAGTTGTGATGAGTCTAGGTTTTATGTTAAGTTCTGCTAGAATTGAGTTATTTGTGGGATGTGCGATGCATGTATGCGCATTCTACGGTAGACCCACATTTCAAATGCCATTATACGCTTTGAATCGGCTTTTTTTATTGTCCAAGTTTCTGAAGCATAGGTGGCGATAGGAAATATCAATGCTCGAACAAGGCGTAATTTTGTGTTTTTTGTGATGTCAGTGTTCTTCCAAATTTTTGTGAGTTTGACTGTTGCCGATCTGGCCATTGTGATGCGTCGACGAATCTCGTCTTCGCATCCTCCACTGTTAGTAATAACTGAGCCTAAGTAATTAAATTGCCTGACCACTTCGTAACCTGCCATGATTCTTATCTCTGCCTGGTTGTTTCTGATTCTATCGGTGATCATCACTTTGGTTTTTTGCATATTTATTTTCAAACCATATTCCATACTCACCGTGCGTAGCCTATTCATAATTTGTTCCAGTTCTTCTGGTGATGACGCCAATATAACAGTGTCATCAGCATAACGTAGGTTTTTGATTTTCCTTCCTGCTATTGTTGGATAATATGTTCACTATATACAGGGTGGTCCTTAAGTAATTGTACAAACGAAAACCGTAAATTCTACACTTTAAAATATTACGATTTAAGCCAACTTGCTTTAATAAAATGTTGATATTAAGAAAGATACAGGGTGTTAAATTGGAAATTTAAAATTCTATTTTTCGCTATAACTTTTACGTTTGTAAATATTTTTGGACAAAAATTTATAATTGGATGCTTTAAAGAAGGATAAATTATAATTTTATACAAACTTTAATGTAAATGATAGAGGGCGCCACATATGCCACATGTGTGGCATAGATTTGCGCTTAACTTTTTTGCTCTTAAAGTTAGCTCTATTTGTGTTAAAAAATATTAAAGATACATTATTTTTACAAGGAAAAGGTGTACTTGTTGATAACCTCAAAATTTAACCGTTTTCGAGATATTCGCATTTTATAAGTGAGCTGCATAATAATTCTTAGTTGTAATATTTGTGCGGTGAAGCACTGAATACCTGTAGATAAGCATAATTCACAGTTTATTCTTATTACAACAACTTTTTTTGTACAACAATTTTCATTTTCATCAATTTTTTTTGTATTTTCAACAAAATTTTTGTTATGTCTGCTAAATGTCTTATGAAAATATTCTTCATCTTCTTCTTTAGGTGCCGTGTCCGTATTCAGACGTTGGCCGTCATCATGTTTACAATTTCCCTTTTATATCGCTTCTTAAGTTTCTATACCTACTGGAGTTGTATTACTTTTTCCCTATAGTAAAATGCTGAAAACCCAAAATATGTGGTTTATGTAAGATGGTACACCACCACATTCTAGAGAGAAGGCAGTGAGAACATACTTAAATATAACTGTTCTGAACGTTGGATTTATCGTGGCAGTCATATTCCTTTGCAATGTGGTGAGATATTGATATAATTATTTATAATTATAATATATAATTATTTAATTTATAAATTAGGACCATTTTTATTAGGACAATTAGAAACTAAAGCCCAGGTATTGAATAACACATATGTGTCTTGTTTCATAATACTTTTGCTACCAATCTAACCTTAAAGACTCATTTTTACAAAAACATCATCGTTGGCCTAATAACCGATATTGTTATAAATATAGTAAACACACAGGTAATTTAGTTCAGCATAATATTAGTTCGTTAGTTAATCATAATAGACCATTTGTTCGAGATGTAATTATAGTTACTCGTAAGCTGTAACGTAATCATATAAATAAGTAATGACATCCATAGGTTATTCCGTGTTTATACAAGTAACCAATGAATCAAATACATCACAGTTTAACCTCTGCCACAAATAAGATGTAGTTCCATAATATACCATAAGGTTTGGATATGTATCCAAAAGAATATATTCATCCATTATACATTATAGCCACCACGTAGCCCAGAATTTAATCCGCTTGATTTTGGTGTATGGGGCATATTAAAACAACGTGTCTATAAGAATTCCATAAACATTCGCAACCAACTATGGGAAGAAATAAATACTGCAGTAGTTTCTTTAGAACCAATGATACTATTTAAGATGAGACGATCTTTTATGTAATATATTGACAAATGAATTAAAGAAAATGTGGACATATCGAAAACTTACGTTGACAAAAAGTTATGTTATTTAGTTTAACTATTTCTTAATTTGGTTTGTAAACAAAATGTTTTGATTATGACTTTAATTTAACATATAACGTAAAATGTTTGATGTAAAATCCCTATTATTCTGTTTTTGTCAAATCCTATTATTAATTATCCTGCTGATATATTTATTTTATTTAATATTTTGTTAACTATTGGCTTTAGTTAAATGTATGTTATACCAAAATTTAGATTTATTAATGTTTTTGTCTATTTTTCCTTCGTTGCTTGGAGTAATTGCCTTAAATCAGAATTATGCAGCTGATTTGTAAAATGCGATTATCACGAAAACTGTTAAGTTTTGAAGTTATTAAGAAGTATAACTTTTTTTTGTTAAAATAATGTATCTTTAATATTTTTTATCAAAAATACAGGTAACTCAAACAGCAAAAAAGTTAAGTGCAAATTTATGCCACATTTGTGGCATATGTGGCGCACTCTATCAGCTACATCAAAGTGTGCATCAAATTATAATTTCTCATATTTAAAAGTACCCAGTTGTAAATTTTTTTGCATAAATCTTTACAAACATGAAAGTTATAGCGAAAAATAGAATTTTAAATTTGCACTTTAACACCCTGTATCTTTCTTAATATCAACATTTTATTAAAGCAATTTGGCTTAAATCGTAATATTTTAAAGTGTAGAATTTACAGTTTTCGTTTGTACAATTACTTAAGGACCACCCTGTATATATATATAATGGAAATGTATATTCAATATATATATATATATATATATATATATATATATATATATATATATATATATATATATATATATATATATATTGAATAGAATAGGCGATATTATGTATCCCTGTCGAACTCGACCTTCAGATTTTAATTTGGAATAAGATTTTCGAAGACCACATTATTAACTCTTACATTAGCAGTATTATTTACATATAGTTTTTGTAATAAATAGATTAGATATTCTGGCGTACTCATTTCTCTAAGTATATATCCCATTTTACGACATCGAAGGCTTTAGAATAGTCAACAAAGCATAAATATGTTTCTATGTTAAACTCTCGAGATTTTTCGATAATTTGACGAATATTAAGAATATGTTCTTTTGTTCCTCTACCTGGAACGAATCTACATTGTTCTTGGGGAATTTGTGGTAAGATAATTGATTTTAGTCTTTCATTGATGATGGTTAGAAGTACTTTGCTCGCGTGTGATATCAATGCTAGTGTACGGTAATTACTGCAATCTGTCGGTGAACCTTTTTATATATGGGAATAAACGTGAGTTTACCCCAGTCATTTGGCCACTTTCCGGTATTCCAGATCTCATTGCAAATTTTAAGCATTACTTTACCGTCCTTAATTCTCCCATTTTTTTTGAGTGTTTCAGCTGTTATTCCATCTTCTCCTTCTGCTTTTTTGAATTTCAGCTTTTTAATTGCCGCCTCAATTTCTGACTTCAATATTTGAAGTTCTTTTTCATAACTTCTTTTCTCTATATTATTGTCTGGGTCGTTGTTAGAAAATAGTATTTCGCAATATTGTTTTCACACCCCTGCTATACCGTCTGGGTTTGTTATGGTATTTACATTATTATCTTTGATGATCTGTGTCTGCGGTTTAAATTTTTGAACTCGCTAGATACTTGACTTTTCAGAAAAGTTGTCTAGATTCTTGACGGTCAGCATGTTCCTCTAGTTATACACAATGGTTTTATTATAAGTGCATATCTCTATTTCTTTTTGTTTTGAATTTGATGTGCCGTTTCTAGGTTTTCGTCTTTCTTCTACAAGATTGAGAGTCTATTCAGTCATCCAATGTTTTTTCCTAGCTGTTTTGTCTTTGGGATTAGTATTGTTGATGGTTTCAGTGATCTATTTCTTTGTGTAGTCCCACGTTTTATCAGGGTCCTCGGTAGTCACTGGTAGGTCAGCTTCTGCTAATGCTTCTCAAAACTTTTCCGGGTGTTTTGGAATCTATTTTTATCTTTTATTTGTGATTGTTTTACTGTGTAACTTAATGCGAAATTCTGCTTGTAACATTTTATGGTCGAAACCACAGTCTGCAGCTGGTTTTGTCTTCACGTTAATTATTGAGCTCTTCCATCGTTTAGTGACAAGAATATAATCTATTTGATTCTTGTATCGTCTTCCAGGCAAAGACCGTGTTGACAATATCCGCGGATGATGTTTAAACATTGTATTTACTATACTAAGATCCATATCGATGGCAAATTGAAGAAGCCGTTCACCTCGTTAATTTTGTTCGCCCAAGCCATGTTTACCTATCATTCCTTTCAAATGGTCATCTATTTTAGTTTTTCCTATTTTTGTATTCCAATCTCCTATTATCATCATTGGTTCTTATTTGGGAATGTTAGAGATGGTTTCATGTATCAGGTGGTATGTTTCTTCTACTGCATCTTCTGTCACTTCGGATGCTGGCATATATACCTGTATAATATGCATTTTGGCTGGTTTAGTGTTTAGAGTTATTTTGATTATTCGATCATTTACTGGAAGGTATTGTGATGGGTAGCTCTTTCGGGGCGACAGACTCAGTAAAACACAGGTTTGAAATAAAAATAAATCTATTAAGTATATATATACAATAAATAAAAACTAAAAAAAAAGGAATTCTACGTTGTATACTTATAAAACAAAAATAAAATGAATTCTACGTTTCCGTCTGGGTCCCGCGATGAATGAATTTCCCCGGCAAACGTCTATAAAAGAAAAGAAACTAATTAGTACTACTAATATACTCGCTTTCGCTTCAATTCAGCGAAAGCTCCGAATATGCTCGCAAACAAAATATTTAGCTGTGCAGACCCACGGCAATGTTCAATACACAATGCCGACGGGTTCCGCTTGGCTAAGGACAGAGTATGATCCTCAATACGGAAATCTCTGTCCCGGTTGGTTCTGTGCAGATCCACGGTAATGCTCAATACGCAATACCGATGGGTTCCGCTTGGTTAGGGACAGAGTATGATCCTCAATACGGAACTATCTCTGTCCAGAATGTCTCGCTGGTTCACTACACCGGCGAGTCAGGGAGCCTAGAGCGCTAGCTACAAGACTGTCTAATTCCGCTATTCACACGCCTTAAATAGCCGTTTGAATTCCCCTACGCCGTCACGTTGTAGAAGTGGATGCGCAAATATTGACACTCCCACGGTTCGAACTGTTAAACGATGAGAGCATCGTTACACCCCCTTCTCTTTGAAAAAAAAAGTAACATACCTTTTTTTTGTGTATATGGTGTCTACAGCCTCGTGATGCCATCTATCCCTCTCGGTATCTTTATTACAATCTTCCTCCCCACGGTTTTAAATCTTTTACATGCGCCGTCGTCTGCTTGCGGCTACTACTATCGGCCAATTTCAGTTTTACTATTACTGGTGATATCACTGACGTTACTATGTATGGTCCTGAGTACTTCGGCGCTAGTTTGCTGGTGAAAGCTGCACTGGCTGATGATAGATGGTGTTCCTTTTTCATGACTCGATCTCCTGGATGCGGCTGCCAGTCTCTTCGTCTTAGATCGTAATGTTTCTTTTGGTCCTCGAAAGCGTGTTCCATGTGCACTTTCGCTAGTTCTCTTAACGCTTCTAACTTGTTTAAGTTTTCTGCATACCCCTGTATATCTTGTCCATTTGTCGCCTCTGTTATGTCTAATTCCCTTCCGAAATTAAGAAGCGCTGGTGAAAATCCTGTTGAATCGTGTCTTGACGAATTTATGGCGTAGCAGAATTCTGGTATGAATTTGTCCCAGTCTTAATGGTTATCCTCCACGTAAGTAGCTATCATCGTTTTCAGTACTTTGTTCATTCGTTCTACTGGATTGCATTGAGGTGAGTACGGTGGTGTTAGAATGTGATTTATGTTATAGGACTTTAGGAACGCCTTAAAATTTCCGCTTGTAAATTGCGCGCCGTTGTCCGAGATGATTTTCTTCGGGATACCGAATTGCATGACTACTTTAGATCGTAGAGTGTCGATGCTGAGTTCGTAGATGCTGCTCTTATTGGCTGGGCGACGACCCATTTGGTAAACCGGTCTTGCACGACTATTAAGAAAATGTTTCCTTTTGCAGATCTTGGGAATGGTCCCATTAAATCAACTGAGACAGTATGCCAAGGCTTTTCTACAGTGGACGGTTGCATTTTCCCGGCTGGTTGCATTTGAGACGGTTTATATTGGAGGCACTTCGTACAGGCTCTAACGTAGTCTGCAATTTGTTTAAACATCTTAGGCCAATAGTACTTTTGCGCTATTCGGCAAATTGTTTTTGCAATTCCTAAGTGGCCTGCTGTGGTCGAGTCATGATTTTCCTCCAAAATATCTTTCCTTTTATATCTTGGTACGCATAATTTCCATGGGTTATTAAACTCTGGGTCGGCTAAATTACGGCTGCTCCAAACGTGTTTATATAATTTCCCGTTTGATATTTGTAAATCCGGGAAATCGTCTGGGTTCTGGAGTACATTCCTATATAAATTATCGTACCAACTGCATGATTCCAGTTCTGATGCTAATAATTCCGACTCTGGTTCTTCGCTCTGGTTTTCTTGTGGTTGTCGTGACAAAGCATCTGCTACCTTGTTGAGGACTCCCTTTCTATATATTACCTCGAAATCGTACTGTTGCAGTTCTAAACTCCACCTGGCTAACCGACCTGACGGGTTTTTAAGGTTCTTCAGCCATTTAAGGGACTGATGGTCTGATATGACCTTAAAATTGTATCCTTCTATATACGGCCTCATTTGCTTTATCCCGTACACGATGGATAGACATTCTTTTTCTGTTGTGGAATATTTTGTCTCGGCTGGTGTGAGGGTTCGACTAGCATATGCAATTACTTTATCCTGGCCGTCGTATTTCTGTGTTAGTGCAACTCCAAGTCCACAGTTCGACGCATCTGTTTGCAGGTAAAATGTTTTCGAAAAATCGGGGCATGCTAATACTGGGGCCGATGTAAGTTTTGATTTTAGCTCTTCAAACGCGT
The DNA here is from genome assembly GCF_040954645.1 of Diabrotica undecimpunctata. Classification (NCBI taxonomy): domain Eukaryota; kingdom Metazoa; phylum Arthropoda; class Insecta; order Coleoptera; family Chrysomelidae; genus Diabrotica; species Diabrotica undecimpunctata. The sequence continues at coordinate 130,998,329 of NC_092803.1, forward strand.
TTTCCTGCTTATCGGTCCATTTCCATCTTATCTTCTTCTTCAGAAGCATGTTTAGTGGTCCTGCTATTGTCGAATAGTTCTCTATGAATCGGCGGTACCATGATGTTATTCCTAGGAACCGGCGGAGTTGACGCACATTTCTCGGTGCTGTAAGTCCGGTTATAGCGTTGGTTTTCTCCGGGTCGGTTTTTATTCCTTCTGCTCCAACCACATGTCCTAAGTATTTGAGTTCTGACTGGCAAAACGTGCATTTCTCGAAGTTCAGCTGTAATCTGGCTTCTTTCAGTCTTCGGAAAACTTCATGTAGGTGATTTAAATGCTCTTGGAGCGTTTTAGATATTACTACGATATCATCCAAGTAGGCAAACGCGAATTCCATATCGGGAGGTATTACCTTATCCAGTAGGCGTTGGAAAGTGGCTCCTGCGGAATGCAGTCCGAATGGGGTGGTTTTGAACTGAAAATGGCCTTTTCCGGGTACGCTGAATGCTGTCACTGGGCGGCTTGTTTCTTCTAGGGGTATTTGAAAATATCCCTGTTTCAAATCGAGGGTCGATATAAAATTTGCTTCCTTAAGTCTATCCAGAATTTCCGATATTCTGGGTAACGGATATGCGTCCTTATCTGATAGTTCGTTGACTTTTCTAAAGTCAATGCAAAATCTGTACGAGTTATCCTTTTTCCTAACTAGTACAATCGGTGAACTCCAACCACTTGTGGAGGGTTCGATGGTTCCTTCTTTTAACATTTTGTCCACTTCTTGGTTGATGATCTGTAGCATTGCGGGATTGTGCCGCCTATAAGGCTGCTTGACTGGATCGCACTTTTTCTTCAATTTTATTTCGTGTCTTATTAAGTTCGTGGGTCCTGTTATATTCTCAAACTCCCTTAGTTCTTTTCTTAGGAACCTTTCTAACTCCGTATTTTGAGTGGAGTCTTTTAAAGTGTTACATGTCTCTTCTTGATGTTGTATGTATTGTTTGGTCGTATGTTTATCGAATTTAAGTTCGATAGAATGGTTCCTGAGGAATTCCACTCCTATTAATGCATCTTCCGTCAACCCTGGCATTACTATGAATGTTTGTCGGGTTTGTAACTTATCGATCTCGCATTCAATTGTCAACTTCTGGTTAAGCTCGATTGACGCTCCATTTGCTAGTCTTGTTCTCCCGCTGTAGCTATCTAGAGAGTCCTTGTATATCTGAGCTACTCTATCCCCGACGTAATTTTTGGTAGTTCCTGTGTCGATGAGCGCTCTGTATGTTCTTTGCCCTATTTTTAGTGATGCGAACAGTCGAATGTCATTGCTTGCTGGCTGTGTAACGGCGAAAACGAATGGAGTCGAATCTTGTTTTACAGACTGGGACGATTCCTTGTTTCTCCAGTCTGTAATTCGTTTCCCTGACGCCTGAAACAGCAGTCGCTGCTGTAAACCCCTTCTCTGCCGCAACGCGAACAAAACTTTTTCCATGGGTTTTTGCAGTTTTTACGGCTGTGACCTGGCATCTTGCATCTAAAGCATGCCGTTTTCGCATCGTACTCTGCTTGCTCCGTGCGTCTCCAGTTTCCACGGTAAATCTGATTTGCTCGGGTCTTTTCGTCTTCTAGAGCTTCGTATTCTTGGGCTAAATCCTGTAATTCGGCTAACTTTCCGAAATCCCGGCGGCGAGCATAAAGCTTATATTCTGGTAACAAATTTTTGTATATCCTTTCGAGTTCTTGGTTTTTAGAAAAAGATCCTTCTCGTCTGATTAATGTTTGAATCTCCGTGATATATCTATCTACTGGTTCGTTCTGTCTCTGTTTTCTGTTTCAGATTTCCTCTTCTAGTTGTAGCAAATATCCCCTGGGATAGAAAGCTTTTTTAAAATCTTCGCTGAAATCTGTCCATGACTTCCAATTTTTGTTATTGTTTCTGTACCATAACAAGGCGTGGTCTCCTAATAATTCTGGTAATGCTCTTAGTAGATCTTGTTTATCGATCTCGTAGGCCAAGCTTAATTCGTCTATCCTCTCTAAGAATTCTATTGCATCCGAATGTTTCTTGTCGAAGTGTGTGTTCCACTTTCGTACTTGATTTAGCAATTCTGGTTGCCCCATTTGTTTCGTTATTGTTAATTCCTGTAATTGTCTTCGGATGCCCGAAATTTCCTGGGCCAGTGTGTCGGATTCTGTTCCCTTGGAAGTTTTTTCTTTTGGGATTGTTCCTGTAGCTTCCTCGCGATTTTTAAAATAGGTTCTGAGTCGTGCTCTCAATTCGTCGACGGTTCCCTTGGGATCTAAGCCGTATTTTTCGGCCTCGCTCTGCAATTCCTCTTTGCAAAGTCGGTTTATCCACGACGTACCTGTTACTGAGTCTGTGTCTTTATCTGTCGGCATGTTATTAATTTTTGCTCGGGCGCCAGTTTGTGATGGGTAGCTCTTTCGGGGCGACAGACTCAGTAAAACACAGGTTTGAAATAAAAATAAATCTATTAAGTATATATATACAATAAATAAAAACTAAAAAAAAAGGAATTCTACGTTGTATACTTATAAAACAAAAATAAAATGAATTCTACGTTTCCGTCTGGGTCCCGCGATGAATGAATTTCCCCGGCAAACGTCTATAAAAGAAAAGAAACTAATTAGTACTACTAATATACTCGCTTTCGCTTCAATTCAGCGAAAGCTCCGAATATGCTCGCAAACAAAATATTTAGCTGTGCAGACCCACGGCAATGTTCAATACACAATGCCGACGGGTTCCGCTTGGCTAAGGACAGAGTATGATCCTCAATACGGAAATCTCTGTCCCGGTTGGTTCTGTGCAGATCCACGGTAATGCTCAATACGCAATACCGATGGGTTCCGCTTGGTTAGGGACAGAGTATGATCCTCAATACGGAACTATCTCTGTCCAGAATGTCTCGCTGGTTCACTACACCGGCGAGTCAGGGAGCCTAGAGCGCTAGCTACAAGACTGTCTAATTCCGCTATTCACACGCCTTAAATAGCCGTTTGAATTGCCCTACGCCGTCACGTTGTAGAAGTGGATGCGCAAATATTGACACTCCCACGGTTCGAACTGTTAAACGATGAGAGCATCGTTACAGTATTCATGTACATATTTTGCCCAACGTTTTTGAATTAATATTGCTACGCCTTTTTGTCCTCATTTGTTAGCTTCTGACATGAAAACTTTGTAGTGAGTGGCCTCATAATGTCCTTGGCCTTCCCAGTGTGTCTCAGATATCCAACAGATATCTATCTTCTCCTTGATCAGTTCATTTTCTAATATATACAATTTACCTGGCTGTAGCAGCTTACATTCCATGTTGCGATGCCGCGTTTTTTACGTAATTTTAAGTTTGATCTTCCAGTATCCCATTTCGCAGATATTGCCTAGCCGTCCACAATCACCTGCCCGGTCGCCTATTTCAGACCATTCATAACGCACTCTGGGAAGATAATCAGGTGGATTCCCGTTGCCTGCCTGATGGCAGTCTCACAGCCGGTTGAACTAAGGTGTAGTTGTCGCCTGTGAGTAACTTACACTAGACCTGTATGGATTATACAGCCCCAGTGCAATAATGACATAGCTGCTGCCCTACGTCATGCCCTCAGTTGATCCGCGATTACTTATTTGGTTGGACCTTAGGTCCAACTAGGAAACTAGACCAAAATCAGAATCAATTCTTTTGGTGAAATTTATAAAAAAAATTGTTTTGTTCACTTAAACAGAGTCCAACACGACATGTAGAACAATGCCACCTAGAACGATGTGGTTGCGCACGCGTACTGCAATAGGCACAACGAACCTTATTTCCGTGGATTGGAAGATGGGCACATTTATCATATTTTATTTTAGGGGGAACTATAGTCTTAAATTTATTTGGTACACCTTGAGTACTCCTTCTGCCCTTTTTATCTGGATCTGGTTTAGCTCCAATTAATCCCAACGCTACAGCCAATCTAAAGTCTTTCATAGAAAAACTTGTTACGTTTTCTGCCCGGTCTCTATATAAAATATAACTATTTACTACAGATATATCCAGAAAATGTCAAAACAACCTATGCCACCATTTCTTAGACTTGCGATTTATTTTGTATAAAGAAATATACATAATATTTGACTGGTCGACATATCCCATATGCTTGTTATAGTCTTTGACTATTTGAAGACAAGCAACGTCTTGAGAGGTACCATCTTTGTTTTTTCTGGAAACAGTTTGGATATCATTTGGGTTGTGAAAGTTACTGAGAAATAGAACTGGCTTGCTGTCCATCCACGTTAGATATACTAGACCTTCTTCAGTGATCCTCCTTCTGAAGTTCCTCTTGCCATTTTTGTTTTATTGTTGACTAAATTTGTTGACTGATTCTTACGTTTCTTTCTCATAGTTCCAAATGAGTAAATGCCATCTTTCAAAAGGTCACTGGCTAACTGGATAGAATAAAAAAAATTATCAAAATATATTTTATGATGCTTGCCTACAAGTAGACGGGTTAAATCTTTTACTACTCTGGAACCTAAACCTTCTTCGCCAGAGCCAACTTTTCCAGTATAAATCTGGAACTGCGATACAAACCCACAACTATCTGCTCGTATTTAAATTTTATACCCCCTTTTTATTGACCTTTTTATAAAACCTATTCTCCCTTTATATTTGACCATCGATTCATCGATACTTTGATTTTCACCAGATTTATAGCAGTTTGCAAAAGTATGTGTTAGCCTGTCAATCATTGGTCGTAACTTGTATAGTTTATCATAGCCCTCGTCACCTTTCTGGGGTTGTACTGTATTATCGTTCATATGCAAATTTCCCAACATCCATGAAAATCGATCCCTGGACATGACCGATGATATAAAGTGATCCCTTACTTGAAATTTAAATGACCAATAGTTTTTATAACTACGCTTCTTCGTAAGTCCCATCATCAAATTTATTCCAAGGAAACACTTCATTTCGGCAAAATTCGTGGGAATAATACGTTCACCAAATTGCTGCGTTGCATACAGATTTGTTTGAAAAACCATGGTTTCAATTAATTTATTAGGAAATAGACATAAAAACGTATCTATAGGACTTTCAATTTGCTCAGGTATGCTGGGTCCAAAACTTTCGGTAAAGGGCGCAGTTGTAGTAAAAAAATTTGCATTACTCGTCCATTTGAATTTTTGATTTGGAGCTGCCTCAATGTCAGCATCCTCGTCATTCTCACTGTCGCTATTATTTGATATGACTTAAAACTCGTCATCCTCAAACTCATCTAATTCATCCTCAGATGGAGCCCCTGAAGTGACAGACTGTAAATCTGATGGTATTTCGTCAATCAAAGCATATGCCTCGTCTGAGGCCAACTTCCTAATGTCCATGACCAACACCTGAAGTAAAACAAAAACAGAGATGTAGGCATATCCCACTGACCTGGTGGTTCCATAGGAGAACCACACATTTTATTTGCAAATAATAAATTTATGCTAAGTTTTACAAACACTAAATTATCAAATATCACAAAAGAACCGCATAACAAACAGAAATAACAAAAAACTTACCGAATAAATTGCTGATTTCAAATAAAATATATTGTTTGTCGTTCTTCACTTCACAACACTCGTGACTTATACAACACAACTGTCGACTAGTGTGTCTGAACAATAAAATATTACGGCGGCAAGATTTGTATAAAGTAGGGATATACACAGAAATGCACTCCGACAGTGTGGTTCCAAGCAATCACTTCTAGGCCGTTAACAAAAATTATTTTATTTGTGGTATCTTCATGGAACCACTAGGCCCCAAAGGGTTAATAAAGTCAATGTTATACAACTACTACTAAAAATACTGTTTATATATAATGTTTTTATGCAACACTATGGAAACATTTATAATTATTATGAAATTACAACTTTTTTATTAGTTTTCAGTTCAACATGTCTGGCAAGACAAACTACTTCCTTCATTGGGCAGCCTTTACAGGTAAGTTTTAGTTTTTGTTTAACTTGCTTCTTATTCTTTTTTAACGTGTCTGTGTCTATAATCAGACATATCAACAACATAATAACAACAATAATCTGCATAGTAAATACAACAAGAAAATCGCCAAGTTTAGGGATTACATAAGGAAACAATGCTGAATGAAAAGTATAATGCAGTGGAGCAATGGAGAGAAATACAAGGCAATGGAATACTAAAAAATGAAAGTGTATGATAGGTATTATTCTCTCTCCTATTGATGTCATTCCAAAGAACCTTCTAGATAACAATTGGGTTTTGGTAAACATCCCTATAAGATCATGGAGACAGTGGTACTGCCCTCGGCGTCTAGATGCGTCCAAAAATTTTTATGGGAAACCATCATACCAGGTAACCTAGGGCTCGTTAATACGAAAAATTTTCATCAGAGCCCAATTCTTATGATACCGTAGGTGTCTGGAATTTTCTCCTTAAAGCAAGTATGACTTTAATCTAGATAATCATAACTTGTGTTTGTTTATTAATTAGGCTTATTTCAATCGTTTTCTAGTCGTCAATAACACACTTGTTATGTGTAACTAAGCTATATACAAGACACCTTCAGTCTCTTATACATAGCTTAGTTAAAGTATGTGCCTCAACACTAAAAAAATACTATCAGTTTAAAACTATATAAAGAACAATTTTCCAATCATTTTGAATATCGCGAGATTACGAGATCTTCTTTTATCATATTACGATGCCAGTTTTAAATATCTAACCTAATAAATAGCTAGGATGACACATTAAACAGAAACGCAGTTTGTCCGAGACGATAACTCCTAGCGGCCCTAACGTTACTTAAGAAAGAATTCTGAACTACCAACTGACATTTTAACCTACTGAGTTTTAATCATTCATATTTTGTTCTTGAAATGATCCGGTTAATTTATTAGCAATTCATTTTACAAATTTTCTTCTTCTTCTTATTTTTATGTAGACATGACTCATTTGGGAAATGTCTCTTGACGTCTTTACTACTTTATTTGTTGTCATTTGGCTTATATGATCGTTCCATCCTACTCTTCTATTTCTTACCCAGTTCTTGACGTTCTGCACCTTGCATCTACGTCATATATCTGTACTTATAGCTCTATCCCATAATGTGGTTCCCATGTTTTACTATCAATTTTTCTAAGTGTCTTCATCTCTGCTGTTTCTAACATCCTTTTCGCCCTCTCTGTGTCAGGTCGTGTTTCTGCCGCGTATGTCATTGGTCTGATGACTATTTTGTAAATTCTTCCTTTTATTTCTTTCCCGATATTTTTATTTCTCTATATTGTCTCATTCAGGCAACCTGCAGTTCTGTTTGCTTTATTCACTTGATCTTCTATTTCTGTTTCTAGCTTTACGTAGCTATATAATGTGATGCCTGTGATACTTTTCCTTCAACGTAGATTGTTCCGCTTCAATATTGTTCTTACTGCCAATTATGATTTTTATTTTTTTGTCTTCAGAACCATTCCATACCTCTAGCAGTACTGCGTAGTGCGATCAACCAATATTTTCTGCTTCTTTACTGGCTGCAAGGAGTATTGCATGGTCTGCATATTGCAAGAAGACTTTTAAAATAAGTTTTATCAAGCTGATCGTTCTATATTCTTCAAATTTCATTGTATTGAGTTTTTTGGGTATTAGGATGAACTCAGATATTAGCCATTCTTTCGGAATTTCTCCCCTTCTACTTCTTCTTTTTATGTAGACATGACTACCATAAATTTTTTTAAGTGTTCTCATCTCTGCTATTTCTAACATCCTTTTCGTCCTCTCTGTGCCAGGTCGTGTTTCTGCCGCGTATGTCATTATTGGTCTGATAACCGTTTTGTAAATTCTGCCTTTCATTTCCTTCCTGATATTTTTATTTCTCCATATTGTTCCATTCAGGCAACGTGCGGCTGTGTTTGTTTTATTCACTTGATATTCAACTTATGTTTCGAGCTTTCCGTAGCTATATGATGTGATGCCTAGATATTTAAACTCCATCATTTGTTCTATTGTCTGATCTTCTAGTTCCAATTTACATCTTAAAAAATTTGCTGTTTTTTTTTTATTGTATAATGGCTTTGGCATAGCCAATTAGCCAATTTTGCTGTTATAACCATGCATTTTGTCTTTTTTGGAGAAATTAACATGTTAAATTTTCTGGAGGTTATATTAAATTTGTGCAGCGTACGTTGTAAATCATCTTCACTTCCAGAAAGTAGTATTGCGTCGTCTGCATAGCAGATTATTTTACGTTGTTTTTCTCCCATTCGGTATCCTTTTTTAGTTATTTTTTTTTTTATTATTTCATCCATAATTAGGTTGAACAATAAAGGACTTCTTCTACTTTACTTTTATTGTGTTGTTTTGGTAAATATGTTCGATCATTTTGATTATTCCTAGAGGTATCTCCCTTGCGTATAATAAGTGGATAAATCTACAAATTGATGATTCAAATATCCTTACTCGTAAATTTTACTACTTCATCAGTAGTTATTTTTTCGAAAAATTACCAAAAATATTGGTCATTTAATATCTTACCCTGCTTTTTTTTACCTATTCTCGATAACTATTGTCAATTGTCCACATAGCAAAGTGTTAGAAGGTTTTCCTACGAAGCCATAGGTTACGGTCTCGATTCCCATATAATAAAACTTTTTATTTAATAATTCTTATTAATTTGTAAATTAATTTGAAAATTGATTTGTATTAAAAATGGCGAATTACTGGCGCCGACCAGCTGATAATATTTAAACTATGACAGTTAATACTGTAGATTTCTCGACGTAATGTGTAACGTCAAAGTGTGAGGAGCTGACAATGCTATTGAGATACAAAATTTTCCCATTCCCAAGTGCCGCATACTCTGTAATCCACCGTCGCATGGCGAGGGGAAAAATCTCTAGTTTATAAATAAATAACCTTATAAGTAACCCTTAAGATTATTTGTAGTATTCAGTTTTTACTTAATAACAATTTATTTTTAGTAAACATTCTGACGTTAGCGACAGGAATAACCATGTCATGGGCTTCTCCATCTCTACTAAAACTGGAAAGCTTGGATCCAGATGTCAATCCTCTTGGACGGCCCATAACAACAGCTGAAAAGTCATTAATAGCTTCTTTACCAACTTTTACTAGCGTCCCAGGAACAATTATAGCTGGTTTTGTGTCTCAGAAACTGGGTAGAAAGAAAACACTGATCATATTTAGCTTACCGTTTTTATTCTGTTATATAGGTATAGCACTAGCCAAGTCAGTGGCTGTGTTTTACGTAACTAGATTTTTGCTTGGTATAAGTTGTGGATGTACCTTAGCTGTATTACCAAGTTACGTTGCAGAAATTTCTGAAGATTCGAATAGAGGATTCCTAGGGTGCATTATGGGTATTATGGGAGCAATAGGGTATTTTATTGTTTACGCTATTGGACCTGTCGTTTCTATTCAAATGTTCGCCTATCTTCAGTTAATTCCGATAATACTGTTCTACGTAATGTTTATACCTTTTATACCTGAGAGTCCTTATTACTTCGTGGCTAAAAAGTTAGATAAAGAGGCTGAAGCGTGCTTGAAGAAAATAAGAACTACCAGTAAGGTGCATGAAGAATTAGCATATCTCGAAGAAGTTATAAATGAAAATAAGGAAAAGAAATCAGATTGGAGAGAGATCTATTCCACTAAAGCAGCTAGAAAAGGTTTGACTATTACATGTGGACTTCTGATGTTTCAACAATTATTAGGTTTTATGGCAGTACTGAATTATATGCAATCTATTTTCGAAGCTGCTAAAACTAGCATTAATTCGAATACAGCCTCGTTAATATTAGGAGGTGTTCAGATTATTTCCAACATATTTTCCACTCTTTTAGTAGATAGATTAGGAAGAAAAGTACTTTTACTATCTTCCAATGTTGGTTGTACAATATCACTAGCCGCTTTGGGAGCATTTTTCTTTTGCCAAGAGAACAATTTTAATACAGACGCCATATTCTGGCTACCTATTCTTAGTCTTATTGTATTTTTCGTATCATTTAACTTTGGATTTGGTACATTACCTTTGACAGTGTGTGGGGAACTATTTTCTAGTAATATCAAAGCAATGGCTGCCAGTTTGTCGACATGTGTTTGCCTCTTACTGGCCTTTCTAGTTACTTTAGGTTTTCCATATTTATCGGATGCAGTTGGTAGGCCGTACACGTTTTGGATATTCGGGATAACTTCAGTTTTTTCTATTTTGTTTGTAGTATTTATCGTGCCTGAAACAAAAGGTAAAAGTTTTAAAGAAATACAGTATGTACTAGAAGGAAAGCGCTGAAGGAAATGTGACAACATGATGACAAAATTAGAGATATGATCTTATTATTTATTTATTTCTATTTAAACATATTTTCGATAATATGTGTTGATTTTGTACTCTTAAATGCAATATTTTAATTATTTTAATGTAAAGTTTATCTTAATGTTGAATAGTTTTTGACAGTATTGTACTAATTTAATCGATTGAAATTCTTCTACAAAGTAGCTATATTAGATCATAGCATTTTATAATTATTATAATATTATAAATTCCCAGTATTATTTAGTAATTTGGCAACCATTTATGCATTTGAGCAAAAACGTAATACATTATTAATGAAGAAAACAGTTAGCCTCACTTACTTAAGAACAAAAATGTTATTTTTGCTCTTAATACAATCATTTTTTTTTCTACAATCACTATTAAAATGAAAGTTATTTTTGCAACTCTTAAACCACTTGTGATCTTAAGAGGTGTATTCGAGACACCACAGTTAGTTTGTCCATATTGTTTTATTTATTTAGGTTTAACCGAGTTAAACAAGCAAATGGCGAAAATATTTTTATCTTGCGTAAAATTTTTAATCTCAATTTTTTATATTTTGTGACCAACTTTAGTGAATGATATCCTTTCGTTGTCAATGTTTGCCAAAAAATTTTCTTGCCCAAGTGATTGTAAAAAAAAATAAATTACATGTGTAATAATTTTATGTTTTTTTTAACATATGTAACATTATGTTATTGTAATTATTTTATTTTGTAAATTTTATTATAAAATATACACTGCGATAATTACAAGTGTGTTTTATTTAAAATCCTCGTTCCTTATTCTCTCTCTATGTTGAATACTACTACTATTGATTTCTATCAACCTATCGAGCAGGCTGGATTCAGAAAACATTTTAATCATAGGTCATTTGCACACCGTAAGAACACTGATAGAAAAATGTATCGAGTATAATGTTCCAATTCATATGGCGTTCGTCGATTTCTATAAAGCATTCGATTCCATAGAATTATGGACAGTGCTTGAATCTCTAGAAAATGCACGTATAGGTTCAAGATACACTAAACATATATGAAAATGCCACCATGCAGATAAAGCTGGACGAAAGCACAAAAACTAATCCCATAAGACTACAACGGGGAGTAAGACAAGAAGACACCATCTCTCCCAAACTATTTACCCTTGCTCTAGAAGACATTTTTAAGAAATTAGAATGGAACAGCAAGGGTATCAACGTCGATGGATCATACTTAAACCACTTGAGATTAATAGAGAGACATAGTTTTAATAGCCGATAATATCCACGAACTAAATGATATGTTATAACTAGACTTCGGCAAATATGCATATTGCATATTTTGCATATTGTGCATATTTTATGCAAATATTTCATATTTTGGCATATTTGTATAAAAGTTTGCATAAAGTGCATAAAAGTTCAGATTTTTATATTGTATTTGAAAATCTTTAAACATACCAATTTATTTCAATTCTTGTATAAAATTTTGTAGTCATTTTAATCAAGAAATGATCTAAGTACGTAATCTCTACAGGTACAAAACATTTACAATTTCAAAGAAGATCAATTTAAGTAGCCCTCAACATTCTTAGAAAGTCTCGGTCACTGAGGCATTCAGTTATTGGATAATCGCTAAGGGTTCGCTCATTTGCATTTTATAATCTAATCCCCAAATCTATCTACAATTTATTGTATCTTAACAGCAGGTAAACGGCTAATAGTTTTGTTCCTAATTTAGGGATTTTCCAAAATCTCCCAGTTTATTGAGTTAGGTACCTAAACATTTCTAATTTGATGCTCAGATTTGTAAATCATTTTTGTTTTGATATTCAAAGCGTAAACACTCGTTGTGCGTAACAAAAAGGAAGATTGTGATTTTATAATGCCTAAAACAACCAGTGCTTCAACTTGGATTAAACCTTATAAAGAGCTGTCTATGGATATGGGAAAAATCTACTGTTCAGTCTGTGGCAAAATTGTAAGTATCTAATATTTTCTATTAAATATCTAATATTTCATACATACAGGGTGTTTCCAAATGACACTTACAACGTTTGACTGTAGATACTTCTCGAAAAATTGAACAAAACGATATAGTTAATGAGGGGTCAAACTTATTTACTTTTCGAGATACAGGGTGTTAAAATTAAAAAAAATTAAATTCTTTTAGTTAATAACAACAATAACTTTAAAACCAATAAACGTATTTACTTGAAATTTAGTACTCGTAGGTTGTTTTTAAATGAAAAATAGCTTCCTTTAGTGAGAAAAAATTGTCCATGGTACAATACAATGGTGTGTATTTAGAAAAAATTTTCACCTTTACTTTTTTTTATGAAGTCAGCTATTCTAAAACACAATTATTTTTATTGTAATTGAATTAACAAAAAAAAACTTTTGTTGAATTTTAAAATAAGTTATATGATGTACTAATGGTTAGTAACAAAAACTAATTTGTGGATTAATACTGCATTTAAAACACTTAGCGAGTGTTTTTTTTTCAAACCAGTTATTTGATTAACCAAAAACACCTTGTATATTTTTATATTTTAAAGGTTGGGTTAAAATAAAGGTTTTTATTTTTATTTATAGATAGCATGTGAGAAGAAATTTCAGATAGACCAACATGTGAGAACTGCTTCACACATTGCAAAAAAAGGAAAAATAGGAGGAAAACATCAAACTTCAATGGCTAAATGTTTCCAATCTACTTCAAAAAAATTAGATGAGCAAGAAACTTTTAATGAAGACTTGTGTCGCGCATTAGTGTCTGCAAACATACCACTTTCAAAATTAGCAAATGTAAATTTTAGTTCGTTTCTAAAAAAATATTGCAAACTTAATGTTCCAAGTGATCGGTCTCTAAGAAGAAATAATGTGAACGGGCTATACTCGTCGGTGTTAATTAATATTAAGGAAGAAATTGCAGATAATTATTTTTACATATCTGTAGACGAAACCACTGATTCCTCAGGAACGTATATTGCTCATTTATTGATTGGTGTTCTTAAAGAAGATACCTTACCAAAATCTCATCTTATTTCATGCCAGCAACTTGAGAAAACAAATGTTTTAACAATTTCGCGTTTTATACAAGAAACATTAGCAACTTTTTTTCTTCCGACAACTATTCCTTTTAATAAATTACTGCTTCTTTTATCGGATGCTGCTCCTTATATGGTGAAAGCAGGACAAAATTTAAAAATATTTTTCCCAGATTTAATACATGTTACTTGTGTAGCGCATGGATTAAACAGAGTTGCAGAGGAAATACGAAAAAAGTTTCCTCTTGTAAATACCATGATATCCAGTGTCAAAAAAGTATTTCTTAAATCTCCTATAAGAATTCAACTTTATAAAGAAATGCTACCTAACATTCCTCTTCCACCACAACCTATTTTAACGCGATGGGGAACATGGTTAGAAGCAGCTAATTTTTATGCAGATCATTTTGTTAACAGATGAAAGTTCCCAATCTCTTTTGGATTCTAAACAAACTTTTCAGAGTAACTTGCTTCAACAAGAACTTTCATTTATAAAATCAAATTTTAGTTTTGTTCAAAAAACAATTACTCAGTTAGAATCACCAAAACTGTCATTGTTCGAAAGTACAGCATTAATAAAAGAATTTGCGTCATGTTGTCGGAACGTTAGAGGTAATATTGGAAAAGATATTTTAAAAAAATTTGAAGCTACTATGGAAAAAAATAAAGGTTACCATATTCTTTCTGAAGTAGTCAGTGTTCTAGCTGGAAATATTTCGGAAACAATTAATTTAGAACCAAATGTTTTGGTTAGTTTGAAAAATGCTCCCGTTACATCAGTTGATGTTGAACGAAGTTTTTCCATATATAAATATATGTACTCAGACAGAAGCCACAAGTTTTTGTTAGAAAATTTTGAACACCACTTGGTCATTTATTGTTACCATAATTCTAAATAAGTTTATTAATACTTAAAAAATGATGTAGTTACTTAAAATAAATGTAAATCTTAATTAATAGTTGGAAATATTTAGTTATGTACACTTTTTTTTTTAAATAAAATTGTTACTATTTTACGATTTTTTATTTATTTGTATGCATATTTTGTAAAATATTTGCATATTTTCGGGTAAACACGTGCATATTTATGCGCATATTTTCTACATTTTTATTTGCATATTTGCCGAAGTCTAGTTATAACAATTGAATGCAGTTTCAGGAGCGGTAGGCTTAAAAATGAACTACAACAAAACAAAAATACTGAGCCGAGACCAGACAAATATAACAATACAAAATCATACCATAGAAAATGTTGAACAATATGTATATCTAGGTCATGTCATCAAACTGGGAAAACCAAATCAAGATACTGAAATTAAAAGAAGAACACAACTAGCCATGGGGAGCTTTCGGCAAACTAGCATATATCTTGAAAAACACCTCCATTCCTGTACACTTAAAGAAAAAGGTGTATAACATATGCATACTACCAGTTTATACCTACGACTTGGAGACAGTAGCCCTTACCAAAAAATCTGCTAAAAAAATTAGAAACAACGCAAAGAGCAATGGAACGAATCATGCTTGGAATATCACTGAGAGAAAAGATTAGAAACACCGAGATAAGACGTAGAACGAAGATTAGGGATATTGTGGTAGAAATTACAAAAATGAAATGGCGCTGGGCAGGTCACGTAGCCCGATATAGTGACAACAGGTGGACACGGAGAATTCTAGAATGGAGACCAAGGACGACAACAAGAAGCATGGAAAGACCTCAAAAAAGATGGGTAGATGACAGAAAAGCAGTGGCAGGTAAACAGTGGATTAGATTGGCGCAAGATAGAGAAAGATGGAAGCAATTGGGAGAGACCTACATTCAGGAGTAGATGGAAAATGGTTGACAAAGAGATGTTGAATACCCCTACTAGTACCAATTCTTACTGTTTTATCACCTTTTTTTTTGTAGTGTTTTAGCTCTGATCTCGGGTGTATAAAGTATATACCCAGCAGAGCAATGTATAAGAACATTCAATTCCGTTTAAAAGATTTACAAAGCATTAAATTATTAAAAATTAGTAAACATCCTATAACTGTTACAGCTTGTCGGAAAAATATCAAATAATGGCCTAAATATACGATTTTAGATGATTTCACATAAGCATGGGCATAATACACAATAAGCATATAAATTAGGTCTCTAGATCCAGCATTCAATTAAGAGTACTTGACAAAAATCATCATCTGATTAAACTTTATTAGTATAACGGATATAATGAAGCGACGAAAATTAAGTTAGCACAAAGGAATTTCTATATTACGGTATTAGTTATACTTTAAAACTAAAAGTATGAATAGAATATCATTTTCTCTAAAGGAGGCAAGTTATTGGAAAATAATGTAGATGAAAATAAAAAAAAAATTTACTCAAATAAATTCCAAAGTTTATACAGTATATAACAAATACGAAGAATTTATAAGATATAAACCTTTTTTCGGATGCCGTATTTAAGAGCAATAAGTTAAATGTCATTCCTACAGAAGACATTAGAGAAACTGCTCAACATTGTGAATATATATTATGAATCATTGGTGAAGATAGTGCAAACACTCCTGATCAGCTCCATGATCCGCGAAGGCGGAGTCAAAATTCACTTACAGGCAGAAAGGTTCTACTGTAAACCAAATTTCGTCTACTGCGCCGTGGTCAGGAGTGTTTGCACTATCTCTACAATCTTCAATATATCAAGAACAACATGCCTATAAAGCAGGGAATTTAACCGAGACACCACTCCACAGACTCAATAAGGTAGAAAAAGTAAAGAACACAATTGAAAATGAAGAGGTAATGCTGGGAGCCTGTTTGGATATGGAGGGGGCTTTCTACAACCCTTCGATAACATCCATAACCAATGCTCTGAGACGCAAAGGAGTCGAGGACATATGAATTGAATAGACTCTATGCTCAGGAATAGAGTGGTAAATACCACTATCTTTGGAGACACCGTGTTGACCTGGGTCAACAAAAGAAGTCCACAGTGGGAAGTTCTGTCCCCACTGCTGTGGAATCAGGTGATGAATGGACTAATAGGAACTTTAAACACAAGTTGTTGTTGTCACAAAACAATTGGATATGAGAATGATTTGGTAATCATTTCGCAAGAAAAATAGCCAGAGATCGCATGAACGAGGCCCTAGCACTAGTGAGACAATGGACTTATAGAGAGGGGCTAAATATAAGTCCCCACAAATCAACCATAGTCGCCTTTACACGCAGACGGAAACTAGAGGGATTAGGTCCCCTAAAGCTGCAGGGATAAGTAATTCAGCCAAAGGGAGAGGTAAAGTATCTCAGGGTTATACTAGACTCGAAACTTACCTGGAACCGACAATTAGAAAAAATAACAGGCAGTGCAGTTACAACATTTATAAGGGTCAGGCGTATGTATGGGAAGAAATGGACATTAAAACCGGATATCGTGCACTTGGTGTACACAATGGTGATCAAACCCTCAATTACCTACGCAGTGACGATGTGGTGAACTTATATAATTCAAATAGCTGCAAAATCCAAATTCAGCAAGGTGCAAAGACTTGCGTGTATGGAGATAACTGGTGCAGTGCGTACTAGCAGCTAAGGGGGCTCTACTAGGTCTACCTCCCATGCATTTGATAATACAAGGAGAAGTAAGTTTGGGAGCCTACAGAATAAAACAATCACTGAAACTTTACAATGAAGAGATAGAGCATATGAGTATCACAAGAAATGTGACAAAGGACACTTTTAATAAGAAATTAGATCACATGACAAAAAAATAAAATTTTAAAAATTCATATAGGGTGTCTATTTCAGCCAGGAATGCATGGAGAAACAAGGACTACCATAATCAACAGGGTAAGATCTGGTATAGAGATGAATCCAAAACTACAGACGCTGTGGGAGCAGGAATATACTACAAATAATACAAAAATTAGCGAAAGCTTTGCCTTGGAGAGAAACTGCACCATTTTTTGAGTGGAAATTTATGCGATACTGCAATGTGCAAAAGGAAATAATGAGAGAGCTCTTAAAAAAGGGCAGATCCATTTATTTTCTGACAGTCAAGTGGCACTAAAGGCACTGGTGTGTCAGGAAGTCACTTCTAGGCTAGTACAGGACTGCATTAAAGAACTGAATAAACTGGGAGACCGAAACAAGATTGAGCTTGTCTGGGTACCAGGACATCAGAGCATCGAATGTAATAAGAAAGCAGATCAACTTGCAAAAAAAAAGATCAAACGAATCAAACAAACAGGCTGTAACTCTTGGAATACAAAAGACTGCAGTTCGCAGAGCTGTAGGGACTGAATCAAAGAGAGTCATGAGCTATATTGGTAGAGAATCCCAAAACAAACATTTGGAAGAATCTTCATTGGTGAACCACGTAGAAAAAGAACAGAGAAACTGCTTCATATTGGCAGAAACAAACTAAGAAGAATAACAGGAATGTTGATCGGGCATGCACCAGTAAGAGAATTCCTGAATAAAATAAGCATTTACAATTTACAAGAAACTGTAAAACATGTATTATGCGCCTGTGAGGCGCTGGATCATAAAAAACAAACGCTGTATGAGCAACCAAGAGAACCAAGGGTATATTTAGGACACACCAAGCAAAAGACCTGTACAAACTTCTACAAGGTACAAACATTTTAGACTGGGTGTAAGAAACAACAATGGGTAGCCAATATAATAAGTTTCAGCTTTAGTGATAACGGAAATCTTTTTGATCAGACGGAGACAGCGAGAAAAAAAAACAATTGACTTCGGCTCACTAAAAACAGAATCATTCAACTTCATGCAATTTCTTGCAACTTGTTCAATGTGCCTCTAGTAAGTTATCGTTCCATCGAGTTCGTGATCTTCTTACTGATCGTTTTCCTATTTCAGTTCTCGATGTTTTTCACCTTACATCTACGTTGTATTTCTGTACTTTTAGCTCTGTCCCATAGTCTGTTACCACTGATTTTTCTAAAGATTTTCATCTCTACTGTTTCTAGCATTATTTTTGGCCTTTCATGTAATTTCATGCAATTTGGAATATCAAAATTATTTCTCTTACAATTAACCAAATTATAAGATTTTATATTTCAGTTAAGTGATTTCTCAGTATTTTCTATAAATGACATGTAGCAGTTTCTACTTTTTTGCTTACATAAAGATCGCAACTTTCAAAATTAATTATGATTGCTAACGTAGCATGTTCTTTTATATTAAGCATGGCAAAGCGTTCTTTAAACAAATAAGATTCTCAAGTTGTCTATCGAACCATACAGAGAATATCGTATTTTTAGTGATAATCAAAGGATCATGCTGGTTTATATATTCATATAAAATATTGTAAAATATTTCAACATATTTCTTGGCATTCAAATTCAAAAATATTATTTGATCAACGTAAAATATGTCGTTTGACCTTTCAGAATCTGCATGTAGAAAACCATATTTTTCCTCACTCTCTTAGACATGCAACCATCCTTTTATAAATCTATAATTCGAATGTTTCTAATAAATGTTATTGCTGCTATATTTATTAAACAAATATCTTCCAACACTTTCGAAGAGTTAATAATATAAGTTATTGTGTTTTCGTATAAAAGGTGGACTACGAGCATTACTGACAGCTTTAAATCCCATCATAATATAAACATAAAAAATTAAAAATGGTCCCGAAATGAAAAGATGCAATTTTAATTTCGCAAATGAGAAGAAAGACGACTCAAACTCAAAGAACCGGTTGTAACCAAATTAAAACGGATTCAAATTATTCATATAAAATATAGTAAAAGATTTCAACATATTTCTCGGCATTCAAATTCAAAAATATTATTTGATCAACGTAAAATATGTCGTTTAACCTTTCAGAATCTGCATGTAGAAAACCATATTTTTCCTCACTCTCTTAGACATGCCACCATCCTTTTATAAATCTATAATTCGAATGTTTCTAATAAATGTTATTGCTGCTATATTTATTAAACAAATATCTTCCAACACTTTCGAAGAGTTAATAATATAAGTTATTGTGTTTTCGTATAAAGGTGGACTACGAGCATTACTGACAGCTTTAAATCCCATCATAATATAAACATAAAAAATAAAAAATGGTCCCGAGATGAAAAGATGCAATTTTAATTTCGCAAATGAGAAGAAAGACGACGCAAACTCAAAGAACCGGTTGTAACCAAATTAAAACGGATTCAAATTAACTATCAAACAAAGAAATTTAATTAGCGGAGATTCTTTTGTTTCTAAATTATTTCAACGCCTCCTACGAAAATATTTCTTAAGTATCGCCGTAAATTATTTTAATTGATTTTATTAATTTTAGGTTTTTCCGCTGGCGATATTGAATAGGTCATTGTCACACGACGAAATATTTTCCGATATTTGAGGTAACTTACTACTGTTTTTGCAATCCATATTTTATTTAGTAGCATACTATATACAGTATTGCTATAAGAAAAATTACCAAATAATGATTACATGCAATTGGGTACCTGGAAATGAAAAGTCGGTAAAAACCAAATTTCATTAGAAGTGTATCCAATAGTACTGAATTAGTTAATATTCAGATACCATTTAAAGCCCTTTTTAATTTTGGTGAAATTATTTAAAAAAAATTAAATATAAATGCCTACTTTTGGGTATAATCACAAATAGTCATCGTCATCGAAAAATCGTAATTTATGGAAGACATGGAATTTCTACTACTCCGTAGTAGTATGGTCACCATGCTGAATGACGTGACTTTATGGTTTGACATTGTCAATGTAAATGGTTAGATCTATAGTTGCAACAAACATGTTTGGTTTTGTATTAAACGTTAAGAAAACGTGATATTCAAACAGTAATTGTTGACGAATATTGCTTATATAGATGTAAAAAGCTACAGAGGAATAAACGTAATATCATCAATAGGAAGATTATATGGAAAGATACTGCGAGAAAAGATAGAGCAAGCGATAAAAGGTAAAATCGGGGAGGATCAGGCAGGCTTCACGGCAGGAAGATCATGCATAGACCACATATACACACTGGAACAACTGTTTGAAAAGAAAAAAGCAAAAAATAGAGATATACATTTGGCATTTGTGGACCTGAGAAATGCGTATGACTCTGTACAAATGTCAGAACTATGGGAGGCAATGTACAAATTAGAAATACAGACGGAACTCATAGAAGCTACAAAAGCTCTGTATAAAGAAAATTAAGTCCATTAAAATGGGAACAAGAATCATAGGAGACTTCACCACAACAAAAGGGCTCCTGCAGGGTTGTTCCACATCTCCAACCCTATTCAAAATATACTTAGAGAAAGCCTTGACTACATGGAAAAGACAATGAGAAGGCATGGGAGTACCGGTACGGAACGAATACCTATATACGTTAAGCTTTGTAGACGATCAAGTAGTGATTGCACAAGACCAAGACGACCTCAGCTACATGATGAAGAAACTACAAGAAGAATATACCAAGGCTGGCCTAGATATTAACCTGGCGAAAACAGAATACCTATCTACAAGTGAAGAAGACATAGAAGATCTACAGATTGATGACAACGTAACAATCAAAGGAAAGGATAAATTCAAATACTTGGGGTTTATAATCACTAAAAAGGCAACAACAGAGGAAGAAATTACACAAAGATTAGTACAAACAAGAACAGCAATCCGACAACTTAACTCAGTGTGGTGGGATAGACACCTAAATATGAAGACAAAAACACAGATTTATAAAACATTAGTACGAAATATTATGACATAAGGGGCTGAAAATTGGATCATAAACAAGCAAAACAGCAGTAAGATAGTAGCAACAGAGATGGAATGCCTGGAAGGATGCTACAGAGTAACAAGAATGGATAGGAGAAGTAATGACGAAATAAAGTAAAGAACATCAATAGAAGCAGACATACTAACATACATAGAACAAAAAAGACTAAAGTGGCATGGACATGTAAAAAGAACTAGTGACAGCAGATGGATAAAGACAATAATCGAATGGAGCCCCATAGGATGGAAGAAAAGAGGACGACCCCGAAAATCCTGGAGGAACGAAGTAGACGACGCCATGAGTAAGAGAGGCCTAAACGATGGAGAATGGAAAAACAGAGAGAGATGGAAACGGTTGAGCGAGGGAAGGTAGTGAATACTGTAGAATCCCTGAATATATATATATATATATATATATATATATATATATATATATATATATGTATATATATATATATATTATATATATATATATATATATATATATATATATATATATATATATATATATATATATATATATATATATGTGTCTGTGTAAAAAAGACAACTAGTCACAAAACAGTGTAACCAGAGAAACGATTCAATATATTTGAGGTAATAACCAGCAGTGTACAGTCAACACTGAAATACCTTATCTAATTACCTGCAGGGACCTTACAGCAGAGTAACGCAGTTTAGACAGAACATACTGTTGCTATTAGAAGGTTCGCTATAGTTTTGATACGACAGTTTTGATACCAACGGTAAATATCATAAAGGGAACAAGTATGAGGGAGATGATTCTTAGATCAGTATATCTCCTATCAGCGGTGCTCAAAGAGTCGATCGCGATCGACCTGTCGATCGCCAATGTTTTTGAAGTCGATCGCGATTCACGGAGAAAATACGGGGACTGTCCTGACTCACCACACGTGCACGATCGAAATAATTATGATGCTATCTCTTCACTCGAAAGTTGCGATAATGCCGATTCGGCATATCAGCATTCACAGATAAATTATGGTACATTCGTTCAGCAAATTCCCAACTGTAAACAAACGCACGTGTTGATATTCGCCATCTCATTCATCAAGAGGCTATTAAATATAATTTATTGCCTTAAGCCAGATATATGGTCTGATATCTGCTTCTCATATCGTCTGAGAAATATCCGTCTTTAAAACAAGTAGCTCTGCAGCTCACAGCATTCTTTGAATCAACATACTTGTGTGAGTCTGCGTTTTCTCAAATGAAGATAGTGAAATCAAAATATCGTAATCGGCTAACTGGCGAACATCTCTCTTCATGCTTGCGTTTGGCGCTTGGTAATTACGTACCATCATATGAAATACTTGTGGATGATATGCAGTGCCATGCATCAACATCCAAATACAATTAATATGAAAAAAATAACTTTATTTACAATTTACAATTCTCTGTAATTACACCTTTTTATCAACTAGAAATGTGCAATAAAGTTTTTTATTTTCAAAATTGTTTTTTTTTAAGTACTTATCTTTTATATTTGTTTTGTTTTTAAACCAGGAGGAGTAAACTAAAGAGACAGATTCACACCAAAGAATGTTACTAGAAAACTTACCAAATACATCGTCTTTTTTGGTTGAATATATCGGCCTTCGACGGTAATCCAAAAATTTTATATTATACTAATACGTGGCTAAGGAGTTCTAAAAACAAATGTTTTTTATATAAAAGCAGACTAAAAATCTAAAAATTAAAAGAATAACGCAGAAAATACAGAAAATCGCCAATATAACTTAATTAACCTATGAAATGCCATTAGTGTCAAAATTTCATAACAATGAATTCATATTTGAATTACTCCTCCTGGTTTAAAAACAGGATATAGCAGTCGATCTCCGGACGCTTGCAGTGTATGTGGTAGATCCCATGCGGTATAAGTCTCAGCACCACTGTCTATATGATGGTCCCGAACAACCATCTTCAAGAGAGTGGAAGCAGCTAGTGTGAGATTGCAGGAAATGGACTGAAATAATTAATCTTTTTCTTCTTTTTGTGTACTCTTTCACTGGAGGTTTGCGATCACTACATCAAAATGTTCTCTATTATTCGCCACTGTTAGTAATTATTGAACATTCGTGATCCTTTTCGGCCCTCTACTTTCGCTTTATTATTCATAGCTTTTTGGCATTTCTCATTATATGGCCTAGATACGAGGTCTACCTTTTCTTAATCGTTATTATAAGTTCTAACTCTCTATTTATGGTGTTTAATACTGTTGAATTCGTAATGTTTGTGTCCATAATATTCTGAGAATTCTGCGATAAAGTCATTTTTAATGGCTGCTAGCCATCTCATTTAATATTTCATATATTTTCATATTTAATTTTATTTTCCAGGCTTTAACCCCATACAGACGGACTGACCAAACGTAGCATTTAATAACTCTCGTTTGGATGTCCAATTTTAGTTTTCGGTTATGGATAATTGGCTTCCATTTATTGTGGATGCTCCTAGCCTGTTTTATTTCTATATATGGATCCCATTTCAGTTTTTAAATTTTTTGTAAATGTTGAATGTATCATGTTTGTTGCTTAAATTTTCTATTTCTTCAAAAATTTCATTTATTCACTTTTCTTTTACTTCTTTGATTTTTGAATCAATGGCTCTTTGGATTTCTTTATATATTTTTTTTCTCTCTTCCATGAGTTAAAAAATATCTTCCGTCATCCATTTTTTTTGTTTCTTACTTTTCGTATTTGCTATTTTTTATGGTTTGCCATATATTTTCTATTTCTTCGTTTCCTACTTTAGGTAGTTTTAACCAGGTATTTGATGCCACATATTTCTCTTCTTGGCAAAATTGTATCAGATAATTGCCTCTGTCATTGCGTGTAAATAATCCGTATCCTCCAGTGATATCAGCTACTTTTTTTGCTAATGCTTACATTAAAGTCGCCTAGTAAAATGTTGATGTGGTGTTTCTTGAGGCTTTTTGTGGTGTTTCTTGAGGTTTTTTTGTACCGGGCCGTCTTACTTCGCTCTATCCTAATATTTCAATAGCAATAGTATTCCTGCTCTTTTCTTAAATTACATTGTGGACAGTAGGCTTTGAATATACCGAGTTCCAATTTTTATCAATTTTTCATTGTAACAAGTCCGAAGATTTCTCGCACCCCTGCTTTATTTAAGAAGTGCCGTTACTCAGAGCCGTTATTTATTTTACTTGCCATGATGAGTAATTTTCTTAAGATATCCATAAAGGATCTTTAATGTAGTAGTTTCTTCTTGCTTTATGCATCCTGATGCCGTTGACCTTATTGGTTCTCCCGCCTTTAGAGTTGATTTCTCCACTCAAGGGCAACATAGTGCACCTATTTCAGACCACTCTTCCACCTTCTTAATATCTGGCTACCTTATCTTGCAATTAATCATTGGATGTCAATGCGAATGTATACCATATGATCTGGGGCAGTACAGACACCAATGAAAGATGCGAGTGATTACTACAATTTTCAATGGGGCATGATTAGGACACACTAAACGTAGGATATAAATCAAGTTTCGTAACTTCACAAAGAAAGGAGGTTATTCATATAACACTGGCCACGATTTATGTGGTTAGAACTGGTAAAAAATGACATGTGTTAGATGAGGTGTCTTGTTCAGACCATCTGCACATCTGTTTTGAAGTAACAGTCGAAGTAACAGTAAGGTATATCAAGCAGAGCTAGAAGCATATTAGATCTAGACATAACCTTCGAACAAGTTTAAGAGGCTGTCATGTCAACATTTGAAGACAACTGTCCGGTAATAGTGAGCAATTCCAATAGGAAAGTACCAAAGTGGAATGACAATCTTGCAAATCAAAGGACAGAAGTCAGACAAAAATTAAATTTTTTGAACGAATGAAGCTCTGACTAAATATAATAAAAAATTAAGAAGGGCAAAAAGAGAATCGCAGAGAAGACATTACAAGGAAACTAAATGTAGGAAAAAATTGAGAAACCTAATAAGAGAATCGTGAAGAAGACATTACGAAGAGATAAAACAGATAAATATTACTTCGCTCCAAAAAGTGTCAGCTAAATACACTTAGAATGGTGAAGAAATACTGATTCAGGGTGCACTTTACTGAGTCTAAAGGAAACTGATACCACTAGACACATGGCAGCAGGCTGAACTGGATACCACAACTTATGATTGCGCTGTTAATTTCTATCGTATCGAATGCTTTGCGAAAATCTACGAAAGCTAGGACCAATGGTCGGTTGTATTCGATGGGTTTTTCTTTAACCCCGTTTATGCAGTGAAGGTGAACTTTGGTGCCAAATTTTCTTCTAAAACCTGCCAGTTCCCTGTTGGTAAAAATTTAGTTTTGTTTCCTCTCCATTTGTTATTATTCTTGTGAATAACTTAAAATGGTGGTACAACAGGTTATTGGGTCGGTATTTTTAGAGGTGGGTTGGGTCGCTCTTTTTTTTATAATAAAGTGGTAAATTCACTGTACCAATTTGTAGATGTTTCACTTTGGTGCAGACATAAGTGTATCAATTTCTTTATATTCTCTAAAAGTCTGTCTTCTCAAATTTTTACGGCTTCTATAACGATATTATCTTCTCCCGGCGATTTATTTCTTTTTATTTTCGAGTTTTTTAACTTTTCTGTTAGTTACTCATGATGGTTTTGTTGACTTCTGTATAATTCTGTATAGAAATCTTCTACTACCCTTAGTAAGTCATCTCTGTTTGTAGTGATATTTCCATTTTTATCCTTTAATTTCATTATTTCTTTTTTACTATTTTTGTATTTTCTCCTGAGAACTTTGAGACTCTTCGCAATCGTTTGTTGCATTTGTTTACTTTTATGCTTCCGGTTGTCTATCCTAATAGATTTTTGTATTCTCTTACTTATCTTATCTTTATCTTTCTAAGTTCATGTTCTTTACTTCTATGCTTTTGCATTTTTATTTTTACCGTCTTAATAGCAAGAAACGCACAAGAACTACAAAATATAATAAATGTGGTAGTTCATCACAGCGAAATGTTCGGTTTACATCTAAACGTTTCCAAAACTAAAACTTTAGTATTTTCAAAGACACCAATTAGCTTACATGTGTATGCCAAGGGTCAAACAATAGAACAGGTAAATTCCATAAAATATTTGGGAGCAAATATCAATAGTCAGTGTAAACCAAAAAAAGAAATCCTATCAAGAATCGAACAAGCAAGGAAAGCATTCATGAGCATAAAAACATTTTTTACAAGATCAGACCTTAGTCTGCAGCTTAGAATAGGAATGATCTGATGTTACGTTTTTTCTGTCTTACTGTATGGCTGTGAAAGTTGGACAATGGACTCTGAAATAGAAAAAAGAACAGATGCCTTTGAGATGTATATATACAGACGAATGTTGAGAATTCCACGGGTACAAAGAGTTACTAATGTTGAGGTACTTCGTCGCATGTGTAAACGAAAAGAATTGCTAAGAATAATCAAAGGGAGGAAAATGCAACACTTGGGTCATGTGTTGAGAGGCGAAAGATACGAATTACTTCAAGTTATACTGGAAGGAAAAGTACAGGGCAAAAAATCAGTAGGAAGACGTCAGAACTCGTGGCTGAAAGACCTGAGGAGATGGTTCGACCGCTCATCCGCAGAAATCTTTCGCGCAGCAGTTTCCAAAACTACAATTGCCATTTGGATCGCCAACCTTCGAAAGGAGACTGCGCCATGACCATCGAGCAAAAAGACAAAAGAGGGAATCTAATCGTTATGAAAAGGCGACCAAAAAAGTGGCCTCTGATGGCGGACATATCCGGAAATGCGAATGCGCCAAATTTAAATTTTCCGACACTTATTAACAGTAGCTATAAAATAGTTTTCAGAATGTGTCTTAGACGAGAAAATTTTAATTAAATTGTATTAACGATAACAGTCTAAAATGTGAAACAATTGTTAAAAAACTTCAATATAAATAAGATTTCATGTGACAGTTGGGACACATAATAACATAACCCAACTAAATTTGATTTCTTAAACAAGGAAAGACTCTCTTTCCTTGTTTAATTTGGCCTCTCAAGATGGCACTTCCTGTCTAACAATATTTTTGCCCCCACTACCTTTACATTCCCTCTTTTGTCTTTTTGCTCGATGGCCATGACAAAAAGATATTATTCTATAGAAATTTATTACCGAAATTCTATATGTTTCCGGTGCTTTTTTATAAAGTATCTTAGACTCTTACTGCTGCCAACTGTAAGAAAATCGAAGCTTTTATAGAAGCATCCTCAAAACATCAGATACTTTATTTTGCTATAAAGTTTAAAAACAATATATTCGCAAGCGACTAAATCAACTATGTTTTATACATATTGCGTAATAATTCCGTTAAAAACCTTTATCCTCTTACCTCGTAGGTATTACATAAATAACACACTGACCCATCTCCAAAATTTTTATCAGTGTCATTTACACAATCATTTACCGTTACGACATACAACAGTATCTAGCAGGTAATCCCGCCATTTCTTCTTTTTTGTTTCTAGAAAACTGACCTGGGGTTCTTTATTCAAGATGTATTTTGATATAATTGTAAATGCCCGGCTCGAGCCATTCTACTAGATAGCCACGTGCTAGTAGCGTAAAAATTCCAGAGGAGGGTCCACATATGAGTTTATACCTGAGTTTTTGTAGTAAAATTTCTTATGAATTGGTACATGTGAACCACTTGTTGGCTGTAACGTATTTAAGGATAGCTTAGTAGGTCAAGGAATATATTTTTATTAGTATATATATATATATATATATATATATATAATATATATATATATATATATATATATATATATATATATATACATATATATATATATATATATATATATATATATATATATATATATATATATATATATATATATATATATATATATAATATGCATTTATCAACTTAGTAGTTCTTCTGTCGTTAATATGTTACAGATATCCTAATATTATGATTTCACGAGTTGATCTTTCTCTTATAATCTTTATTTATATTAGCTCGTATCTTGAGCTATAAGTAGAAAAATAGTATAAATAGTATAAAATAGTATAAAAATATAAAAGCAATAATTTAAATTATTATTCAAACTCCAAAAATGATTATCCATTGTCACTTATAAACAAGATTTAAGAAAGGAAACAGCACCAAAAACGATGGTAGTTAGTTAGGCTGAGTTACTTGAAGAGAATCGTGACGAATTTATTTCTTTAACCCTTTCCGACACGGCGTACACTGTAGTGTACATATACTTCAAATGTTAGTAATGGGCTATTTCCGAATCAACTCTCTGTAAGTCATGCGGCACACTGTAGTGTCGTATGACAAATTGCATATAAAATCGACGCATCACATCAAAACGTTTACCTTCTACTGTTTTGTGTAAAGTGACCATTCTTAGTACAGTGAATATCACGTTGGCGTATAACCTCAAATTAGTTATAAGTGTTTCTGGTGTTTTTTGCGTGTTTATCAAACTGTTATATTTTTCTCGAGTCTATTGTAATTTCAGGTAAGTTGAATTCAGGTATGAATTATTGGTTTCTTAGAAAACTAATATTTTGATAGCATGAAGGTTTACAAATATGTACTTTACAGTGTACATGATGACTGACAGACGGTACTGGAAAAAACCGTTAACTGAGAAGGAACTTTATGAAATCATCAATGGAGATAATTCCGATTTAGAGGAACTAGATATGGAAGAGGATAATTACTTTGAAGATCGTGATATGCAGTGTAGGGGTAAGTGGGACTCTTCTTAGTTTTTTATTCCTTTTTCTTTAGCAAAATTGTGTGATATTAGAGTACTGTTGTTTGTAGATGAGAATGAATTGGTGGAAGGCGATATATGTGAGGAACCAGAAGAAGCTGCGCTGATTGAAATTGTGTCCGAATCACATGATATTCAAGACACGCCAATGCAAGAAATACACACATGTCAGACAGCACACGAATTTGCAAGCGAATACCTAAAGTCACAAAATTTAATTGAAAAAGAACAGATCAGTTGGACAAAGGGGATCTATGAAATGTCAAAAAATATTCAGTTTTATAAAAGTAAGAAACAAGAAGTGATAAGTTTACCCAGTCCAGTAGAAATTTTTTACCAGTATTTCACGGATGAGCTCCTCAATACCTGCGTAGAAAAAACAAACTTATATGCTGTTGTTAGCTCTGTGCCAAACTTTTCCGCTACAAGCATTGCAGAAGTCAAGACATTTTTTGGAATTCTGTTAATAATGGGTAATTTGAATTATCCGAGAGTCCGAATGTACTGGGAACAAAAATTTGCAGTTCCTCTAATATCTGAAAATATGCAAGTAAACAGATTTTTCAAACTACAAAATACGATGCATTTCACTTCCAACGAAGATCAACAGCCGGAAGACCGACTGTGGAAAGTATTCCCCCTTTTCAATACCATAAGAAAAAGATGCAGGCAGTTGGAACCGGAGGAGGTATATAGTATCGATGAACAAATGGTTCCTTTTAAGGGTGCTGTGAATATTAAACAATACATTAAAAATAAGCCGACGAGATGGGGTATAAAATTATTCCTATTATGTGGGATAAGTGGAACAATATATGATTTCATCGTCTACCAAGGTGCAAATACAGAACTGAAGGCAGAGTATATGTTGTTTGGCCAGTCTCCGGCTGTAGTAATGCACCTATCCGAGCAAATACCTCCAGGAGCACAACTTTATTTTGACAATCATTTCAGTTCTTATTGGTTATTTCAATGGTTGTCAAAGAAACCAATATATGCCGCTGGTACAATTCGGTTGGACCGCTTTTCTAAACCACCTTTTACTATGTGCCAAGAGAATAAAAAGAAACTTACCAGGGGTTTCGTCGAGAACGTTATCTGCAGAAAATCTGGTGTTGTACTGACCAAGTGGATTGATAGCGGAGTTGTTACTCTGGGTTCCAATTTCGTTGGAGTAAGTTCTTCTGATGTATGTCGAAGATGGGATAAGAAGATAAAAGAGTGTATTGAAGTGACACGCCCCAAAGTAGTTTCTCTTTATAACAATGGGATGGGAGGTGTTGACAAGTGCGATTTTCTTATTTCTTTGTACAGATCGTTTATCAGAACAAAGGAATGGACTGTTCGATTAATGTCACATGCTGTTGACATGGCTGTCACCAACAGCTGGTTGGAATATAGAAAGCAATCGGAGGAGCTGAAAATACCGCAAAAAAATGTCATGGACCTTATACATTTTCGACAACACGTTGCTGAGGCACTTATTTTGGCAGAAAAAATACCCAGCAAAAAACGGGGGAGACCAGTTTCAAATAATCCTCTACATCCTCAAGGTAGTTCTCCTGTAGGTAACGCAGCAGGTCCTTCTGGTAAACAAGTGCGTCCGATTGAAGATATTCGTTATGATAACTTTGGCCATTTACCGACTTTCTGTGACAAAATCGCTCGTTGTAAAGAAAGCAACTGTGGATCAAGAACGTATATTCGTTGCACAAAATGTCAAGTATCATTATGTATTGCTCGAAATCAAAACTGTTTTACAGATTTTCATACCAAATAAATAGTTTTTGTCAATTACAGTCTTATAAATAAAAATCATTTCATATTGATATGTGTCTGTTAATCATTGTGTACACTGTAGTGTACATGACATAACTTCAGAATGTCAAATTTGACAAATTTCCTGAGGAGCTTAAAAATTGTAGAAAAATATTTCTAATAATCGGTAAAACTTAAAAAAATTATATATCGTTTTAAAAAATTCGTGTCGGAAAGGGTTAAAAGAAACTTTTGGAATATACTTACCAAAGTAAATACTACTTATATTTTAATCTCTATTCATCAGCTCTAAAATAAAAATATTATTATTGTGTTTTCAGATTATCAGTATGAATGAATCTGTTTGTATAATCTGCAATAATCGTTTAGCGAGGTCTAGTAATATGGATGTTAATCGATGTATGCTTTATAGACTACAACAAGTCATTCGATAAAGTAAAACATGACCGACTTAAAGAAGTTTTGGTAAACGAGACAGTCGGCATAAAAGTGAACGGAAGTTTAATTAATAACATTAGGTATGCCGGCGATACAGTCATAATAGCCGACAACTTGGAAGACTTAGAACGAATAATGAACAAAATATTAAGCTATAGTGGAGAATACGGACTCTCTCTTATCAAAAAAACCAAATTCATGAAAATTAGCAAGAACAACAATACAAACGAAAAATATTAACGCTAGGTGGCCAGCAGATTAAAAGAGTAAAAAGATATACTTACTTGGGAACGATAATCACAGAAAATAACGATTATACTGCAGAAATAAGAGTCAGAGTTGAAAAAGCACGTGCCAACTTCGTGAAAATGAAAAAGATTTTATGCAGCAAAGATCTGACATTGGCCCTCAGAATAAGGCTAATTAAATGCTATGTACATAGTGTACTTTACTATTGAGCTGAATCATGGACATTAAACGCGTTTGAAATGTGGACATTTAAAAGATTGTTAAGAATTCCATGGGTAGATAGAGTCAAGAATACAGAAGTGTTAAGGAGAATTGGTAGAGAGAGGGAAATGGAAAATACAATAAAAGAAAGGAAATGGCAATATCTCGGATATGTGATGAGAGGCAAAAGATACATCTTGAGACTCATAATTCAAGGAAAAGTAGAGAGTAGGAGAAGCGTAGGAAGAAGACGCGTTTCCTGGTTGAAGAACCTGAGAGAGTGGTTTGGTTGCAGCTCAAGGCAATTGTTCAGAGCAGCTGCCTCGAAGGACAGAATAGCCATGATGATTGCCAACCTTCGTCGCGGAGATCGCACTTAAAGAAGAAGTAAGAAAAGAATCGCTAATAAATACAAAAAATTTGAGACTTCTTTTCAAAGTCAATATTATGATGAGACTGCAATAGCTACATTCCGTAGTTTAAGACAGAGAAAATCAAAGGAAGGAAAAGAAAGACATTAAATTTCCAATCTCATTGCTTCCTCTGCGGTGGTTTTTCAAGGCAATCAGCCGAAACTGCTGTAGTGATAAGAGTTTAAAATAAATTTTGTGGAAGTTTTGAAAACAAAGTTTTTAGTGTTTTATTGTTACATAACAATTTCAATTCAAGAAAAATGGTTTTTATTAATGAGAAATACGTTGATATGCTTTAGTTTATGGTGAAATGAAAAAGATTTTATGCAGCACAAAGTAGCTACCCTGCTCTCGTGCTCTCGTGCTGCACAAAGTAGCTACCCTGAAAAATTTCCCAATCGTGATCCCACGCACTCAATATTTACAGCTATTCATCAATGATTAACAGAAACAGGTTCAATGGTCCAAAAAATAATGAAAGAGGGCATTTGATGATGTAATAGTAGCACATGAAGATGTTATTTTAATGGAAGTTGAGGAAAATCCAGAAAGTAGTTTTCGAAGACTATCTGATATGTATCCCACAATTTTAAAATCTTTCATAGGAAATATCTTACACAACGAAAATTTATATTCTTTTCATTTTACAAAGGTACAAGCACTGCTGCAAGCAAGGAGATTTGCCTTCTCGTAAAAAAATCGCTAGATGGTTACAAAATCAGAAAAATCAAAATGAAGATTTTTTCAGATACATTTTGTTTTGCGACAAAGCTACATTCACAAAAATGGAATTTTTAATGTGTATAATGAACAATATTATTCGTACGTTGGTGACAATCCCCACGTTGTTCAAGATTTTAAGCATTAACATAGGTTTAGCATAAACGTCTGGATAGGAGTAGTTAACGATTATCTACTTGGACCTGTGGAATTGCTCACTCGTTTAAATGGTGCTAATTACTTACATTTCCTGCAAAATGTTTTACCTGATTCGTTAGATGATGTGATTCGGCAAAACTTATAGTTTATGACGGCTGCTCGGCCCACTTTAGTGGGAATGTACGGGACTTTCTTATAACTACGAAGACGACTGGATTGGACGAGGCGGTCCAGTTGCTTGGCCAGCAAGGTGGCCTGTGGTTGTTTGGGGATACATAAAAGCATTTGTTTATTCCGTTCTGATACAAAATCGTGCACAACTTTGGCTAAAGGCGCGTTTTCACGGGTCGATCTAGGTTGAACGATTTGGATCGTTCGACCATAATTCGATCTGTGTGGAAAGCAAAAAGGTTTACACGATAGGCGACAAATGTTGAATTAATTGTGGTATAAAACGGCATCACTTGAAATTATTATTGTAGGTGTGCAATTGTTGTAATATTTTTTATTTTATTTTTCAAGTAATTTTCAGACATATTCGGTTTATTCATATGTTGTAGAATTGCTTTCAATGCTGCTCGCCCCGCTTGTAGATTGCTATAAAGCTCAGTTTGTGGATTCCATAATACATCATAGTTTTATTAAGCATTCAAAAATCTTGCCATGTATGCATCTGACCATTTTCACTCATTTTTTACCAAAATTACAGCTTATCGCACTAAAAACAACAACTGCATACACGTTAGAAGTACTCTACTCGGCTTTCTGCACGTTGTGCTTTCGTTCGACGAGATGTTTACACATTCGATTTCAGTCGTTCGTCATCGATTCGGCGACAATCGCCCATCAAAAGTAGACAGTCTTTCTACTTCCGTCGAATCGACTCACTCCGCCGAACGGCCAAGTCGGTTTATGGTTTACATACTCAATTTGCTTTCGATTTCATAATCGACCTAAATCTAGTATCTTCTTCTTCTTTACGTGCCATTTCCGCGACGGAGGTTGGCAATTATCATGGCTATTCTGATCTTGCCGCTCTGATGAGTTCGATTTATGTGGATCCGTATCATTCCCTTAAGTTACGCAACCATGAAATTCTTCTGCTTTCTACACTTCTCTTGCCCTGGATTTTTTCTTGTATAATTAATTGAAGTATGTTGTATCTTTCATTACGCATAAAATGCCCCAGGTATTGCAGCTTTCGTGTCTTGATGGTTTCCAATATTTCCATTCTTTTGTTGGCTCTTCTCATGACTTCGTTGTTTGTTACATGCTCCGTCCATAATGTCTTCAGGATTCTTCTATAATCTAGTATAACGAGTGCTAAAAGGTTAAAGACGTAAAGGGTAAAAAGTTATGCGTTAAAATAACCATTGACCTACCCGAACGGACGCCGATGACCGGTATTAGAAATTCGCAATTGATGCAATCGATTTAGCTCTTAATGAAAAATAATCATACCAGTTTTCGTTTTTTTTGTCTAGAAGCGTTCTGGAGGAATTAAAAAAAAACTAATTACAAGGCGCCATCTTCAAAGTTCTAGCCCCCTTAGGAAGCAATTTTGGACTAGATGAATTGGGTTAAATTGTCGTTTAAAAATTTGTTTGTCAGGAGAGTTTCTGGACACCCTGTATATTTGCCGCTTTTACCGAGTTTCAATAACGCTCAATGATAGTAATGTAACCTATCTGATTTTTTCGGGACCATCTGATGGAGCTTTCTAAGTGTAAACTCGCCCTTTCGGCATTTTAGAAAACATATTCATAATACACAAATTAACTTGCTTACATAATTCTACAAATCGATCTCGTCTATAGTTGCGTTAATCACTCTAATCTTGGCATTTAGATCTCCATTATTATATTTTTATATTTCTACTATTTACAGTCACACTTAAAATCTGAGTAAAACTTTTTCTTTCTAACTTGTCACTGCTTTCTGCTGTTAGTGCATATGCCTAAACGAGATTATAACAGAAATTTTGGACCTCAATTGAATCAGGACAACTCCGTTGGATACGTAACATACTGATTTAATACAACTCCCAACCTGCTTGGAGACTATAAAAGCTACTTTATTTCGATAAAGATTACTGTTTTCACCTAAGTAGTACACTGTATGGCCATTTATATTGCACCTTCCGTGACCCGGTCTCATATTTACACATGCTCCTATACGGATGCTGAAAAGTATGAGCCTTTGATACACACTATTACGCTAAAAATGCTCACTGATTTAGGGACCTATTAAATTATAAGCCATTTATTAAATTATAATAATAAATATTAAACATACTTTTTATTATTGTAAGTATTGTACATACTTTTTAGATAACAATATTACTAATATTAATTTATTGCTTGAAAAACAGAAATAGAAATGTCCAAATAAACGAATACAATACGAAGATCAGCCAAAGATCCAAAATAACTATAGTTCGCTTCTAAGATCTAGTTGTAGATAGGATATCAGTATTCTTGCTTATCCTATCCTAAAAAACTCTGGAAAGACATCCAATTATTTCTTTAGCTGTATTTAATTTTGCACCGTCTTGTTGAAAATATCCGTAATTTAATTTCTCATCATCCCGTTGATTTACAAATGGACGAAAATATCTAATTGAGATATTTTTAGCGGTAAATGTGCCGTAACAAATGGAACCAACCAACCTTCTGCGGCATATTTCAACAAAAACACCAACTTCTTGTAAATGTAATGATTTTTTAACAAAGAATGAGGGTTTCAAAATTATCACCATCTCATATTCTGACAAAGTTAAAATTAAGCTTCAGCTGTAAAAAGACTATTATAAATATCATTGTTTATATTATTATTAAATCATTAACAAAACAATATTCTATTTTTATAATCTAATAAAAGCAGATTCTCAAAACATAATATTTTCAGTGATTTTTAAAAAATCACTGTAAGACATAGGTAGGTGTGTAAGGCAAGGAGAAACCAACACACTAAATATTCTCAAGATATTATAACTATGGCAGGTTACGGAAAACAAAAGGCCCCTAGTCCGTGGCAGACCTTAGATGGTCAAGGGGTGCTAAGAATCCCCACTATAAATGCTAGGAACCACCCGAAAGTGGAAAATAAAAATTACAAGTTAAAAATTGGAACTTGGAATGTAAAATCTCTCTTTATGCCAGGAAAATCTCATAACATCGTGAGAGAAATGAAAAGAATGGGAATCAACATTCTCGGAGTCAGTGAAGTTAGATGGCCTGAATCTGGACAGACAAACATCGATAACCATGTAATATACTATGCTGGCAATGAGGATCCTCATTATTATAACGGAGTCGCATTTATAGTTGACCAGAAAAGCAGTAAATGTATAAAGAAATTTATACCTATATCTGATAGAGTAGTATACCATAGTAGCTATGCTGCAAATTAATACCACTCCTCGTAATATTAACTTTATTCAAGTATATGCTCCTATAGCAGAAAAACCAGAAAGAGCAGTACGAGAATTCTACCCAGAGATCAAAGAGCTAATGAAGATCACAAAGAAAAATGCTGTAAACATTATTATGGGAGATTTTAACGCCAAAGTAGGTGAAAAGCGAACCGAAGACGTAGTAGGAAACTTTGGTTTGGGCCAAAGAAATGATAGAGGAGAATTACTGGTCCAATTTTTCCAAGAAGAAAATCTAATGATCGCAAACACCTGGTTTAAACAACCAAAAAGAAGATTATATACATGGAAAGCACCTGGCGACAATCAAAACCGCATAATAAGAAACCAGATTTATTATATATTAATTGACAAACGTTATAGAAATTGTTTGAGGGGAGTTAAAACATATCCCGGGGCGGACATCGGTTCCGACCACAATCCTGTTGTTGGTAAAATTTCAATTAAACTAAAGAAAATCAAACACAGAGAGAAGATAAAACCTAGCCTCGAAAAACTTAAAGATCCAATAGTACAGACAGAAATAGAGAAAACACTCAATAATACACTCAAAGAAAAGTTCAATGAAGCACCCGTGGAAACAGAAGAAAGAATAGAAACTATTTGACCTTCAAAACAACAATCACAACTATACAAAGAGAACAACTACAAGACAACATCAGAAAAACAAAGAATACATGGATGACAGAAGAAGTCCTAGAACTGATGGACATAAGGAGATCTTAGAAAAATCGCAATGAAGAAAAATATAAAGAAACCCAGAAAATCATCTGAAACAAAATCAGGAAAGCCAAAGAAGAATGGATGAGCCGCAACTGTGAGGAACTCGGAGATTTACTAAAAAAGCATGACTACTTTAATGCATACAAAAAGATTAAGGAAGTCATAAATATGAAGAAAAAAATCACTACCAAAAACTTTAGAAGATGATAACAACCAAATAGTATCTAATCCAGAAAATGTAGAAGATATCTGGGAAAAATACATCAAAGATCTGTTTGATGACAAGAGAACAGAACCACAATTGAATATAGTACAAGAAACAATACTTGATATATTAACATCGGAAGTTACAAAAATAATCAATATGACAAAGCCACGAAAAGCCTCAGGTCCAGATGAAATTTACGTGAAGATGATAAAGCTTATCAATGAAGAAAATCTTCAGACGTTAACACTATTATTTAAGAAAATATATACCTTTGGAATCTTCCCAGAAAACTGGCTTAGATCGACATTTATACCTATACCCAAGAAAAATAAAGCAAATAGATGCTCACAGTTCCGATTAATTAGCCTAATGAGCCATTTTCTGAAAATTTTACTCAAAATTTTACATCAACGAATATACAGAGAAAGCGAAAGAAACCTGAGCGACAATCAATTTGGATTTCGTATGGAGCTTGGTACAAGGGAGGCATTATTTGGCTTCCAGATATTACTACAAAAATGTCGAGATCAGCGAAAAGACGTGTTTCTCTATTTTATCGACTACGAAAAAGCGTTTGATCGAGTAAAACACACAGAACTCATAGAAACCCTAACACAACATGGTATAGACCATAACACTGTAGCACTTATTAAAAAACTATATTGGGATCAAATGGTGTCGATAAAAATAGACAATCATCTGACAGCAGAATTGCCAATAAAAAGAGGAGTTCGTCAGGGCTGTATACTTTCTTAACTGTTATTCAATATATATTCCGAATAGATCTTTCAAAATGCCCTCGAAAATATTTAAGAATGAATAAAAATCAACGGAGAATACGTAAACAACTTAAGATACGCAGACGACACTGTCATTATTGCGGACAATGCTGAGGGTTTACAACAACTTTTGAATGTCATAACCAGAGAGGGAGATAGCTTGGGACTGAATATAAACAAATAAAACAAATGTCGACATTAATATTTGTATCTATAACAAACATATAGAACCAGTACAAAGATTCCAGTATCTTGGTTGCTGGATAACAAACGACCTTGACCACGAGGTCGAAATACATGCTCGTATAGAATATGCTAGGTCCGCATTTCAACGAATGAAAAAATTCCTAATAAACCTTACGTTATCGTTAGAAATCCGATACCATATTTGTAAAAACGTTTATTTATTCCATATTGCTATACGGAGTGGAAACATGGACTCTCGGAATTACAAGTATGAGGCGTATAGAAGCCTTTGAGATGTGGGTTTTTCGAAGGATGCTGAAGATCTCTTGGACAGAGCACGTGACCAACAACGAGGTGCTAAGAAGAATGGGTACTGAGAGAGAACTCCTAAATATTGTAAAAAACCAAAAAACGAGTTATCTAGGACATATTTACAGTGGAGAAAAATACAACTTCCTACGACTTATAATGGAAGGGAAAGTGGAAGGAAGAAGTGTGGAAAATGCTCCTGGTTGAAGAATGTAAGAGACTGGACAGGCATGGACACACATTCGATACTAAGAACAGCTCAAGATAGAGAGCAATTTGCTGTAGTTATATCCAACCTTCAGTAATGGAGAAGACACCTTAAGAAGAAGGTAGACATGTTGACCATATATTCTGGTCTATATATGTTCGATATATGTTATAGTGAAATGTTCGATATTCTGTAAGCTGTAGCTGTACGTTTAGACAAACGACCGATTCCAGTTTTTTGACCAATGCTACCGATATATTCGAATAACTGCATACAATTTGTCAAAATTGAAAAAGTATTTTAACTGTAGGCTAATTTAGAAAGTCCTCACGAAAATCAGTCATATTTTCAGGAATCGAATACTGTCACATTCACGCCTGTAAAAAGTTTTGTTTTTTGCTCTGTTGAGCACCACTGTTTTAATTGAATCTTAAGAAAGCTGTATAAAACTATAGAATTGTAAACAAATCATATTGACAATGTCAATGTCGATCCATGTGTCACGTCAGGCAGAGCGTTGATTAAACCATCAAAAAGCAGTATAAATATAATAATATCTCAATGTCATCTTGTCAAGTTTTTGTGTTCCAGTGTATTTCTATATCTATTTCCTTATTCCTAAAAGATTATCTTAAGTCAGGTCATGTATGAGAAAAATGCTATTTTTTTTAAAAACACCCCTTTAACAAGTTCTTAATAAACGTTGAAAATAACGACATTTTAATAATATCCAGTCAAGTATACCTACAAAAAGGATTAAAACCGTATCAAACTAATAGTTGCCTGAAAACTTGATTTGAACTGGATGATGAACGACCCGTCTAAAGTTAGACAAGTAGCACAAGACACGGTAAGAGTGGTATATTCAAGTCAAAGCGTGGCTATGGTTCGGAAAACACTTCAATCGGGGTCATTTCCTGTTTAATTCCAGTTTTCAAAAATACCCCAAGTACTGAACAGGTTCTGTAAAGTTCCGTGAATTTAAAATGAAGTTGATAGCTTACTTTTGAAATGGTAATCATGTGAACTTTTTAAGGAAAAATTTAAAGTTTGATTGATAAGATCTACATCAATTTCAAAAACGGTTTGAATTCTTAAACAACCCTTTGAACAGGGATTTTAGGTGTTATTAATAGAATTGGATAGTGTAATGAAGGCATTATATTCTAGGATTCTAGCTACCTACAGTTACCTACAGAAAAACGATAATACTGAACAAGTTTATACTGTTGAACCCCACTTGATGGGAATCCATAGATAAAACAATAAAATAAATAAACTGGGAATAGTCTTTCTCTGGGTTTTTAGTAAATTTATGTATGATAAAATGTGTCCCCAAAAATTATAAGAAATCAGATTGAGTATATCATCGTAAGCAAAATATTTCAAAATTCCATAAAATCTGCAAATATATCCAGGAATGAACATTCAGAGATTAAAAGATAACATTGCACAAGAAGAAGAAGAAGACGAAAGAAGAAGAAGTCACACATCAAGCATATTAATCAAGAGAACATAAGTGTAGATGATATTTGAAATTAAATAAAAATGCACGTGATTCAGTAACAGACCGTAAACTAAAAGTATAAAAAAATATAAAGAAGCAATCGTGAATGGGAGAAGAAATATAAAAAATAATGGAAGATCAGAGAAAACTTAGAAACAGAGATGAAAGATGCACAAAAAAAATAGAACGATCAACAAAACGATGAAAGAACCAAAACAGTTTAGAGTCAATGCATTGAAATAGAATTCCTGGAACAGAAAAATGAGACTTTTAATCTACGTAAGAAAATTACGCCTAATCAGAAACTTGTACGTACAGAACGAAATTTTTATGGTTATAAAAAACGATGAAATACAACACCAATTTACAGCCAATAATGAAACGTTAGGAACAGTCCACAAAGTTACATATCTAGGATTAAGTTTCAATAAAGAGTTTTATACCACTTACAAGAAATTCGGTGTCGCATAGAAAAGACAAGAGCTGTACTTGAGAGTTAACTAGCTTAGGAAGATATAATATGAACCTGAAAATTAATAAAGTAACACGAGTTTTGAGGTGCTATCTCTATGGAGTGAAAGCCTGAACCTTCGTGGAGGCAACATCTAACCGACTAGAAGCTTTCGAAATGTGATGCTATGGTCGAATGCTGAGAATTTCACACATCTATCATGTCACAAACAACACATTAATCAAATATTTAAAAAATGATCTGGATGTTATACATACTGTAAAAATCAGAAAGATGTCATACTTAGATATCATGCGTAATGAGAAGTAACAACGAATTCAGCTGATTTTGCAACCGGAAATAGATATTAAATAAACGCGGAAATGACGACCATACAATTATTCAGAGCAGTTGTTAATAAAATTATGTGGACCAATGTAATTGCCAACATAATTAGAGCAAAGGCACCAGGAGTAAAATAAATAAATTTATTGACACATGAAAACTATTTTCGCATTTTAATTTTGATGGATTCTAAGAAAGTTATCATATTTGATTTTTCTAATCTAAAATTGATCTTTTGATGTTCGAATAATGTGTTCTTTTTTTTTCATATTTGTCCAATGTATATATATATATATATATATATATATATATATATATATATATATATATATATATATATATATATACAATAGCACTAAAGGCCTTAGATGCCTATGGCTTGAAAAGTTTGTTCTTTCTCTTCATTTTGCTTTCCTTTATGTACTGAGATCTTCTCTGGCTCGATATGTGTTTTTTCTCCATTCCTTCTTGTTATTCATTTTTCTTTTCTGACCTTCTAGTCCAATTTCTTCTATATCTTTTTCTATTTCTTGATTCCATCTATTTTTTGGCCTTCATTTTCTCTTATTTAAAGCTATAGTGTAGTTTAGTACCCTTTTTGGAGTCCTCGTGTTCGGCATCCTTTCTAGGTGACCTCGCCATCTTAGTCTCTGTACCTTTATGACTCCTATTATGTTAGGTTGATTATATAATTTCTTTAACTCATTATTTGATCTTCTTATCCATAAACCGTCCCTTATTATTCCTCCATACATCTTCCTCAGGATTTTCTTTTCCTATATCTCCAGTAACTTTTGTTCAATTTTTGTCATTGTCCATGTCTCACTGCAGTATGTTACTATTGGTTGTATAGTTGTTTTGTATAAAAACTTGCTCTTCAACCAATGACCAATGTCCAATGTATACTTTTTAAAAATATGTCCAGGTTAACTGAGACATGTCTGTAAAACTCTTTCCCCATTTTTAATGGTTCTGCTTAAATCGTTGATTTAATGAAAAGTCTTTAAATCATCAAATCGATATTACAAGCATTTAGTTTGTAAGTCGTATTTAGTAATGTTATTAGACGGCAATTTTCCAGATCGCTTTTAACGATAATAAATTATGCTGGATATAAAGATAATTTAGGGATATTTTCTACTTTTAACAATTCTGTAGTAATTCTCTTAAGTGCCTTCTTATCCACCCTATAAATATCTGGTTGTAGGTCTGCATTTACGTTCCTAATTCTTGTAATGAAAATGCAATGAATGTATACTGTAATGAAAAATGGGAAGGACAGTTTGCCAGCTGTAGATAGTAACTTATGAACTGGCGCTAAAAATCATAAATAAAATAACCGTTAGCCTGATCCCTAAGAAATAGACTAACTTTCTTGACAGAAACTAATACAAAAACGATTGACCGTTTTACATTTTGAAAAACGACCCTTCCATTAAAATAAATTTAGTATAACATTATAATACAATCATTTCGATATACATATAAAACAGGGCCCACCCCTAGGCTAAAATAACAAAAATAACAAGAGAAATAAAAGTACAAATTTCGTAGGCCGGTCAAGTGACCGTTTTAATTGTAATTTAAGGCCAAGGTAACACTTTTTAACAAACTTTAAATCATGTCCGAGTTGGCAGAAGGGTTTCGAAGACCACCCCTTGAGTTTAACCACCGAGCAGGTATTTTTCGATGTTACCTTTAACCCTCGCGTAACACTTACCACACTTCAGTTACTTCCCTTTACTTTTTAAACTTCCTTGTATTTATTTCCTTCCTATTGGTAATGTACCTATGCGTGGGAAATTTTATATATTTATAATTATTTTACACTGATTTGTTTATTATACCTATCGCAATTAGAGTAGATTGTTGAATGTAAATGTATCCGATTAAATAAAATTTCGGATTTTTTTTTATAATGCGGTTTATGCGGTTGATATTATCCTGATTATTTGTTGCACATTGCAAAATTCTATTTGTATGAAGATTTATTCTATTTAGAATGGGTACCTGAACCTGACCCATAAATGAGAGAGATTGATCAAAATATCGAAAAATTAAAAACAAGCAGCACCGGAGAGATTCGGAGGATCCAGAATACTTTTCAGACCATAATCGAGATAAAGATCGAGGACAAACGCAAAATTAGAAGATAGTAAATGTCTTGTCAAACTTATATACATTGCAGCGGACAGAGAGATTCGCAAGTATCATTGGCAATAGTCATCAGTAGACTTCGGCAAATATGCAAATAAAAATATAGAAAATATGCGCATAAATATGCACGTGTTTACCCGAAAATATGCAAATATTTTACAAAATATGCATACAAATAAATAAAAAAATCGTAACATAGTAACAATTTTATTTAAAAAAAAGTGTACATTACATTTCCTACTATTTATTAAGATTTACATTTATTTTAAGTAACTACATCATTTTTAAGTATGAATAAACTTATTTAGAATTATGGTAACAATAAATGACCAAGTGGTGTTCAAAATTTTCTAACAAAAACTTGTGGCTTCTGTCTGAGTACATATATTTATATATGGAAAAACTTCGTTCAACATCAACTGATGTAACGGGAGCATTTTTCAAACTAACCAAAACATTTGGTTCTAAATTAATT
The DNA here is from genome assembly GCF_040954645.1 of Diabrotica undecimpunctata. NCBI lineage: Eukaryota > Metazoa > Arthropoda > Insecta > Coleoptera > Chrysomelidae > Diabrotica > Diabrotica undecimpunctata. The sequence continues at coordinate 131,041,954 of NC_092803.1, forward strand.
GTTTCCGAAATATTTCCAGCTAGAACACTGACTACTTCAGAAAGAATATGGTAACCTTTATTTTTTTCTATAGTAGCTTCAAATTTTTTTAAAATATCTTTTCCAATATTACCTCTAACGTTCCGACAACATGACGCAAATTCTTTTATTAATGCTGTACTTTCGAACAATGACAGTTTTGGTGATTCTAACTGAGTAATTGTTTTTTGAACAAAACTAAAATTTGATTTTATAAATAAAAGTTCTTGTTGAAGCAAGTTACTCTGAAAAGTTTGTTTAGAATCCAAAAGAGATTGGGAACTTTCATCTGTTAACGTATCAATTATGTTCTTTATTTTAACAAAATGATCTGCATAAAAATTAGCTGCTTCCAACCATGTTCCCCATCGCGTTAAAATAGGTTGTGGTGGAAGAGGAATGTTAGGTAGCATTTCTTTATAAAGTTGAATTCTTATAGGAGATTTAAGAAATACTTTTTTGACACTGGATATCATGGTATTTACAAGAGGAAACTTTTTTCGTATTTCCTCTGCAACTCTGTTTAATCCATGCGGTACACAAGTAACATGTATTAAATCTGGGAAAAATATTTTTAAATTTTGTCCTGCTTTCACCATATAAGGAGCAGCATCCGATAAAATAAGCAGTAATTTATTAGAAGGAATAGTTGTCGGAAGAAAAAAAGTTGCTAATGTTTCTTGTATAAAACGCGAAATTGTTAAAGCATTTGTTTTCTCAAGTTGCTGGCATGAAATAAAATGAGATTTTGGTAAGGTATCTTCTTTAAGAACACCAATCAATAAATGAGCAATATACTTTCCTGAGGAATCAATGGTTTCGTCTACAGATATGTAAAAATAATTATCTGCAATTTCTTTTTTATTAATTTAATTAATTTCAATTAACACCGACGAGTATAGCCCGTTCACATTATTTCTTTTTAGAGACCGATCACTTGGAACATTAAGTTTGCAATATTTTTTTAGAAACGAACTAAAATTTACATTTGCTAATTTTGAAAGCGGTATGTTTGCAGACACTAATGCGCGACACAAGTCTTCATTAAAAGTTTCTTAATCATCTAATTTTTTTGAAGTAGATTGGAAACATTTAGCCATTGAAGTTTGATGTTTTCCTCCTATTTTTCCTTTTTTTGCAATGTGTGAAGCAGTTCTCACATGTTGGTCTATCTGAAATTTCTTCTCACATGCTATCTATAAATAAAAATAAAAACCTTTATTTTAACCCAACCTTTAAAATATAAAAATATACAAGGTGTTTTTGGTTAATCAAATAACTGGTTTGGAAAAAAAACACTCGCTAAGTGTTTTAAATGCAGTATTAATCCACAAATTAGTTTTTGTTACTAACCATTAGTACATCATATAACTTATTTTAAAATTCAACAAAAGTTTTTTTTTTTGTTAATTCAATTACAATAAAAATAATTGTGTTTTAGAATAGCTGACTTCATAAAAAAAAGTAAAGGTGAAAAATTTTTCTAAATACACACCATTGTATTGTACCATGGACAATTTTTTCTCACTAAAGGAAGCTATTTTTCATTTAAAAACAACCTACGAGTACTAAATTTCAAGTAAATACGTTTATTGGTTTTAAAGTTATTGTTGTTATTAACTAAAAGAATTTTAATTTTTTTTTAATTTTAACACCCTGTATCTCGAAAAGTAAATAAGTTTGACCCCTCATTAACTATATCGTTTTGTTCAATTTTTCGAGAAGTATCTACAGTCAAACGTTGTAAGTGTCATTTGGAAACACCCTGTATGTATGAAATATTAGATATTTAATAGAAAATATTAGATATTTACAATTTTGCCACAGACTGAACAGTAGATTTTTCCCATATCCATAGACAGCTCTTTATAAGGTTTAATCCAAGTTGAAGCACTGGTTGTTTTAGGCATTATAAAATCACAATCTTCCTTTTAATTACGCACAACGAGTGTTTACGCTTTGAATATCAAAACAAAAATGATTTACAAATCTGAGCATCAAATTAAGAAATGTTTAGGTACCTAATTCAATAAACTGGGAGATTTTGGAAAATCTCTAAATTAGGAACAAAACTATTAGCCGTTTACCTGCTGTTAAGATACAATAAATTGTAGATAGATTTGGGGATTAGATCATAAAATGCAAATGAGCGAACCCTTAGCGATTATCCAATAACTGAATGCCTCAGTGACCGAGACTTTCTAAGAATGTTGAGGGCTACTTAAATTGATCTTCTTTGAAATTGTAAATGTTTTGTACCTGTAGAGATTACGTACTTAGATCATTTCTTGATTAAAATGACTACAAAATTTTATACAAGAATTGAAATAAATTGGTATGTTTAAAAATTTCCAAATACAGTATAAAAATCTGAACTTTTATGCACTTTATGCAAACTTTTATACAAATATGCCAAAATATGAAATATTTGCATAAAATATGCACAATATGCAAAATATGCAATATGCATATTTGCGGAAGTCTAGTCATCAGTGATAGACATACTGAGAAAAAGAAATATATGGGGTGTATTCTGTAACATTTCCGTTAAATTTAAGAGGCCTCTAAAATTTAACTTTCAATGGTCCACTTAAAGTTTTATGTAAAATTGACATTCTGTAAAGAAATATTATAGAGAACCGCTAAATATATTTTTTTAGAGAAACCCTCTAAAAGGTTTTCAATCAGATACGACAACGTCGCACGTTGATCGTGTTTAATCTACTTGTAAGGTAGAAATTCACCAAAAACTAAGTGTCGGAGGCTAAAAACTTAAGAAAGAGGAAAAAATTGACAGTCTGCTTGACTTATTATTTTAGTATTATTAAAAATATATTTCATTTTCATTTCAGTTTATTTGTGTTCGCGTTGTATTTGTATTTTCGTTTTATTAAAGTTTTATTATGTCTCGTGCTCCACAAACCACAAAATTTCTAATAAATAAATTTTTCTTCCACTTCATCAATGCAACGCAAAATTGTATCCTTGTTCAGAGGATAATTGGTAGCTTTCATTACCATAAAAGTTTTAAGTTGCTAAAATCTTCAGTTCTTTAGGAATTGCAGATATTCTTTGCCCTTCTTGCATATACGGACTAATCATTGATGATCGTTGCAACATCTTTATTAAATCTAAAAAGTTTTGTAAATGTTGAAGTGGGTAGCTGGAAAGGATTGCTTATATCTCGGATTATTCTTTGATGTAATCTGAATTCAGCTCTACAAAAGAATAAAAAATTTGAATTTTGTTATAGGTGTAACATATGGATTATAAAATAAACTGAGACTTACCTTTCATTATTATTTATTATTTCATCAACTAAAGCTGTATCAAATATATCATAAAAAGCCATTTGTCTTTTTTAATTGTTTATCTGCACTATAATATATAAATAACAAACTAATAATTATATAAACCTAACCAAACAAAAATAATCAAGTGATATTTAACAGACTGCTAAAAATAAGAGGACAACTTTTGACATCCTCCAAAATATTCTGTTTTAGCGGGTGTTTTAACGGTTTAGGTTATGATTTTATCGGATGCATAAATTACAGAATACAAAAATAATTTTGACGGACGCTAAAATTTTAGAGACCTCTAAAATTTAACGGAAGTGTTACAGAATACACCCCTATAACTGCCTTCTCTATATACATACATAATGGCTATACACCCCAGTGTGGGGTTAAACCACAAATGCTTTCTAGATCCTATTTCTTAAGTGGATCAGTCTTTTTTGTTTATCTTATCTTCTTGACAATATCTCTCCATTTTTTCCTGTCTCTAGTTCTTCCTCTCCATTCTCTGACTCCTGCCCTTTGGAGGTCTTCTTCAACTTCTTGCAGCCACTTTGATCTCGGTCTTCCCCTTCTCTTTTTTCCTCCTGGATTCCATTCTATCATTGCGTATGTCACTGCCTCATCGTCTGCTCTCCAAATATGACCTAACCATCTAACTCTGCATTAATTTCTCACTTAATTTCTGCATTTGTTCTGCTTCTATATTCATTTTGCTCTGTTCTGATTGGTCCTAGTATGGTTCTCATAATCTTTCTCTCTGCTATTCTTAAGTCTTTTTCATCTTTTTTAACCATCGTCATTGTTTCTCCTGCATATAGTAATATTGGCCTAATTATGGTGTAATAAATGCTCATCTTACTTTTTTTAGTCAGTGTTTTGCTTTTAAGTAATCTTTTGTTTGCAAAATAAGCTTTATTCGCTGCTAATATTTTTTCTTTTATTTCGGATTTCCTTTCTCCGGATTTACTTATTGTAACTCCTAGGTATTTGAAGTATTCTACTTCTTCAAACTCAGAACTTCCTATTTTTATTTTTTCATTCATTGGTTTTTTCCCTATTCTTAATATTTTTGTCTTTTCTTGATTTAATCTTAGCCCCATTACCTCTCCTTTCTCTCTTATTTCTTCTAGCATTTCTTTCATTATTTTTCTGTTCTTTGCAATAATAGGAATATCGTCTGCATATGCAATTATTTGACCACCTCTTGTTCTGAGATTTCCTTTATTTATATTTCGTAGTACATATTCTAATGCTAGATTAAATAGCGTTGTTGATAAGGCATCTCCTTGTTTCATCCCTTTATTTATAATGAATTCCTCTGTCTCTCCTCTTTGTGTCTTTATGCTTATTTTTGTAGTTCTCATTGTCATTTCTATTAATTTTCTGAGTTTATGTGGAATTTTTAATTTTTTAAGTGCTATCATTAATCCGTTCCTTTTGAATCAAATGCCTGTTTGAAGTCTATGAATAACATTTCCAATTCTAATTTATACTCGTTTGCTTTTTCCATTATTTGTTTTATTGTGTGTATTGCATCTATTGTAGATCTTCCTTCTGTGAATCCACATTGGTACTGTCCTACTGTCTTCTTTGTGATCTTTGATAACCTCTTTTTTATTACTGATGTCATTATTTTATATGTTGTATTTAGTAACGTTATTCCTCTATAATTTTCACAGATTTGTTGGTCTCCCTTTTTATGTACTGTTATGATCTGCCCTACCTCCCGTCCCCTGCCTTCTCTATATGGAGAGATAAAATAATCATATGAGTTTATTAGGATTATAACTTTTTTCGGCTTGCATTACCTCGAAAAATTTGTACTTTACATTTTACATGTTGTTAAATACATATCAAATTACGTACAAAATGATTCAAATATTTGACCTTCTACGGCTGAACAGTATTCCAATCTGTCATAAAAACTTCTGCGGACAGATGAAAGAGTTTCTGCTGTAACAGAATTGGAGACTTTTCTTATTCGATTCTTTGATCCAAATTTTGGGCTCTAGACTGAGAATGATCATGGATGATGCTTTTTAAATGTCTCAAAAAAAAAAGAAGAAGAATATGGATGTAAGAACTGGAGATCGCGCAGGCTACTTAATATCGCCTGTTCCACTGATAACCGATTCGAACAAGTATTGTTAAATACTATCTAATTATTTGAGCGTTGTGAACTGAGCAGCCGTCTTGATGAAACCAAAAATTGTCCAGATTTACATCAGGAAGATTAAGAATAGGAGAAGAACATGATTTTGTAATAAATCGAGGTATACTCTACTATTCAAGTTGCTCTCAATAAAAAATGGACCTATTATGTGGTCTCCTAAAATGCCAGTGCAGACGTTAACTTTTTGAGGACGTTGAGTTCGGTAAACAAAACTTCTGTGCTGGTTTTCCCGCGCCCAATACCCTCGTAATGGAAGGATTGTGTCTCCCTACTAACCAAACAGAAACAGAAGATTCATCAGTGAATAAAGTGTTTTTAATAAAATTTGGTTCATTAGCCTTCGTTATTAGAGTTTCAAAAAACTCTATTTTTCAAAAGTAATCGTCTGGATAAAGCTGCTGCGTTTTCAAAAATTTAAAATTCTTGTAACCGTGACTTTTCCATACTTTCGTTACAGTAACATTGCTAAAATCTAACCTTCTAGTAATGCTTCTACTTGAACGTATTGAATCTACCTCGATTGTTGCACAAATTTGTGTATCCCTGTATTCTTTTTTCTTAACTTTTTCTGGTGACACTTCTTGAGCGTGACATGTTCTACAATTTTTGAGGCAATAACAACTTTTAAAATTTTTTAAAACTTTCGGACTTTTTACGACGTATCCTGGGACTCAATTGTTTTCAGCTTCTATTGATAGCTTACGATTTGATAATGTGAACGAGAGAGAATTTAGAGAACAGTCTGATAAATTAGCTCCCTGTAGGAAAATTTTTAATGATTTTATTTATTGATGTAGAACGAACTCCGTTTCTGAATTCGTAACGATTGATGAAATGGTAGAATCATTTAGTGGCAGATATGCATTTCAGCAGTATATTCCATATAAGCCGGCGAAGTAAAGATTGAAGATTTTAGCAAGAGTCTATGCTAAAACTTTTTATACTAATAATTTGGAAGTTTATGTTGGAACTCAGCCTGATGGACTTTTTCGATTAGACAAAAGCGTTTCTTCTGTCGTTAAAAGGTTAATTCAGCCAAATTCTGGAACAAGGAGAAATGTTAAGTGCGATAATTGGTTAATACTTTTGGCACTCGAGTTACTCCAAAACCACAATATAATCTTGGTATGGAAATAAAAGTTCCTGAATTTTTTTCAGCAAAACTGAAGGAACGGAAAACGAATACAAGTATATTTGGCTTCACTAAAGACATGCCATTAGGGTCATATAAACCCAAGCTACATAAAGTCATGCTAATGCTCTTAACAATGCAATATATAGATGAGATCGATGAAAACACAGGTGGTAAGTGCCAACTTGCGATGATAACATTTTATAATAGCACCAAGGGAAGAAAGTGGACAGAATGGATGAATTAAAGGAAAATTATTCAGTGTCTCGAAAAAGTTGCAGGTGAACTCCTACATTATTCTTTTCCATGCTAAATATTGCAGGTATAAATACTCAAATATATCAAGAAAATACTAATGAGTACATAGCACGCCGGGAAATATTTTCACTCAAATTTTTACTCTAAAAGCAGCAGCTTTTAAAGGTGTTTCTTTTTTAACCTTTTTTTATAGTTTATCGCATTTGTTCGTAAGATCCTTTTTACGTTTCCTGTACAAAAAATTATGAAACATACTAAAAAGGATATATCATTGATTTCCACTGTCTATTCCAACGCTGCCCGGGAGGTAACAAAAAGAAATATTACAAAAATTAAAAAAATCGGTAAGATAGTTTCGAACGGAACAAATTCAGATTTCTGCTTTAATCTGGAGCGTTCTAAAAATTGCAAGACATGACCAGACGATGATAAAGATGTTAAAGAAGACATGGGGAATCTAAAATTTGCATTCCACGACATGTCTATTCATCTAGGCAGAAATCCTAACGAATTTGTTTCTCGTACTCATACAGAGTAGATCCGAATAAAATGAAAAAGACAGAAAAGATTTTATTTCACGTTCAAAGCGTCTATGTATCTATTGATACGTATTTCGACTTAAAAAGTCTCATCAGAATAGTTATTCATAGCCGTTCTTGCCGTTCTTTCGAACGGCTATGAATAACTATTCTGATGAGACTTTTTAAGTCGAAATACGTATCAATAGATACATAGACGCTTTGAACGTGAAATAAAATCTTTTCTGTCTTTTTCATTTTACAAAAATTAAGCTTACCGTTGCTATCGACTATAACAATACTATGGGCGGTGTCGACTGTGTCGATTGGAATCTAGCAGATTACATTTTTTTACGAAAAAAAGGAAAAAAGTATTATAAGAAAATTTTCTTTCGCCTATTAGATTTGGCTTTGTGGAATTCATTTGTATTATTCCGCAAAACTGAGGGGAATAACTCATCATTAATTTATAAATTGGAGTTAATATAACTTTTAATGGAAAAATACCATCGAGATTATTTTAAATGAAGCAAAAGACGTCCATCAATGAGTCTTATACCTGATAGACTCGCAGGGTCTCATTTCCTCGAGTATATTCCGGCTACAAAAATGAAACAAAATTCAACTCGTCAATAAGTAGCAGAATTTAAAATGCGCGCGGAAAGAAGATTAGAAGAGAGACAAGATACTTCTGCCCTGACTGTGACATACCTCTGTGTCAATCCTTGTTTAAAGTGTGTCAGACACTATTACAAAGAGCGACAAATGCAATGACTTCATACAATGTTAGAACTATTATATCAGACCAGAAGATAACGGAAACGGAGGAAGAGCTAAAAAACATAAAATGGGACATCATCGGCCTCAGTGAAATAAGACGAAGAGGAGAAGCCTAAATTACTCGTAAATCAGGACACGTATTTCATTTTAGAGGTAAAGAAGACACTTCAAATGGTGGAGTAGGATTTATTTTACATCGAAAGCCCATACAAAATATAGTTTAAATTATCAGCATAAGCCCCAGGATTGTATATCTCATCTTCAAACTAAATGCAAGGTATAACCTTAAGGCAATCCAGACATATGCTCCAATGACTACCCACTCGGATGAAGAAATTGAAAAATTTTATAAGGACCTAGAAACAGCGTTACATGCCACACCAGCATATAACACAATAATTATGGGCGACTTTATTGGGAAAATGAGGTTTAAATAAGATGATGAAGAAGTAGTAAGGCGAAAGAAATGTACGAGGGCAAAGATTGCTGACCTTACACCAGGAAAATTTATTCATAATGAACTCTTTTTTCGATAAAAAGCTTCAACGTAAATGAACACGAATCAGCCCAGATGGCAGTGTCAAAAATGAAATAGATTATATCATAACAAACAGAAAAGAAATAATCAAAGATATCGGAGTACTCAACAAATTTTCAATGGGAAGCGACCACAGAGTAATCCGAGTTAAGATACTATTAAATGTCGAATTGGAAAGTACAAAGATGATCCTAAAAACAAGAAAAAAAATTCTGGGATACCCCCAGAAAACAACGACCTGTATGAAGATACACTAACCAGACATATACAAGAGTTGCAAGACCAAATAGAAGATGTATATCAAGCAAATGATGGCACAATGAAGGCTCTAAAAGAAACGGAAAGGGAGTGCTGCCCGACCCTTCTGACCCATAAAGAAAAACTAAGCCAAAATACCACCAAAGAGCTAATAGGTAAAAGAAGACAGCTGGCGGAAAAATACGGCTCCAACTACATAAGAATGAAGAAATTAAATAAAGATATCCACCGGTCAATCCAAAAAGAGATGAGAGAAAACAATACAATAGAAATAATAATTAAAATAATTCAAGAAAACAAAAGTTTAACAGTTTTGAGGCGAAATACGAACAACATGGGCAACAAAAATATGTACAAAATAAAAAACAAAGATGGAAACATTACTTCTGATTGAACCAAAATCCTTTAGGTTGTCGAAATATATGAGAGCACCGACGAAAGGCAAGATCAGCCCCTGCCCAAAATTACAAACCAGGGATCAGAATTATTGCCAGACATAACTCCATACGAAATCAAAACGGCACTTTTAGAAATGAAAAATAACAAATCCCCTGGAGATAACGGAGTAGTGATCGAAGCGATCAAACTAGGTGGAAATAAAATTATCCAGGCTTTGGAAAAGCTTTTCACCGAATGCATCTACCAAGAAAAAACTTCTTCTCAATGGAATAATGCAGTCATTACTTTATTACACAAGCAAGGAGACATAACAGATTTAAAAAACTACGGTCCTATCAGTTTACTTTCACACATATATACACTTTTCAAAAAAATTATCAAAAAAAGATTGGACTCTAAATTAGACTTCTATCAGCCTAGAGAATCAACTAGATTTAAATCGGGATACAGCACTAACGACCACTTACTAGTGATAAAGAACCTGATAGAGAAGTCTGCAGAATGCAACAAACCATTGGCACTGATATTTGTCGACTACGAGAAAGCATTCGATACCATAAGCCATCAGAAAATGTTAAAAGCATTGACAGAATGCCGAATAGACTGTCATTCAATCGCTACACTAACATAATCAAATATATCTACCAAAATGCCACAGCTAGCGTAAGACTATCTGAACAAGAAACAAATAAATTCTGTACACAGCGAGGAGTACGACACGGAGACACAGTCTCTCCAAAGCTATTAGAACATACTTGTAAGAATGCACATCTGAACGAGCAAGGTATCAATATAAATAGAGAGAAGCTTAGTCATTTGAGATTTGCAGATGACATCCTCCTAATAGCCGATCGTATGGATGATGCAATAATAATGTTAAATTATATGAAATTATATATAACGAAAAATTATATCACGCTTTCTTGAAGGTTGGACTAAAGATTAATATGGACAAGACGCAAATAATGAGTAATCTGGTGCTAAATTGAAATATTGCTGTTGATAGAAGGAATATTGTGCCAGACTACATTGTATAAGTACCTAGGACATGAAATTCGGTTGAGCAGAGATAAATTATGTATTTAAATAGGAGGGTTGCAGAGGGTTGGTAAATTAAACTATGTATTTAAATCGGATCTATCCATATGCCTCAAAAGAAAAATCTTTGACCAATATGTGTTACCTGTACTCACTTATGGAGCGGAAACATTAACACTCACAAAAAAGGTAGTTAATAAGACAGAATGACGGTATTAGATTTTTGTTTTGATAAAGTGCAGCAACAACCGTTGATACGTATTTCGACCTCCTTAAGTCTCTTCAGAACGGTATAGCCACTGCTCTGAACCAAAACAAAAATCTTTCCCGTCCTAGATAATAGTTATTAAAATAACTATATACAGACGTAACTACGCCATCTAAAAACAAAAAGAGAAATCAAACGATTTCTACTTAGCGAAACCGAATTCAAATCTTAACCACTGTGTTTCCTAAAATTTGCGAAACAAACAGCTGGATGAATTACTCGGCAAGGGAATCTAAAATTGCATCCCACAAGCCGTTCATCCTAGTCAAAATTCGTAGTGAATTCAGTTTCTCGTACTTCCAACGAAGTAAATAACAAAACAGAATGACGGTATTAGATTTTTGTTTTGATAAAGTGCAGCAACAACCGTTGATACGTATTTCGACCTCCTTAAGTCTCTTCAGAACGGTATAGCCACTGCTCTGAACCAAAACAAAAATCTTTCCCGTCCTAGATAATAGTTATTAAAATAACTATATACAGACGTAACTACGCCATCTAAAAACAAAAAGAGAAATCAAACGATTTCTACTTAGCGAAACCGAATTCAAATCTTAACCACTGTGTTTCCTAAAATTTGCGAAACAAACAGCTGGATGAATTACTCGGCAAGGGAATCTAAAATTGCATCCCACAAGCCGTTCATCCTAGTCAAAATTCGTAGTGAATTCAGTTTCTCGTACTTCCAACGAAGTAAATAACAAAACAGAATGACGGTATTAGATTTTTGTTTTGATAAAGTGCAGCAACAACCGTTGATACGTATTTCGACCTCCTTAAGTCTCTTCAGAACGGTATAGCCACTGCTCTGAACCAAAACAAAAATCTTTCCCGTCCTAGATAATAGTTATTAAAATAACTATATACAGACGTAACTACGCCATCTAAAAACAAAAAGAGAAATCAAACGATTTCTACTTAGCGAAACCGAATTCAAATCTTAACCACTGTGTTTCCTAAAATTTGCGAAACAAACAGCTGGATGAATTACTCGGCAAGGGAATCTAAAATTGCATCCCACAAGCCGTTCATCCTAGTCAAAATTCGTAGTGAATTCAGTTTCTCGTACTTCCAACGAAGTAAATAACAAAACAGAATGACGGTATTAGATTTTTGTTTTGATAAAGTGCAGCAACAACCGTTGATACGTATTTCGACCTCCTTAAGTCTCTTCAGAACGGTATAGCCACTGCTCTGAACCAAAACAAAAATCTTTCCCGTCCTAGATAATAGTTATTAAAATAACTATATACAGACGTAACTACGCCATCTAAAAACAAAAAGAGAAATCAAACGATTTCTACTTAGCGAAACCGAATTCAAATCTTAACCACTGTGTTTCCTAAAATTTGCGAAACAAACAGCTGGATGAATTACTCGGCAAGGGAATCTAAAATTGCATCCCACAAGCCGTTCATCCTAGTCAAAATTCGTAGTGAATTCAGTTTCTCGTACTTCCAACGAAGTAAATAACAAAACAGAATGACGGTATTAGATTTTTGTTTTGATAAAGTGCAGCAACAACCGTTGATACGTATTTCGACCTCCTTAAGTCTCTTCAGAACGGTATAGCCACTGCTCTGAACCAAAACAAAAATCTTTCCCGTCCTAGATAATAGTTATTAAAATAACTATATACAGACGTAACTACGCCATCTAAAAACAAAAAGAGAAATCAAACGATTTCTACTTAGCGAAACCGAATTCAAATCTTAACCACTGTGTTTCCTAAAATTTGCGAAACAAACAGCTGGATGAATTACTCGGCAAGGGAATCTAAAATTGCATCCCACAAGCCGTTCATCCTAGTCAAAATTCGTAGTGAATTCAGTTTCTCGTACTTCCAACGAAGTAAATAACAAAACAGAATGACGGTATTAGATTTTTGTTTTGATAAAGTGCAGCAACAACCGTTGATACGTATTTCGACCTCCTTAAGTCTCTTCAGAACGGTATAGCCACTGCTCTGAACCAAAACAAAAATCTTTCCCGTCCTAGATAATAGTTATTAAAATAACTATATACAGACGTAACTACGCCATCTAAAAACAAAAAGAGAAATCAAACGATTTGACTAGGATGAACGGCTTGTGGGATGCAATTTTAGATTCCCTTGCCGAGTAATTCATCCAGCTGTTTGTTTCGCAAATTTTAGGAAACACAGTGGTTAAGATTTGAATTCGGTTTCGCTAAGTAGAAATCGTTTGATTTCTCTTTTTGTTTTTAGATGGCGTAGTTACGTCTGTATATAGTTATTTTAATAACTATTATCTAGGACGGGAAAGATTTTTGTTTTGGTTCAGAGCAGTGGCTATACCGTTCTGAAGAGACTTAAGGAGGTCGAAATACGTATCAACGGTTGTTGCTGCACTTTATCAAAACAAAAATCTAATACCGTCATTCTGTTTTGTTATTTACTTCGTTGGAAGTACGAGAAACTGAATTCACTACGAATTTTGACTAGGATGAACGGCTTGTGGGATGCAATTTTAGATTCCCTTGCCGAGTAATTCATCCAGCTGTTTGTTTCGCAAATTTTAGGAAACACAGTGGTTAAGATTTGAATTCGGTTTCGCTAAGTAGAAATCGTTTGATTTCTCTTTTTGTTTTTAGATGGCGTAGTTACGTCTGTATATAGTTATTTTAATAACTATTATCTAGGACGGGAAAGATTTTTGTTTTGGTTCAGAGCAGTGGCTATACCGTTCTGAAGAGACTTAAGGAGGTCGAAATACGTATCAACGGTTGTTGCTGCACTTTATCAAAACAAAAATCTAATACCGTCATTCTGTTTTGTTATTTACTTCGTTGGAAGTACGAGAAACTGAATTCACTACGAATTTTGACTAGGATGAACGGCTTGTGGGATGCAATTTTAGATTCCCTTGCCGAGTAATTCATCCAGCTGTTTGTTTCGCAAATTTTAGGAAACACAGTGGTTAAGATTTGAATTCGGTTTCGCTAAGTAGAAATCGTTTGATTTCTCTTTTTGTTTTTAGATGGCGTAGTTACGTCTGTATATAGTTATTTTAATAACTATTATCTAGGACGGGAAAGATTTTTGTTTTGGTTCAGAGCAGTGGCTATACCGTTCTGAAGAGACTTAAGGAGGTCGAAATACGTATCAACGGTTGTTGCTGCACTTTATCAAAACAAAAATCTAATACCGTCATTCTGTTTTGTTATTTACTTCGTTGGAAGTACGAGAAACTGAATTCACTACGAATTTTGACTAGGATGAACGGCTTGTGGGATGCAATTTTAGATTCCCTTGCCGAGTAATTCATCCAGCTGTTTGTTTCGCAAATTTTAGGAAACACAGTGGTTAAGATTTGAATTCGGTTTCGCTAAGTAGAAATCGTTTGATTTCTCTTTTTGTTTTTAGATGGCGTAGTTACGTCTGTATATAGTTATTTTAATAACTATTATCTAGGACGGGAAAGATTTTTGTTTTGGTTCAGAGCAGTGGCTATACCGTTCTGAAGAGACTTAAGGAGGTCGAAATAAGGAGGTCGAAATACGTATCAACGGTTGTTGCTGCACTTTATCAAAACAAAAATCTAATACCGTCATTCTGTTTTGTTATTTACTTCGTTGGAAGTACGAGAAACTGAATTCACTACGAATTTTGACTAGGATGAACGGCTTGTGGGATGCAATTTTAGATTCCCTTGCCGAGTAATTCATCCAGCTGTTTGTTTCGCAAATTTTAGGAAACACAGTGGTTAAGATTTGAATTCGGTTTCGCTAAGTAGAAATCGTTTGATTTCTCTTTTTGTTTTTAGATGGCGTAGTTACGTCTGTATATAGTTATTTTAATAACTATTATCTAGGACGGGAAAGATTTTTGTTTTGGTTCAGAGCAGTGGCTATACCGTTCTGAAGAGACTTAAGGAGGTCGAAATACGTATCAACGGTTGTTGCTGCACTTTATCAAAACAAAAATCTAATACCGTCATTCTGTTTTGTTATTTACTTCGTTGGAAGTACGAGAAACTGAATTCACTACGAATTTTGACTAGGATGAACGGCTTGTGGGATGCAATTTTAGATTCCCTTGCCGAGTAATTCATCCAGCTGTTTGTTTCGCAAATTTTAGGAAACACAGTGGTTAAGATTTGAATTCGGTTTCGCTAAGTAGAAATCGTTTGATTTCTCTTTTTGTTTTTAGATGGCGTAGTTACGTCTGTATATAGTTATTTTAATAACTATTATCTAGGACGGGAAAGATTTTTGTTTTGGTTCAGAGCAGTGGCTATACCGTTCTGAAGAGACTTAAGGAGGTCGAAATACGTATCAACGGTTGTTGCTGCACTTTATCAAAACAAAAATCTAATACCGTCATTCTGTTTTGTTATTTACTTCGTTGGAAGTACGAGAAACTGAATTCACTACGAATTTTGACTAGGATGAACGGCTTGTGGGATGCAATTTTAGATTCCCTTGCCGAGTAATTCATCCAGCTGTTTGTTTCGCAAATTTTAGGAAACACAGTGGTTAAGATTTGAATTCGGTTTCGCTAAGTAGAAATCGTTTGATTTCTCTTTTTGTTTTTAGATGGCGTAGTTACGTCTGTATATAGTTATTTTAATAACTATTATCTAGGACGGGAAAGATTTTTGTTTTGGTTCAGAGCAGTGGCTATACCGTTCTGAAGAGACTTAAGGAGGTCGAAATACGTATCAACGGTTGTTGCTGCACTTTATCAAAACAAAAATCTAATACCGTCATTCTGTTTTGTTATTTACTTCGTTGGAAGTACGAGAAACTGAATTCACTACGAATTTTGACTAGGATGAACGGCTTGTGGGATGCAATTTTAGATTCCCTTGCCGAGTAATTCATCCAGCTGTTTGTTTCGCAAATTTTAGGAAACACAGTGGTTAAGATTTGAATTCGGTTTCGCTAAGTAGAAATCGTTTGATTTCTCTTTTTGTTTTTAGATGGCGTAGTTACGTCTGTATATAGTTATTTTAATAACTATTATCTAGGACGGGAAAGATTTTTGTTTTGGTTCAGAGCAGTGGCTATACCGTTCTGAAGAGACTTAAGGAGGTCGAAATACGTATCAACGGTTGTTGCTGCACTTTATCAAAACAAAAATCTAATACCGTCATTCTGTTTTGTTATTTACTTCGTTGGAAGTACGAGAAACTGAATTCACTACGAATTTTGACTAGGATGAACGGCTTGTGGGATGCAATTTTAGATTCCCTTGCCGAGTAATTCATCCAGCTGTTTGTTTCGCAAATTTTAGGAAACACAGTGGTTAAGATTTGAATTCGGTTTCGCTAAGTAGAAATCGTTTGATTTCTCTTTTTGTTTTTAGATGGCGTAGTTACGTCTGTATATAGTTATTTTAATAACTATTATCTAGGACGGGAAAGATTTTTGTTTTGGTTCAGAGCAGTGGCTATACCGTTCTGAAGAGACTTAAGGAGGTCGAAATACGTATCAACGGTTGTTGCTGCACTTTATCAAAACAAAAATCTAATACCGTCATTCTGTTTTGTTATTTACTTCGTTGGAAGTACGAGAAACTGAATTCACTACGAATTTTGACTAGGATGAACGGCTTGTGGGATGCAATTTTAGATTCCCTTGCCGAGTAATTCATCCAGCTGTTTGTTTCGCAAATTTTAGGAAACACAGTGGTTAAGATTTGAATTCGGTTTCGCTAAGTAGAAATCGTTTGATTTCTCTTTTTGTAGTTAATAAGATTCGCGTGACTCAGATGGCTATGGAGCGCCAGATGTTGGGTGTCTCTGTGAGAGACCGAATACCAAGAAAGACGTCGTAGAACAAAAACAACAGACGCTATCGAAAAAATCGGGTCGTTAAAATGGAATTGGGCAGGACACGTCGCCAGATTATCAGAAAACCGATGGACAAAACGTAGTTTAGAGTGGAGACCAAAGCAAGAAGCAATACTGAGCAGAGGACGCCCACCAAAAATGGACTGACGACCTGTAGCGTGTTAGCAGTAACTGGATGCAAGCCGCACAAGACAGAGATAGATAGAAAGAGCTGAGAGAGACCTATGTCCAGCGGTGGATGCATACAGGTTGATGATGATGACACAGTGTTACAAATATTTAGAACTATTGTACCTGAATTGAGATTTTCTTTTCTTACTTGCAGTATTTTTTAATGTGAAAAGTTAACTCGGGTGAGCACATGAGGATTTTTGTTAGTTTATATTTTTCTGATAAGATATGCGTTTTTTATTTTAGATATATCTTGTTGGTAGTTTATTTTACTGTAATAAAATAAATAAATAATTTTGTGACGTATTTTTAAAATAAATTTGTGCGTTAAGCGGTTAAAAATTTTTTATGTTCTATACAAAATTATTCTAAAACTAATAGTTCTTGAGATATATGCTAAAAAAGTAGGAAAAATATAAAGTAGGCTAATATAAAATAGAATTTTTTAGTTTTTCATATTTCGTTTAATTTTTTAAGAAGTTTTTCATATTTTGTTTAATAAAAAGGTAAGTTCACATTTTACAACTCACTCATAGTGAAATTATTGTCATTTATAGCGATATTTTAAAACGATTTATGCAAAAAACTGAGTTTGTATGCTTCACATCCAACTCAAAACAGATATCGTCGGGACTATCAAGAGCATAAAGAGATGATTGTATATTCCGTGTAGCCGATTATTTATTGATAGTTTTTTTATATCTAATTTAATTATACAATTGATTATACTTGGTCATACTGTACATGTTTTTTACAACTTCCTATGCATATTTCAGATCTGAAGAAACCTAATAGCATCTACTTATTATTGAAGCGCTACAAAATATAATTAGTTCGCACGGCATTGCCTCGAACGCAAATAAACAACAACAGGAGAGAGAATAAAAAAGCGACGTTCGCTATCGCAAAAAACACAGTTGAGGAGACGTGCATCACGGTGAAGGCCAAGGCCAACTCGGATGCACCGTCAATGTCTCGGTGCCAAGGTCGAACCTCCCAAAAATCTCGCGAGTCGCGCTCCAAATTATTTCGGAGGTCAAAGAAGGCGCGAGGGGAATGCGAATGCGATTACTTCCATTTGGAATATGTTCTAATGCGAGTGTATGTTGTCAGAAAATGTAATGCTGCAAAATATAGTTAATGGTCCTATTAGGGGGGGTAGGATGGATTTTCAATATTTTAAACATATTTTTAAGATTATTTTTTTGAAAAACTGTTTAATATAAATTTATTTATAAGATTAGTACATTATAGTACAACATTTCAAGAGTATTATCTGAAATTTTAGTACAAAAATATTAAAAATTAAGAAAATGGCAGCTAATTTTTCAATATAAAAAAAGTTACTTTGCGGTGTTCATCTTAACTTAAAACTGGATCATCTGTTGACAAAAATATTTCGTTTTTTGTTGCATCTGCAACTATTTTATCCGTTCTAGTAATTCGATTGTTATCTACCGCGAGTGCATAATTATGAGAATTTGACACTGTATTTATTCCAATTTTTATGTGAGCGCTCACTCACCTCACTTACTCATCTCACTCACTCATCTCACTCACTCACCAAGCTCACTCACCTCACTCACTCACTCAACTCACTCACTCATAAATGCCTATAACTCCATCAATTTTGCTCTGATCACTCTGAAATTTCAACTGGATACTCTTGAAGTTATACTATCGAATATAAAAATTCGCAAATTAAAAACCTACCCCTATCTTAAGAAAAACCAATTAATTTGACAATGAATGATGCCGATTTCATAAAAGTTAATGACAATCTAAACTGCTCGTCATTATTTGTCATAAAATATTTAAACGAAGAGGAGGTATTTCTTTATTTACAAATAAATTAATACCGTTATGTCCACCAACAAAAAAATATATTAATCAACAAAATTGCTGTTTTTACTATTGTCTGTACAATTTCATAATGTTTTCAATTAAATTTCCTTTTTACTTTTCGCGTACAAAAAATTATGAAACATTTCAAAAATCAAATAACAAATTGTCAGTTTTGACATTTCGTATACCGAACGGCCATCCCCTCGTTAGGTACACCTCGTTAGGTACACAAATGGACTCTTGCGCTGTGACTAAATAAAATATGAAATAATAAAAAAAATAATAATTGTATTTATATGAAATTATTTTAAAACGAGAATTAATATAAAAATTTAAACATATGATTCAATGTTATTACTAATCGGATGATAGTTATGACATGTATTAAATTTTGACAAGCGTTAAGAATCGAATCTTATAGTGGCAGATATTCTTTTAATCTTGTATTTCTCATTTAATGTCTACATTTTGTTAGTTATTTTTCATGCAGTTTTTAATTTAATTTGGCTTAGAGTAAGTATGTATATGATGACTAGAAACGAATTGAGAATAGTGAATCGATGTCAAGAACCGCTATTCTATGACGCTACCCGTAACGACGCTATCTATAAAAGTAATTCAACGCCAGTATAGAAACTTCGCTTCAAAAAATTTAAAATTAAAATCAAATTTTACTTTCGGAAAAAAATTGGAGAAATTCAAATTGACAAAATTCTCCGCAAAACCGGATACACTTTAAAAATCTAAAAAAATATTTTTTTAATAAAGAGTATAAAGAAAAAATCAGACAATTTTTACATTTCAAAACTAACGAGAATGCCTTATCCCGTGACAATCCAAACTACGATAGAGTTTATAAAATTAGACCAATAATTGACCACCTCAATGATGCATTTTTAAACGGAATTCCATTGAAACAATATCCGTCGATGAGCAAATTTCTTCTACCGAAGCTAGGCACTACATAAAACAGTATCTACCAAAGAAGCCACATAAATGGGGTTTTAAATTTTGTGTCTTATACAGTAGCTCTGGATATGTGTATCGTATAGAATTATATACAGGACAAGAGAATGATCAAAAAACGATACCTGCTTTTGAACCTGACCTCGGAGCAACTGCAAATGTTGTGGTGAGATTGGCTAGAATTATTCCTAAGAATATGAGTCACAGGCTTTATTTTGACAAATATTACTCTTCTATACCTCTCCTTGTATTTCTTTCCAAACAAGGTATTCACAGTTTAGGAACCGTAAGAAGGATTAGGATCCCAAATTGTAAGCTTCCGGATGAAAAGGCTATGAAAAATGAAGAAAGAGGAACTAATGTACAGTTTGTTGGTACTTGCGATGGTGTGAAAATAAGTAGCTTAGTGTGAAAAGATAACAAATAAGTCACGTTTCTATCGAATTTCGCTGGCGAAGTTCCCAAAAATTACTGCCAAGAGATATAAAAAGAAAGAAAAGATAACAAAAGAAGTAAGTTGTCCATATCTTGTACAAGAATACAACCGTCATATGGGCGATCTTGATTTGTTGGACGGAATAAAATTATTCTAAGGAGTAAAAATGTCTAGAATGGAGACATAGACACGATGCTTATCGTAATCGAGGACGTCCTCCAACAAGGTGGTCAGATGACATCAAGCGCATTCAGCACAACTGGATTCAGGGTGCTCAAGACAGAATGCATTGGAATTATTTACGGGAGGCCCATGTTCAGCAGTGAACTCAAAACGGCTGATGATGATGAAGGAGTAAAAAATGATATTTTAGAATATTTTACCATCTACTAGATTTAACCGTTGCTAACAGTTGGATTCCTTACAAGAATTCAGCTGATTATAAAACTGGCGCGAAGCCTAAAGTCACACACTCTCAGTTTAGAACACAACTGGCAGAAGCATTATGCAGGACAGGAGGGCGATTACCATTGCAAAAAGGGGAAGACTTTCAGCAAGTGAAACTGAGGAGGCGCTACAAATAAAGAAGAGAAAAGACCCAGCACAGGTTATGCCAGTAAAGGATGTCGAATGGATGGAATTCACCATTGGCCTGTGTGGTCCGAAAAACAAGGTGAAAATTTCCACAGTGCAATGGCTATACACATGTGTTGTGCGAAATGTGTGGTGTAGCACTTTGCTTTACTAAAACGAAGACCGTTTTAAAAATTTTAATTTTTCCTAAATATTGTTTTAAGTATATCCTTATTTGCATAATGTTGTTCATAATCAACAATTATATTTTTCCAAAATAAAAAAAAAATAGTTGTTCAAAGTTTTTTTTATTTTTTCCTGTAAAAGTAACGAAAATCCAGTCTGCAAACTTTTTTGTAACGAAAAATAAAAAATCATGCAGTGAAGGGTTAAGAGACTTCTAGTCAAGCAAATTTACATTATATTACTGGTTTTTATGAATTTTATACAACATATTTATAATTTTAGTACACTTAAACTACTAGTGAGTTGTCATCGATGTTGCATCAGCGTCAGGGCATATTTTGTAACTAGTTTATATACCATAGTATCCTAGATAGTTTCTAGGTTACCAAAGCGAAAAATTTTACTATTTCAAAGAAGTTTGAAATCATTTCTGAATTTATAACAGTGAGTCATATATAGACAACAAAGAAGACAGCGTATATTCGTGTAACACGCAAGACACAAGAATAAAAAAAATCTATATTTACGATCGTGGCGGCTAAAACAAAGAAAACCGTTTTAAAAATTCTCAGGAAAGAACTGAATACACAGCCAACCTTGATGCGGACACCGCTAAATATTCGCCAATAAGCCAATGTCAAATTTTGTCAAAAGCAACGAGCTATAAATTTTTGCTAATATACTTTTTCGGTATTAGACCAGTCGGAGTATCTCAACTGAGATTAAGCAGATAAAATAAATAAAACAGGACGTACCAATACGTACTGAGAGCCGATGACTTTTGAAATCTACCCGATTGAATTAAAAATGGATAATAATAAGTGCATCATTGGAGAAATGGGGTCAATATTCCTTGCAACTATAAGAATGGACGGTGTCGGTGAATGGTGTTTGTTGATTCCATATAATTCAAATATCAACGTTAGACTAATCCCTACAAAAATGGACTGATGTGTTTATTAGAAATAACCTCTTTTATCCACCAATCTAGTGGTGTCCACTTGCCACAACTATAAAATATTCAGATATCTAGTGACAACGAATTATTATTCTACGCTTTGTTTTTACGTTCAATGAATTGTCTTATCTGACATGACATTTTTGTCTTAGTCCAATAATGGTAGATATCTATGAAAGTGTTATTCTATTTGCAGCACTGCTGCAATAAATGTTTTTGCTGAATATAGATCAAATATTGTTATTTTAAACCCGAACAGTCAGAATAGGCACTTGTTTTCTTTTTCTTATGGTGCTCTATCCAATCAGTGGATGTTGGCGACAATTCTTGCATACTCCTCTCGGTCTTTTGTGGCTCTAAAGAGTGCATGGGCATCGAGGTTTGTCCAATCCCTTATGTATTTGAACCATGAGTATTTCTGTCTTCCGATGCCCTGTTTTCCTTCTATCTTCCCTTCCATAATAAGCTTTAAGAACTGGTACTTGAAATTTCGAAATATATGACCCAGATAAGCAGTTTTTCTTCTTTTTATTATTGGCAGCAATTCTCGTTCTCTGCCCATTCGATTTAATACTTCGACATTTGTTGTGTGATCTGTCCAGGGAAATTTTAAGTAGTCTTTTAAATAACCACATTTCAAAGGCCTCCAATCGGTTCATCACATTGGCCTTTATGGTCCAGGTTTTTACACCATATAGCGGTATGGAGTAAATGTAACATTTTACAAAGCGATTTCGAAGCATTAAGTTAAGGCTGCTGTTGCTTAGCAAGGTTCTCATATTAGTGAATGCTGTTCTGGCTTACTTAATCCTGCTACGTATCTCTATGTCTGGATCTAGACCTTCAGTTATCCAACTACTGAGATATCTGAGAGATATCTGAACTTGGGGACCTTTTGGATGTTCTTATTGTTTACTCTTATATTTAGTTGCATATTTCGTGTTCTGCTAACCACCATTACCTTCGTCTTGTCTATATTAATCTTCAAGCCCAGTCGTTCTCCTTCAGTGTTTATTCTATCTGTTAGTCGTTGTAGCACTTTTTGGCTATCAACTATTATGACTGTATCATCAGCATAGCGAAGATTACTAATAGTCTGTCCGTTGATTTTGATTCCATCTTCAGTGTCACTTAAGGCTCTATCGAAAATCGTAAAGAGTAAAGATTAAAAGGGCGGGGGGGTGACAGAACACAACCCTGTCGTACACCTTTTTCGATTAAGAAATATGATGTAGATTCCAGTCCTACTCACACAGATGCCACTTGATTCATATAAAGGTTCTTTATGATTTTAAGGTCATTATCATCTATCGAACGTTCCTGGAGCAATCTTACTAATTCTGAATGATTAACACAATCGAAGGCTTTCTAGTAATCTATAACGCATAGGAAGACATCTTTTTATTGATCTCTGCATTTCTGAAGTAGGACAGTTAAGCTATAAAGTGCTCCTCTTGTGCCAAAACCTTGCTTGAAACCGAACTGTGTGGGGCTAATGTCTCTTTCACATCTGTGAAAGAGACATTAGCTTACAACTGCAACTTCTGACTTCAATATTTTGATGGAGGGTTCATTTTTATATTCACTTTCAGAGTTTCTTCTAGTGTTTTCTGAGTATAGTTACTGTGTGTAGTTTCTCAAATGTTGAAGTAGATCCTTGGGATCAGTAATTAATTTATTGTCCTTCACAATACTGTTAAAACTGCAAGGTTTTGTATGACCTGTCACTTTTTTAACGAGTTTATATATGTTAAAGTGATCATGTTTTTCTTCTAATTCCTCCATTTCTGCACATCTGTCTAGCAGCCACTGTTCTTTAGCTTTTCGACACTCTTTTCGTATTTGTCGGTTAATCTGCTGATGTTTGGTTCGGTCTTTATTTTTAAATGATCTGTGGTCGTTTGTTTTACAAGGAACATTTTAAAAAACACATTTATAAAAGGTATACCTAATATTGAAAAAACCATATCGGGCTACATAACAGAACGTTTTCGGAATTAATATTCCATCATCAGTGCTATCTGCATGTACATGTTTTGAGCCACTAAATACATGGGTAAAAAAATGTTAAATTATTTGACTTTATCAACTAAGATGTTTAAGTTTAAGACAACAAAAATAGAAAATATGGCATGTTATTGTAAAGTAGTTATTGCTTATAATGGTTTCGTAATCGCCACGAAATAATAAACTTGTAGAAGCAGGCAGTTTCAGGTGTGGGTGCCTATATTATTATTTACAGGGTACATACAATAAGTATTAAAAATATTTATTTTGAATAGGTAATCTTCGGTATCTACTTTACATGTTATTTCAGTTGTTTGTTGTAAATCTATAAATGTGACTAATATACTTATTGAATTAAAATTAAACTCAAATTGGGTAAATCCTTTTACCCAATTTTTTTAGATTTTAGAAATTTATAATCTAAGGGTAAATCGTTAGTATTATTAACCTCTTATAAAGCACAAATGCTATGGTTATAGTTAATTGTTAAAACCAAGAATGAAAAGCAATGCAGGTAATGCAATAAAATTTAAATAATTAGGGAATTGGGAAGTTAGAAAATTCAACAGAGTTCAAAAATAAGTGTTAATAGTTATATTTATGTTTATAGTACATACAGGTGATAGTAGTGGATAAATGAAATAACATCAAACAAGTGAAACAGAACTATTTTAAAAATTTTAACAAGTTTTGGGTAAATAAATAATTCTGCCAAAGCTTGAAAAACTGGTAGCCGAATGTCTTGAGTCCGAGGGGTCGAACCACTTAGGCATTCCTACGCGTTTTTTTTTGGTTGATAGGAAAGTAATTAGTGCCCACAAAAAATTAAATGTTAAAATAAAAGCCAGATAATTTTATCATAAAAATGTATATCCGGCCTTAAAATAATTTAGATTAAAGTTAGATTTAATTAAATTAAAATAATAAAATTAATTGACATTTTAATTTAAAAGTTTAATTAAAATAAGGAAATGAATAGACGTGACAAAGGAATAGGAAGCGAAATAGATACAGATAAAGAAAAAAAACCAAAGAGAAGAGACCAGGATCAATATTTTTTTAGAAGTATAATGACAAAGCGAATACCCTATAGAAGTGAAACAGAGAGAAAGGAAGAAAAAGATTATCTCATGATTAAAATGATGCATCAACTAATGAAAAAAAAAAAATAATGGTGAATGTCGTAAAGCAAATAAAGAAAGAACAAAAGGAAAGTAATAAAGAAATAAAAGAGATAAGAGGAAAAAAGAATACAGAAAGAAAGAAAAAAAGAATGTCATGATTAACATGATGCAACAATTAACGAAAAAAAAAAAATGTTAATATCATAAAGCAAATAAGGAGAGACAAATGGAAAGTAATAAAGAAATAAAAAGGGATTATGGAGGAAAACAGAAAATTAAAAAACGACGAGAAACAATTATAAGACAGAATGGAACAACTGGAGAAAACAAGTAAAACGATTGATTATATCAGGTTTAAAAATATATTCAAATGATAATAAGAAATTAAAAGAAAGCATGAAAACATTCATGCAGGCGCAAATAAAACCGAGAAATGCAACAAAAATAGGAGAAACAGTCTATGCCCTAGAAACAAAAACCTCCACAGATAAAACTGAGATATTAAATAAGAAAAGTTAATTGAAGTACCATAAGGATCGCATCTACATAAATAATGATCTGATATCAAAAGAAAGGGAAATACAGAACGAAATAATCAAAATAGCAGAAGAAGAAAAAAGTAAAGGAAAACAAACAAAAATAGCCTATAAGAAGTTGATCGTAAATGGGAAAGAATGGGTATGTGATAAAGAAAAACAACAACTAAAAGAAAATGGTAAACTGACCGAAAGAACACAAACAGTCAGGGAAGGACGCCCAAAAGACTAATACGAAATACATAGACGATACTTATAATTATAACGACTAAGAAAACAGACCCGGTAATAGAAAAAGATAACGATAATAACAAAACAAGACGCACAGAAAAAAAAACGTAATTGGAGGAAGAGAGTAAAATTTAAAATAGAAATTCAAAGTGGTTGGCTGTTGTTCAAAAAACTTAAAATTAAAAACATTAAAAACAATAAAGTGAAACAAAGTGTCTTAAGCATTATAATTTTTGTTACTCAAATTATGTAATTTCAAGGTCATCCGACCTCATTATATGGCTAGTTCCAATTACCTTACAGACGTTTTTCACTGATGATAATCTTGTAGGATTGAAAACGTTCTGAAAATTTATGATACTTTGGATAATTTTTTTAAATTTTAATAAAACATTTATACCATTTTACAAAAAGAAGTTTTTACTTCATTGTAACTTTTTTTTTAAAAGAATAAAGCCAATTAAAATCGGATCCTGGAATAACAAAGCCATGCTAGCAATAGGTAAGATGCAAGAAATAGCCCTAGAAATAAGAAAATATAAACCAGAAATTTTAGCTCTGCAGGAAACACGATGGAAGAAAAAAGAAAAAATTGAAGAAAACAACTTTACTAGGTCCTATTTGGTAGAAAATAAAACAAGCAAAATGGGACAGGCTATATGGCGAATAAAAGTTTAAGAGAAAAAGTAATACAGTTAAAAGCTGTTAATAGAAGGATATTCTATATCAGAATAGAGAATAAACGAGCAAAAATATCGATACTCAACTGCTATGCCCCAAAGAAAATGCAAACAAAGACGATAAAGTAGCATTTTATAAAATCCTAGAAGAAACCTTTAAAAATATCTCCAGAATGACATTTTTATAATAATGGGCGACTTATGCGAAATATAGAGGGCAAAGAGTACAATACAATACATAAAGCCACAAATGATAATGGAGGAAAAATGTGCATCCTAGCATCCCTCTGCAACAAACACTTATATAGTCAGTACAAAACACAAACACAAAAGAGAACACAAGATAACGTGAATGATACCGGGAAGAACGGATGGCAATCAAATAGACCATATCTTAATTTCGAAAAAATAGATACAAATGCAAATGCGGACACTAATCATATACGATTAAAAGCGAAATTTAAGATAAAAACAATGGAACATAAATAAATTGAAAATACAAGAAACAAAACAACGGTATACTGAAGAATTAGAACAGAAACTAAGATATAACAACAACAACAAGATACAATAATAAGAATATAGAAAAGGAATGGAACAACACAAAAAACAGAAAATAACAGAAACAGAACAAATAAAGGGAACCCAAGAAAATAAAAAATTGAAAGCGTAGTTTGATGAAATATGTCACACAAACAATCAAACTAAAAACCACACAAGAAACAAATGGTTATAAAATAGAAGTCAGGAACAACTAAAACAATAACAGTAAAACAAGAAGCCACGAAACTCTATAAACGAAAGATAGAGACCTGGATCTCTAAATACATGCAACAGTTAGAAATAAATAAGGATAACAAAAGACTTTGAATATATAAAACAACAATACAGTACCAAAAAACAACTCTAAAAATAAATAAAAAAGATGGGGAAAACATTTTACGGATCTATATAAAACCAGCCAAGAGACATATGCAGACGACAAAGAAATAACAGATAATAGAGAAGCAGAGGAAGACGCACCTATCTATCCAGAATTTATAGATATGGTAAAATAACTAAACTTAAATAAAACTCCGGGGCTAGATGAAATTAAAACCGAACTGATGATAAACAAAGGAGAGGAGCTGCTGAAATGGATGTATCAACTAATGGTCAAAATTTGGAAGCACGAAAACATGCCTGTAAATGAAAAAACGGACAGATCACATCAATTTTTAAGAAAGAGGACCCAAATAAATGCAACAAGTATAGAGCTTTTATGTTATTGAACACAACGTATAAGATCCTAAGTACCAATTCATTAGAAACCGATTAAATTGTTACATAAAAAAAATACATATAAGACACTGTCAACAGGGATTTAGAAAAGGGAGATCAACACAGAGGCAATACACGTACTAACTCAAATCATCGAAAAAACCTACGAACATGATATAGAACTACACATATTGTTCATCGACTTTCAACAGGCCTTCGATAGCATAAAAAGACTTCAATTATTAAAAGAAATAAAAAGGATGGAAATACCAGCAAAGTTAATAAAACTGACTAGAATGATAATGAAGGACTCATCAGCACGACTCAAAACAACCGAAGTAGATACAAACGACATCAAAATAGAACGTGGTGTAAGACAAGGAGATAGTCTGTCAACGGCGGTATTTAATATCATACTAGAAGGAATAATCAGAGACGCAGAGATGAAAAAATCAATTACATATATTATATAGTTAGAAGTGTAAGAAACACTTACGTTGACAAGAGAAGCAAAGAACATAGAACCAATAATCAATCAGAACAAAACAGAAATAAAAACACAATAACAGAAATAAAAATTGGTGAAAATAAATTAAAGAGGCTCAATTACTTTAAATACTTGAAAGAGTTAGTGGACGGCAAAAATGGAAAAAGTGAAGGGAAATAATTAAAACGGGGAACAGGGTGCATTGGAATTATCACTTACTACTTAAAAACAAAATTCTGAGCAAATAAAAAGACAAAAATATATAAACTTTACTCAATTAAAAGGCAGATATGGAGCATTTAGGGATTCGTGATGAAAAAGTCTACTTATAGATAAAACGATACGTTGACAAAAATAAACGTTTTATTCTAACACAAATTCCTGTTTACAAAAATGTCTAAAAACTACTTGTTGACGTTGACACTGGTATCACTGTCAGTTGGTGCCAACATTAAACATAAAAATTTACAATATAGAATTGTAATACCAACACCCTTCTGCAATTCTATATTAGCGTAACTACAAAACTATTACAACTCAATAATATTTAAAAGTTCCCTAAAATAGGTGAATTTAGTTTTTGACAATAAATTTGTAAACATATCAGCTTGTTGCTGATCAGATATAATGTAAAATAATAAGTTTCTTTTCCAAACAATCTCTAATAAAATCTGACTAAAAATGATGTGCAACATCAATAGGTTTGGTTCTTTTTGAGTCCAATGTAGAAGCCATCTTAATACATGATTGGTTATCTTCACACACATGTACACTATACATAATTTTAAAAATCTCTTCCAACATCTGACTAAAGAACAAACTTTCTGTGACACATGAAGATCACGCCACATATTCGGCTTCTGCACTAGATCGTGGCACTACATTTTGCTTCTTAGTTTTCCAACAAATAACATTATTGTTTTATATCATAACCACTAAAATTTTTTTTTGTCGATTTGATTGTTTGCAAAATCTGCATCAACATAGGAAACTATCTCTATTTCTTTATTTCTACCTTTAACAAAACTTAAGACATACTTTTCTGTAGATTTCAAGTATCTCAAAACATTTTTTTAAATATTCCAATGTTATTCAGTGTAATTATTTTGAAATTAAATAAAGTATGACATACAAAAACTTAAATCTGGCCTATTCTCCGTTCATAAATTGTTAAGAGCACGAAATGTGCCTCAAACTCATAAAACGGTCGTAAACCATAGGCGTTCCTGAGGTGTTTATTCTTTAAATAATAATATAATATTTTTTAATACTGTTATATATAAAATATTAATAATATTTTAATACTAATATATTTAGCAAAAAAAACAATTAAAACTTTCACGGCTAATGTTATGTAATTATATTATATTAATAAAAATAAGAATTTAACCATTAACAATTTTGTAAATAAGAATACCTTATCTCTTTGGATATTTCAATACTAATCTTCGCGTTTAATCACTTTACTAGAAAACCTGGAATTCATATCCAAAGGTACTATTCGTTGCAAGATAATTAGGATGGAATTCCCCAGATTTTTAATAATATAATGGGTATGCTTTGGCCACTTGCCTCGTTTGTTCAGTTTATATTCGAAACTTAACTTAAAAGGGTAAAGTTATTACGAACGAAAACAATTTTTTTGTTTAGTACGTTTTTGATCGCATGTAATTTACGACTCGTCGGTGTGTCCGCGTCTACGGCAGTAATTAGCGTCTCGAATATTTCTTTTGCGAATTATATGCAGTGCGTGAGTGATTTTTTATTCCATATACCTACGAACATATACGTACCTTTGGCTCGTGCTCGTTTTGTTAGATTGTTTGTGATGGCTTCATCAACATCATCAAGTTTTACACCGGTACTGTTGCGTACAGTCAGTAAGTCTGTCTATTCACCAAGAGAGAAGACTATTGTCCTGAATGTTCACGATGCTCTGGTTTCTCAGAATCCCACAAACACTGTTCGCAACATAGTCGAAAGTTGTGCCAACATGACTGGCGTAGGAGAGTAAACTTTATATAGGTTCCTATCAGAAAGAAAAAAACACGGTATAGCTAACCCAAACACAAACGAACACTTAATGAGAGGGAAAAAGCCTATTGAAATTGATGAATTTGCCAAAAATGGTATTCGAAGGAAAATTCATGGATTTTACCAAACCTAAACAAAATTTTACAAGAAGTTAGAGACGACCCGGATTTGCCTCATATCGGACGAACTAAATTGTGGCAAGTTTTAAAAGAATTAAATTTCCGGTGGGAGAAATCAGACCGAAAATCACTTTTGATTGACCGGGAGGAGAAGATGATGTTGGAGAAGAAATTATCTAAGATTCATACGAAAATTCCGGGCTGAAGAAAGGCCCATCTTCTACCAGGATGAAACGTGGGTAAACTCAGGTCATACTCTTATGAAATGAGTGAAATATTTTTTAGAATAAATAAATTTTGCATGCAATATTTTCAATTAAAAATTATACTATATTTTCTCTTTTATTTTCATCCCTGTTACATAACATATTAAAATAAACATTGTAGAAGTTTTCAGGGACTTTCTGCCCTGAATAATAATGTAATCTTTCATTCTGCGTTTAAATTTTTCAAAAATATTTATTAGTTTTCTCCGGATTCGAAAATAATGGATACATTTAAAACACATTGGAAATTTTGCCAGGCGACATTTGGCGCCTTTTTCCTTAATTAAATAAATGTATATTTTACAAATGGCAAGAATCTTTTTATTTTTGAATAAAATAAATAAGTTTTATTAAAAAATACAATTTACATAAGTACAATTTAAAAAATATATTTATTTAGTTCAAATAAATGTTTCAATCATATACTCTACGACACTGGTCGTTCATCTCTAACCATTCAAAATACCCCCGTAATAGGATTATAAGGTATTGTATTCCTTCAGATATAAGGTGGGTTAGTCGAAAACGTCTTAAACCGTCAGTTTTAGGTTGGTTTTTACTATTATATCGTATTACCTATCCTCTCTGTATTTCAGTTTTCTAATTAGGGTTAAACTTGTAGTGAGCTATCAACAAATTGTGAACCGACTGTAGAGCCTAACGTTACATACATCAGACAACCAATCAATTCTCTATAAGGTAACTTAACATTTCCTACCAAATTTTTATCTTTACAAAATGACAGGTTAAGTTTAGCTTGCATTGGAATATCTGACATTTTACAATCACTCATATTAAATCTGTGCAAAATTTTCTTAATTAATTTCTTTTGTGAAATATAAACTTCATTTCCAATTTTACTTATATGTAAACCTAAAAATACTAATTTTTCATCATCAAACTCTTTCAATTTAAATTTTTTCTTTAACTCAGCTTTTACAAAAATAATATTGTCTTCAACTTTTGAAAATATTATCAAATCATCAACATACACAAGTAAAAATGTAAAATCCTTAAAATACAACCAGTCAAACAAGGATCCTTCCTAGATCGTTGAAAACCGGGATCAGTTAGACTTTCATAAAAAAGTGTATTCAAACATTTAGGAGCTTCTTTTAGACCATATAGTGATTTACTTAACTTACAAATTATATTTTTGTCATATCCTTCAAGCCCTTATGGTTGATACATATACACTGGTTCTTTCAACGTTCCATAAAGAAAAGCCGACCTAAAATCTAGCTGTTTTACAAAAAGATCATATTCTACATACAATGATAGTAATACTCTAATTGTAGACATTCTTGCTAATGGTGCATACACATTTTTACTAAAATTACTCTGTTGGAAGCCTCGAGCTACCAATCTAGCTTTCTTAACTACCTTTCCATTCACTTCTTTTCACAGTTTTTTTTTCTTGGAGTCTATTACACTCATATTTTCAGGTTGTTTCACTAAAGTCCATGTATTGTTTTCTTTCAAAGACTGAAGTACATCCTGGATTGCTTGTTTCCATTCCATGTCCTTGACTGCTTCAGAAAAGGTTTCAAGAACACCATTAAGAAATTGACCTACTGATAAAGCTAATAGTAGATTCATCTCTGTATTATACTCACAATCCTAGTCTTTATGTTGGTCTCTTTTTATTTCGTGTACTTCTTTTATTTTCATTAATTCTTTCAACTTCTTCTTCTTCTTCTTCGTGTACATTTTCTTGTTCAGTGATTCTTTAAAGGAATATTTTCCACTTTATTTTCAGTTTGAATTTGAGCAATTTGTTCATTCTTAGGTAGTCAAATTTAATTATTTTTAATTGAATTTTTATCAAAAATTATATTCCGTGCATAGATTAGTTTTTTTTCTTCCGGATTCCATAGTCTGTAACCATTACCTAAATAACCCACCATAATCAGCTTTTCACTACGAGGATCCTTCTCAGCTGGAGAGAATTAAATTATAAGCATTACAACCAAATAATTTTATCTTTTCCATATTTGTTTTTTTACCATACCAAATTTCAGCAGGTGTTTTGAATTAATCATTTCCAGTACATTGTCATGCAAACATTGATTGCACGATTAGATTCCGGGCTTTCACATCGTTTTCTTATATACTTCTCGAGCAACATCATCTGCAGGTTCATTTTGGGATAGTACAGCGAAGACACCAGACTGTTCCAGTTTTTCTTATATACTTCTCGAGCGACATCATCTGCAGGTTCATCTTGGGATAGTACAGCTAAGACACCAGACTGTTCCAGTAACAATTTAACTCTGGATACCCAGTTGGAGAAATTATTTCCATTAAAGGGTTTGATGTTTACAACATTTGTTTCCGCCATTTTCATCGTTGAGTTCCGTACTACGTTTTCTGTACACTTTTTTCTTAACACTTTTGTTTTCTGATTACCACTATGCAAGCTTCTTGAATTTTCACAACTCTAGGCCCATAACCTATAGGGATGCGTGATGGAAAAAGTCTGCTTATAGATGAAACACTAAAACGATACGTTGACAAAAATAAACGTTTTATTCTAACACAAATTCCTGTTTACCAAAAATGTCTAAAAACTACTTGTTGACGTTGACACTGGTGTCACTGATAGGTGGTGCCAATACTTAGCATAAAACTGTACCAATACCAATAGTTTTTTTATTAAATCTTGCCCAAGTACCTTCGCTCTCAGAGCATCTTCAAGGGTATTTAAAATAAGCCAAGAAACGTTTTTGCGAGCGAAGGAAGATTAATTAACTTAAAATATTCTGTTTTTTTATTAATTTAGTATTATTTAAAACCTAAATATTAATTAATATTGGTCATAGTGTCTTGTTATAATGAATTTTACATCGATAGTATTCCGCGCTTTAACCACTTTCAATAGTTAAGTACTATTTTGTATTTCTGGCACAATATTGTTCTGAAGCCATTTTATTTTGGCATTTTAAAGCACTTACTATTTAAATGGAAATAAGCCACAATTGAAGTATAAAATAAGTTTATGCCGTTTCAATTTCCACTTCGGAAATTGGTTTGTACTTTGAGAACGATTTCCGAAGTGGAAATTGAAACGTCAATAAACTTATTTTAAACTTCAATTATTCCCTTTAAAATAGTAATTTCTGACTCAATACATAAAATAGATGAATTTTCAGGATTGTTTTTAGAAGTTTTCATTTATTCATTTGCTCTACTTAAATTATATTTCATTATCTGGTTGGTCTTGCAAATTCCTAATTTCGTATATGTTCATCAAATTTGTGAATTGATGTCTTGTGAAATAGAGGTGGATTTTCAGACTGAGTTGCGCCAGCTAGTTCCTATTATATTTGCTAAAACAGCAGACAGGAATTCTCTCCAAGGATTTCTAAACGTCCCAATCGCTGATTGATGTAATGCGATACTGATAAATTTCAGTTCAACTAATTATAATAGAATTCCAGAAGATTAACCAATATCAAGGCTGAATCTATTAGAACCAAAACTAGGCGAATACGCGCTACTGTGAAAAAAATGCCTGACCTCTGACAATTCGAAATTTATAAAAAAGGTCCTTTGTTTTGACGGGCGTGTGAGCGGTATTGTTTTAATATCCAAGGATTTTTCTAATAATACCACAGGGTCGCACTGGTTCATTAAAATATCGTAAATTTTTAACATATTCCTTTTTAGTTATAAATAGCCGTAAAATTAAGCCTCCTTCGTAAATAAAGGATCTCCAGCAAGAGGTTCTTCTAACAGTACTGCAAATATACTATATAAACCATTTGATGCGGAAGAATAAAGTCGAAAAAATTGACGAATAATTCTTATGGAATCCCACAACAAAAGAACTTGATAAGAAAGTAATAAGAGAAAGTCAAAATTACTGCGATACTGGGAAGATGACATCGATGAAAGTTGGGAATAAAAATTTAAAAGAACGTAAAAGAAACTGCTTGTGAAGCAGCTGGTACAAGAACTATCAATAAAATCAACAACAAATATATGTATATATATATATATATATATATATATATATATATATTTATATATATATATATATATTTATATATATATATATATATATATTTATATATATATATATATATATATATGTATATATATATATATATATATATATATACAGTGCTAGTCAAAAGAGTCTGTTCCCCCCTTCGTATCTTTTGAACGGTTAGACTTATAATAGTGAAATTTGGAGGGAGATAACAAACAGACGTAGGCTTCTCAAATAGTCATAACAGGTGACTTAATAGTGACAGATGACGTTACAGCGCCACTGTGACAGATAATTTTAAATGGGACCTTATGGCAAGTGATACCTCGTTTGAAAGGTATTGAAAATACCTATTCAGTCATAATAATTTTATTTGAGTTTAAGATCATTTTGATAAATAAATTAAATAAATACTAAAATTGTAGTTTCGAATTTAATTAATAAATATTAAAATCTCCGCCTCTGGTTACTTGTCAAAAAGTTGACGTGTTTCAATTCTTTAATTGTTTTTACGTCATCGTCAAGTTTTTTGACAATTAACCAGAGACGAACGTTAGAATATTTATTAATTAAATGCGAAACTACAATTATTTTAATATACCTATTCAATCATACTAGTTTTGTTTGGATTTAAGATGCTTTTGACGAATAAACTAAAATTCTAATTTGGTATTTAATTAATAAAAATTCTAACTTCAGCCTTTGGTTATTTGTCAAAAAAAGTTGACGTTTGTCAATTCTCTAGTTGTTTTTAGTTTGCAAAACCGTTTATAGCCCAATATTTAGTTTCTGTTTCTACTTAGTTTGGTCAATTCAAGTTTAGTCAAGTTGTTATTCTTTACAAAGGCAGAATGGTACGTACTGTATCCGATACAGTAGCAGCTGTGTTACTAATTGGTGAATGTGGAAATAATTTCCATGCAGCGGAACGTCTTTTTCATGAGAGGTACCCCGATCGTCCTATATCGAGATCTTATTTGAGAAATCTTCTTCGGAAGTTTACAACAGGTAGTATTCAAGATCTGGTCAAACGATCTGGTCGACCAACAATTAGTGATGAAAAAAAAATTGACATAATATCAGAAATGGTAGTGAACCCTACGTCTTCTACAGCCCAAGTTGCATATATCTATGGAATCAGTCAAAAGACAGTACGCCAAGTGTTGGCTGAAAACAAACTTCATCTATACAAATTAAAAATTCTGCACCAACTTTCAGATGATGACCCCGACCGAAGACTAGAATTTTGTGAAAATATGTCCAATAAAATTAACCAACAGCCCAATTACATAAAAACAATTTGTTTTAGTGACGAAAGTACTTTTTCTCTCAATGGAAATGTTAACACACACAATGTGAGGTATTGGAGTGACACAAATCCTCACGTCTTTCGTGAAACACATACTCAGTTTCCAAAAAAAATAAATGTTTGAGCTGGTGTTTTGGGGAACCACATAGTTGGGTCTGTTTTTCTCAATACTAACTTAACCGGTGAAGTGTATCTGGAGATGTTACAAAATCCAATTGAACCATTAATACTTGCAATTCTGGAGGATAATCCAGATGAATTCGGCAACTTGGAAATAACGTTTCCACAAGATAGTGCTCCTGCACACCGTTATGGTGCAGCAAGACGTTACCTAGATGAGGAATATCGTGGTAGATGGACTGAACGACGAGGTACGATAGAATGACCAGCTCGGTCACCGGACCTCACACCATTAGATTTTTTTCTGTGGGGGATACTTGAAATCTAAAGTTTACGCTACAGCAATCGACAATATTGACATTTTGAAACAACGAATTGTTGAAGAATGTAAGGCAATATCCCCCGACACATTTGAACGAGTACGGCAAGAGTTTAAAAAATAGGATGCATTACTGTCAGGAAGTACATGGAGCACATTTTGAACAGCTATTATAAGAACTGGTTGTTAAATATTTATCAATTACATGAGAAGCTACAATTCTAGTATTTATTTAATTTATTTATCAAAATGAGCTTAAACTTAAATAAAATTATTATGACTGAATAGGTATTTTCAATACCTTTCAAACGAGGTATCACTTGCCGTAAGGTCCCATTTAAAATTACATGTCACAGTGGCGCTGTAACGTTATCTGTCACTATTACGCCACCTGTTATGACTAGTTGAGAAGCCTACGTCTGTTTATTACCTCTCTCCAAATTTCACTATTATAACAATAACCGTTCAAAAGATACGAGGGGGGAACGGACTTTTGACTAGCACTGTATATATATATATATATATATATATATATATATATATATATATATATGTGTGTGTTATTATTATTGTTTTTACCTGCATCCAAAACATTCTCTCAGGTTCTTAAGCCATGAAATTCGTCTTCTTTCGATGCTTCTTCTGCCATCTGTCTTTCCTTGCATTATGAGTCGCAGGATGCCATACTTCTCGCCCCGCATCACATGTCCGACATACTGTAACTTTCTTTCTTTAATTGTAAGTTCAACTTCCTTCTCTTTACCTATTCTTCTCAGTACTTCATTGTTCGTAAATCTATCTACCCAGGAAACCCTCATAATTCTTCTATAGGTCCACATTTCAAAGGCGTTAAGTGGTCTCATTGTGTCTAGATTTAACGTCCATGATTCCATGATTCCACTCCATATTGTTTGGGGTGTTTCTAACGCAGACAGAATTTTTAAAAACAAAAAGTTTCTAAAAAAGAAGAGTACTGAAGATACCTAAAGATACACTACCTTCACTCTGTATATATGTGACCAACTGAGACCACTCTATATACTCGTACATGCCAATAAAAGTAAGTATAACATGAACTCCAACTTCCATGATCACGATACAAGATCTAAAGATGCTATTAGAGCACAAAGTTTTAGGTTGACAAAGAGTATAAAAAATTCGACTGATGTTGGTTTGTATAACTTTTTGTTTGATGAAGTAAAAAGTCTTAAAAGTCACTTATTATCGTTTAAGCTTAAAATCAAATCACCTTTAAAAATATTGTTTCTATTCAAAAACAGAGTACCTACTTAAGCACAGCTTTTACTTAATAGTACTATGTAGTTTGGTCAGGGTATTTTCCTATTATAACAAAATTTCATGTTTTTATGTTTTTATTTAGTACGTTTGTCGTTTGTTAAATTGTTAGTAATAAATATCTGTTTGTAATACATAAATTTGCAAAATTTTACTTAAATTTTTGTATTATTTATGAAATAATTGTCACTATTCGGATTCGATTTTATTTTATTTTGTTTAATTTTATTTAATTAATTTTAGTTAATTTAATTTAATTTTATTCAATTTTATTTACTATTATTTAATTTTATTTAATATTATTTATTTTTATTGCATATTATTTAATTTATATATATATATTTTATTTATTTTATTTATATATATATATATCTATATATATATATATATATATATATATATATATATATATATATATATATATATATATATTCATATTTTTATTTGATTTAAGTTTTATTAAATTTCATTTAATAGTATTTAATTTTATTTATTTTTAATAATTTTTTTCCTTTTTTTAATTTAATTAATTTATTTGTAAGTTTTATTTAATTCTATTTTATTTTATTTAATATTATTTAATTTTGCTTAATTTTATTTTGTATAAATATTTTAAAATCAAAATTAGCCAACTCGATCCAGTCGTTCTAGAATTGTTATAATAAAATAAAATGACGTTTGTTAAAATTTATTTTTATAAGTGCATATATATGTATGCTATGGCACCCGCCTCTATTTTTCTAGTCACGCTAAATATAATTTCGTGCCCGTGCAAAAACATCATACCGTACGATAGGAAGTATTCACTTTAAAAACTAAAAGTAATGCAAATAAAAATGGACAGAGAGGTATGAAGATGTTCTGGATACTTGGAGAAAACGAACAACGAAGCACAGAATGACTTGGAGATTGAGAACAAAAGAAACAGAACAAGACCAAGAATAAGGGAGCCATGCTGGTGTAAAAGACTATGTGGGGAAGAGGGGCTATAAACTGAGTAAGAATCATCGCAGAAGAGAGTTTTCATCCCCTGATATGGTTCATATAAGACAATATCAAAGGTGTAAATAAGCGGTAAAGTATATGCTGCGAATCCTCAATCCAGGGGTGTAATGCCATCCTGACCATAAGATGCATGGTACAAGGAAGAAGTTTTACCTAAACGATGCACTAGAGAGCCTGATCACGATATAGGCATATACCTGCGAAAGGTAGGTATATGCCTATATGAATAAGTTATTTAATTTAATAAGTTAATTCAGTTATATAAGACAGAACACCAATGTTTACACATAGGCGCATCATTTGCTGATGAAACATATTAAGTACTATTACAGGTCCCTCACTAACAGACCGTATTTCATTCAGTTTATTTATGAAAGATATTAAGTCGCCGACTTAATATGTTTCACAAATAAACGTTCATCTACCAATTTGACAGAATACATAAAACCTCTAACCTAACTTTTGTTTGTTTGGCCTCTGTCGTTTGCGAAAGCATTATTGTTGCTTCAGATTCGTATTTTAGTAACAAAATGAGTGTTAGTGTTAAACGGAAGAAGAGAAAAGGTGTACGACACACTGACGAGTATAAAGTCAATAGAATTAAAAATGTAATATTTTCTGGAGCAGAGTATGTTAATTACAAAGGCAATATAGTACGTGAAAGAAAAACCGGAAAACCGTGCAGGTAAATAGTTGTAACTAATATACATAGGCAAGTTATGTTAAATTAGGTTATATTTTAGCTGCAAGATGAAATGCTGGGATAAAATTACGAAAGAACAGCGTCAGGACATTTTGAAGAAAATATATTCCTTCAAGACCAAAAATGAACAAGAGCCATGAACCTACAGAGTCTAATCGAGGCCATACCTATAAAAAATCGAAGACCAAAAAAATTGGAGAACAAGAGGAAAAGATCATTTAAAGAGAGAACCAGTTCATTTGTTTATACCGTTCATTTGGGAGAACGTAAAATAATGATCTGCAAGAAAGCATTTGAAAGCTTCCATGACGTAACATCAACCAAAATTAATCGCTTACAAAATTTACTACTTTTGGCAAAAACTCCTGAAGAGAAGAGAGGGCAGCAGAATAACAGAAAAACCATTCCAGCCAACACTGTTGCTCAAATAATGGATCACATTCAATGTTTTCCCTTGAAGTCGAATATATTTGTTCAACCCTGAACATAACAATTATGTACGATCTTTTTAAAACTAGGTACCCTGACACAAAAGTAGGATATCCATTCTATTACAAAATTTTTAAAGATTGATTTAACTACCGGTTTGGTCGGCCACAAGTGGACACGTGCTGTGAATGTGAAAGACTAACGTTTAACGTAAGACTCAAAAACACAACAAACGATACTGCAAAACGTGTTGCTGCTGCCGAATTGCTTGTCCACAAAAAACGAAGTAACAAATTTTACAAATCTATACGGGATACAACACAACTATGTAAAGCGAGTAAGGGTACATCACTTTGTTTAACTTTCGACTATGTGCAGAATATTTCACTTCCATGCATTTCTATCCAGGAAATGTACTATTTTAGGCAATTATCCGTGCTTCCATTCTCGATTCATAATGTTGGTGATGGAACTGGTATGTTTTACCTATACCATGAAGACCTTGCTAAGAAAGGACCAAACGAAGTTTGCTGGTTCCTATTGGATTACTTGAAAATGTATGCTTTGCCCGGCGTTGAAAATTTGTACCTGTACAGTGACAACTGTGCAGGACAAAACAAAAATCATTCGATGATACGTTTTCTCTTGGCATTGACAGATATGGGCCGATTAAAAAAATTTCTAGGGATTGCCTTTAAGAGGGCATTCATTCCTTCCGAATGATAGAGACTTTGGTCTGGTTAAGCGTGTATTACATCGAACAGATCGCTATTACACTGTTAAAGAAGTCATGGAACTAATACTACGTCCTGGAAAGAGACATAAGTTTTTAGTAAAGCTAGTTGATACTACAGACGTTCTTGATTTTCAAAAATGGTGGCCCACTCTCTACAAAAAAGTTACCAATTCTATTGAATGTATTGCTAACAAAGCACAAAGGAAAGAACCTTTTAAAATTTCAGAATACAACGAATTTGTATTTGACTCAAAAACAAAAGGTACTGTTACTGTTAGTAATTTTATTGGTGGCGCTATAAGGAGTACGTTTACTTTAAAAAAACCAGGGCAATATGATGTTCAACTACCTACTACTCAAGCTTATCAATCGAAGTGTCCCATTTTGAAAGAGAAGATAGGCGATTTAAAGAAGACACTTCAGTATTTACCAGAAGAGCACAAAGAATTTTATAATACGTTATAAGACTGGCCAACTCGCCAATAGGGAATAGTTTCTTACATTATCACATGTAATTTAAGTTTATAAAAGCACACAAATTTTTTTTGGCAATAGTTTCTTGTTATTTTTTTACGTGTTATTTTTATGTTTTAGATAAAAATATATATCAACAACTATGTTTATTTATGAATCATACTATGTCATAGCATTTAATTGAAAAATTATTCTTAAACTTAGATTCAAAATTTTGTAATTTTACCCTTGTCATGTTTCATTTAAACCCTATTGTCAGTATTTTATATATTTAAAATAATTTATAACATCTAATTTCCTGGAAACAGTTTTTTGTTTCTCCTATTAAATTTAAGTATTATGACTTACTATGTTTCATAAATAACTGATTCATATCAAGAAGGCGAAGAGCTTCCTGACTGAAATATCTACGTTCGTGGTTCAACACAACAACCAAAAATCTTTTTAGAGCAGCAGTGTGCAAAATACAGATTGAAATGAGGGTCACCAACATCCGAAACGGATAGGCACTAAAAGAAAAAAACCATGACAGTATTTTATCAAAACTCATATCAATAAAATAGACACGAAGATAGGACGGAAGCAAAAGGAAATGGTCTAGTCTAGACGAGAACTTAGAAATCAACGATTCTTGTAGTTTTAAAAATAAAAATATGAAGGACACGAGCAGACTCTGAACTGAACCCACTTTGGTCGTGGACTCTATTTCCGCTTAAAATAGATCTTAATATCTCCAATCAAGGTCCCACAGATGAATCTTCAGCAAAATAAAGCAGCTTAGGAAGCAGCCCCTATATTTACTTCATTAGTTTTTATCCTTTAGAATTCGTGTTTTAATTACCAACATGAACATTACTCGGATCCCTTATTAAAACAAAAAGTTGTTATTGAGATCAAGATGGTCTACAATATTTACAATATATTTATACAAATTCTTTCCTTTAAATGCCATTTTTATACTTATGTATAATGACCAGATAGTTTTTCGAATTCGGAACAATTTTGCACGTTTACTTGGAAGACGTTCTTTGATATTGTCAACATTTTATAAGTCTTAATATAAACTTCAATCACTTCGGTCCTGGTTTTTAAAATTTTGGGAGCAATTACTTAATTAATGTGTTAAATATTATCGTGTTAGTTTCTATAACGCGACAGGCTATAATTTGTTAATGTGATACATTAAAAAACTGCAATTTACATAATAAAATTGTTTGCAACATTATTAAGATAATCATCGTAAACATATTTTGTCTTGCACGAAAATCACGTAAGTTAATAAAGTTAGAATATTGTATTTTCTAACCTATTATTATTTAAGGTGCAATAAATATCACGAATATTTTTGTGTAGCACAGTTTAGAATTCCCTGAACTTTTTTTGTTAACGAGCGATGATTAGTTTGTTGATTTATTAGCCGATAAAATGACGGAAAATGTAAATCAAAGAAACCGCAGTAATGAAAAAACCTAAAAACATCTAAATATAGATATGCATAATATAGTTGTAGTGATTTATTTCAAAATAATTTAATAATTTGTTAAAATATTTTAACACCTGGAAAAAGCAAATATATTACACTTAAATTAAAACCAGTCCCTAAACACGTCATAATTACCTTTTTGTCCTATTTTGAATCTGGTTAAGCAAGCTAAGGTTTAATCAGGCGTTTTAAGCCGATCTCTAACATTTTATTTAAATTTTATTGGATCATTGTAGTTGGCATCAATAGAAATTTATACGTTATTTGTTTACAACTAGCAGCTCACTACAAATGCAAATCTTTACTAATCTGAAAACAGCCGGTAAAGTGGTCATACTGAAATCACTTAAAATAATATCCTCTCCAGTTGAAATGTAGTTTTAGTATTTATTTTTAAAATAGTCGATCGTATTCTCATAGAAATAACAATATAAACCCAAGGAATCTAAAGAAACCCAAGGAATTTAAAGATATCAGTATGATTTCCCCTTTAGATGAATTTCCTTTGGTTGAATTAATGACTGATGACCACCACTGTACCAATAGTCTGGTTTCTGAAGATACTATCGAGTAGAGCACTTTGCAAGAAATTGAAAATAGTCCTAGAAATTCTTCTGCAGATACTATCGACCAACCTATTTTCACTAGACCATTCATCCATATAGACGATTTGATATGAGTTAAAAGTATGCAAGGAATTTAGGTACCATACAAAATTAATTTTAACTTTGAGTCTGACTACGAAAACTATCCACAGAAAAGCAATAAAAGAAGGAAAAGGAGACCTAGTATGCTGAAAGTAACAAAAAGTTGAAAGAGTCTGGAAAA
This sequence comes from Diabrotica undecimpunctata, assembly GCF_040954645.1. Taxonomy (NCBI): domain Eukaryota; kingdom Metazoa; phylum Arthropoda; class Insecta; order Coleoptera; family Chrysomelidae; genus Diabrotica; species Diabrotica undecimpunctata. The sequence goes on from NC_092803.1 coordinate 131,085,027, forward strand.
TAATACTATGGAAGAAAAATGAAGGAAAGTGGATTTATGAAGTTCCAAGGCAACCTAGAGTTATAAAAAATAAATGCTCGCGCAAACAAGCTCACAAAGGATCTCTCAAATGTTCAATGTTCATAGAATATTTAAAAAAAAATTTAGATAATAAGCTAGCCAGGAAAAAATATTTGTTGATAATCTTGTGACATCTTTGCCTGTTAAGAGACTAAGGGAAAGAAAAACTAATGACGAATCGAAAAGAGCACAATCTTTATTTTATCATTTAAAAAAGGTCGATGAGCCAATCAAAGTCTACAGAACACAGTTTTTGAATACGCTTGGGGTTGGAAGGTGGCCTGTTTTAAATTGGAAAAATTAAAAATGAATCTAGATCTGAGAAGGAAAAAGACATACATGAAGAAAATCTTGTGTTACAAATATTTAAATACATAATCTTGCCTTTTTTAATTTAATAAATAAATATGGCTATTATTATTTATGGAAGCTTGAATTCTGAAGAGTTTGCAAGTGTTTTGGTAAGCGTAATTGAAAAAAAAAAAATTCTGCAAAATGAGTCAGAAAAACCAAATAATATAATTTTTATAGCGATGGTTGTACCTATTAAAACCAAAACTGTGTTATCTCTAATGCACTGCTATGCACGGATATAAACAATAACATGATTATAGGACAAAAAAAAAGTTAGGCATACATAGATCGAAGCCGACAGTATTCATTCTTCTGTTGAAGGGTCTCTTAGAAAAACAAGAATATCAATTTGCACGTGGAGTACATCACCATTTGCAAATCAGCAAGAAAACACCCCAGACCTTACGACGTAACTTACTTAAACCATAGTTTTTTCAAAAGTTTTGATGACGTTAGGTTTGTCAAAAGCATTCGTCCTGGACGTGGTAAAGGTGACCCTAATGCTACTTAAAGTATAAATTAAGCTTTGTTGGTCTATCAGAAGTAAGATGGTTGGGCAATGGTAAACAACATACCCAAACATGAGAACTCCTATTATACAGTGGTAAAAACAATGGAAGTCAAAAGAGCGGAGTGGGTCTTCTACTTAGCAAACAAGCCAAAAAAAAGCCTTATTTCATGGAAACCCATTATTGATAGAATTATGATTGCTAGATTTTATACCAGATACCGCAAGATAACAGTGATTCAGTGCTATGCTCCCACGAACACATCTCCCCCCGAAGATAAAGACATTTTCTACGAACAACTAGAACAAACAACCCAACAAATATTCCAAGGCGATATACTAATAGTGATGGGCGATATGACCGCTAAAGTTGGAGAAGACAATATTACCTTAGAAACCGTAATGGGCAAACATGACCTGGAGTGATGAATAAAAACGGAGAGCATTTTATAAATTTTTGTTCCAATCATAGCTTAGTTATTGGTGGAAATATCTTCTAACACAAAAATATCCACAAGGTTACATGGACTGCACCAGGTCATATAAGAGAAAATCAAATAGACCACATCGCCATATCAAAAAGATGGAGATCATCTCTTCTTGATGTATGTAATAAAAGAGGAGCAGACATCGCAAGTGTTCATCATCTCGTAATCGGTACCATTCAAATCAAGATGACACAAAACAAAATCACGCGAAACACCAATTGTGGATCTAAATAACTTATGGTTGCCTACCCTATATTCCAGCTCTGACGTCTAAGCTAATGAACATATTCAAAAATGTTAGTGGCTTAAAAATTACAACTAAGAATGTGAAAACGGTATCGAAGTTGTACACAAAAACAAAAGATTTTCACAGTAGGGTGATCTCACATTGTAGTGACATAAAAACCAAAAAAATAAATGCATGTGCACTTACAGAACATACATTAACTTTCAAATATGAGTTTAATTTCGAAGATTCCTGTATTTTGACAAAAGAAAAAAACCATTCAAAACGTGTTTTCTTGGAAATGTGTTTCATAATATCTAGTACGTCTTGCATAAATAAAAAGTCTGACATAGATAAACTGAAAACATCAAAAATAAAATAAATATTTACCTCTACATATATACGTCATAATGTCATAATAAACTTGTATGCATAACATATTGCATATCATTAAGACAGGTTTAAAAATTAAAAAGTAAAATTATCCATGGTAAGCCTCTTGGTTCTTGAAAACAAATACAATATTAAGAACACCTCATTACATTTTAATCATATTGATTTTTCTTTCTGTTCTCTATGTATCAGAGTTAAAACATACCATCAAAAGATCTCATAAACTAAGTTTTACTATCATTACCTAAATTTTAGAATGTATTTTGTCCATTATTTTATATTTTAAATTTTATATTTGTGTTATTAATGTTGAGTGTCAAAGCTTTTTATAAATAATCTCAACGACTAGTAAGCTGCACTGACGAATTGTGATATTTTGTAAATATTTACATATTATTTTTATCTATATTACAGTGCCTTGAAAAAGGAATAAAACAATCCGAAAGCTAGACAAAAAGTCAAAAGAGTGTTTCTTTAACATCCCTGCCAAACTTCTGACTGCAGCCCTAATAAACTGTGTTGTTTGTTTATATCGACAGTCACTAATATCCAGTATTATATATATATATATATATATATATATATATATATATATATATATATATATATATATATATATATATATATATATATATATATATATATATATGACAATGTTAAGGCTCATAAATCATCGAATTGGTAATTTGAAAAACATGTATATATATATGTGTATATATATATATTATATATATATATATATATATATATATATATATATATATATATATATATATATATATATATATATATATATTAATATATTTCATTACAAATTGAATGTACAAAAATTATCAATTCGATGATTTATGAGCCTTAACATTATCTATGTTTTATGTTACGTTTTAAGAAATTGTTAATAGATCCTATAAACACTATATCTAATATTCCTCGTATATAATTTGTTAAATGTACTACACAAATAATAATTCACTCCAACTCTTGGTACTTTCTACATACATACCTTCATCTCGTTATTACTAAACTGAAACTTCATTTCTCTTGGTATAACAATCGGCCTCGATTATCTGATCTGAATAGATAATGGATGAATAGAACGGTGAAGTTAGAGAACTTGACTAAGCAAAACATTATTTCTGCAAACACCACTGCTGGGCAAGCAATAATATTAAGTCCTTTGTAATTTGTATCTTGGAAATAGCCCTCAGCTGGAAATTCTCTTTGAACTTTGTTTCTACTGCAAGATGCCTCTATTTGCACAGCTTTAGTACGGAATTATTACTTTACAGTCAATGGTTAATATTCTTAATAATTGAACTATGTATTTTTTAATAGACTTATAAGTAATTAATAAATAGTATAATAATTGCACTATAACCAATTTACATTTTCCAGGAAAAGTATTGAGTTAAATACGACGAAACATTTAAAATAACATGAGGACGAATGGTTGGAAAATTTAAAACATCGAACTAAAAACGTGGAATATAAAATTAAATGTAATATTTACTATTTTTACTGGACACAATTTGAGTTTAAAATAAGCTTATATATCTAAAACTAAACCTAACCATAAAGAAGAAAGAAAAAAGAATTGTATTTACAACATACTTTGTGAATGCAGACATTTTGAGAATGAAACATTTTGAAAATGAACAAAAATCTGATATCAAAAATAGAAAATTTGATAGATCTCAAATATGTAAACACGAATAGGAAAATGAATACTGAGTTCAGAGGAAAGATTGAAGTATAGTCCTGAAAGAAACAGATGGTAAAAAGAGAGAAGCGGGTCTTTTTATGTTAAATTCTGCTCGGCAGAACGCAGTAGGATCTGGTTACCCATATTAAAAGAGGAAATCAATAGAAAGAAAATACCACTATTATTAAGTCAATAGCATATCGAGGACATATCCTTTATATTTTAAAATAATATACATATATAATCAGGGTTTGATGTTAATCATACCATTACCATGTCGGGATAGTCTCATGAGGTTTTTTCCTGGTGTTTTCCTCATTATTTATTATGAGATCTCTTTCTCTCTCTCCAATGGCATACACTCCAAATCGAGCCTTGGTGTTCTCCAAACTATACCTCCAACCCTGACGGTCTTGCGCCGATCTTCTCCAGGTTCTCACGTCTAGCAAATTTTGCGCATCCGCTGTCACTTTATCCTCCCACCTTTTCCGTGGACTTCCTTTTGGTCTTGTGCCGTGATTTTACTATCTAGGGCTCTTTTTGCAATCTTTCGGTCTCCATTCTCACTACATGACCATGACCAGCTCATCGAAGTCTCTGAAGTTTAACGAATTCTGAGATCGGTGCCTCTTTGAACAGTTGGTAGAGTTCATGATTGTACCTAGATCTCCATACTCCGTTTTCATAAATAGGTCCAAATATCTTCCTTACGACTTTTCGTTATAAGACTTTCAGTATCTTCTATCATCACACATGTCTCGCATCCATTACATACTATTGGTCTGATAATAGTCTTGTTAACCCTGATTTTTGATCTCCAGTGTCTGTTTTTGAAGCGGAACACATAGGAGAGTAAAAGGTAAGCTTTGTTTCCCTTTACTATTTTTCTTTGAATTTCTGATTCTTCTGTTCCATTCGTGTTTGATGTAACTCCCAGATATGTAAGGCTTTATACAGTTTCAATACTACTACTACTACTGTCGGTTCACAGCGTTCTCAGACGCCTTCCGACTCCTAACCGCCATTCTTCTCTATTTAACCATAGGCCTGGAGGGATTTCTCTTTCCTCTAGTTCTTTTTCAATTCCCTCTCTCCAGCTTCTTCTCGGCCTTCCTCTTTTTCTTCTTCCTTGTGGTGTCCACGTCAAAATCTGTTTCGGAATACTGTCATCTGGCATTCTCTGTACATGGCCGTACCATATTAACTGTTTTGTTTTTATGTCATGAACTATTGTATGCTTGACTCCCATCATTTCTCGTATTCTCTCATTTGGTATCCGATCTCTTCTTGATTTGCCTGCTGCTCTTCTCCAGAAGTCCATTTCTGTTGCTAGTAACAGTTTCTCTGTTCTTTGTTTCATTGACCAAACTTCACTGCCATATGTGATTACACTTTTAAGTATGGTGTTGTATATGAGTTGTTTGTTCGCTTTAGATATTGTTTGGTCCCACAGAATGCCGTTCATCATGGATATGGCTTTTCTATCCTGTATGTTTCTGTCTTTTATGGCAGCATCGAGTGTTCCATCTTGAGTTATCTTCATACCCAGGTACTTGTATTCATCACAGTGTCTAATTTCTACCCCATCGTCTAATATAATGGACTGCTTTGTCCCTCCAATACACATGGTTTCAGTTTTCTTAATGTTGACTTCGAGACCCCATTTGTTATATTCTTCTATTAGCTTCCGACTCATGTAACTCAAGTCGTCATGATCCTGAGCAATCAGTATTTTGTCATCAGCGAAACATAAGGTGTACAGTGTAGTCTCGTCGTTGAAAGGGATTTCCATGCCATATCTACAGTTTCAATATCATCCTCTAATTCAACTGTGCGTCTGTTTCCCCTAGCTCTTGCCTGTGTTAGTTTTTTTGTCTTTTCAATATTCATGTCTAGTCCGGTCTCTTCTGCCCCTGTTTTTAATTGTGAATATATTTCTGCCGCCTTTTCTATTTTACTAGACATAATGCTTTTATTGTGGGATTAATAACAGGATAATTTTACTGTCACCATTGCGTGTAGTTGTCTTTTTAAAGACAAATCACATGTTATGATTTTTTTGACGGGTATTCGTAAGTTGAAAGCCAATTTTCTGTTCTTTATGGTGTTAATAATTTGTTTGTCTTTTCTTAGTCTCTGGAGAATAGTTATATTACTTATAGTGTAGTGTATATATGAGACCCTCAACATACGTGGGTAGCACCACATTTCAAATGCCTCTATTCGTTTTATGGCATCTTCTGTAAGGCTTCAGCTTTCTACTTCATAGAGAAGGAAACACTAAAGACGTAACATCTAAAAAATCTTATGCGTAGGTATATTGATACTTAGAGATAAGTTGCAGAGAATCTTCCTAAGGCTTTTGAAAGAGCTTCTGGTTATTTCAATAAGAGTTTTTATTTCGTAGTTGTGATCCCAAGTATCCTTCCTATTGCAGCCCAAATAGCATATTGTTTCCACCCTTTCTAACAGTGTATCGCCTATTGTAACTTGAGCGTTTATGCTGGTGTTCTTACTAATGATCATTATTTTTGTCTTCTTGCAATTTAGTTTAAGGCCGTATTTGTTACATGGTTCTACAACATTATCCATCATCCTTTGGAGCCCCTGCGCACTATCTGCCAGCAACACTGTATCGTCCACATATCTAATATTGTTTATAAGTTGTCCATTTACAGCAATTCCATCTTTTGATTCGTCCAAGGCCTCTCTAAAGATGTTTTCAGAGCATATGTTAAATAATGCCGGTGATAACATGCAACCCTATATAACCCCTTTTTCGACTGTGAAGATCTGACAGTTTTTTTTCTAATCGCACTGTTGCTTTTTGTTGGAGATATAAGTTTGAGATCAATCTTATATCCTTACCATCGAGTCCTGATGTATTTAGGATATCGATTAGTTTTCCATGTGGGACTTTATATCAAATGCCTTCTCGAAATCAATGAAATATGCATACATATCGCAGTTGACTTCACTCAAGTGTTCTTCTAATTTGGTGTATATGCGCTAGTGCATGATAGTAAGTAGTACTTTAAGTACACGGCTTATTAAATTAATTAATTCTTCACATTTTCTAGCGTTGGCTTTTTTAGGCAGTGGAATGAAAATTGATAGTAACCAGTCTTTTGGTATATAACCAGTTTTGTAGATGTTGAATAGCTTTGTAAGAGCTGTGATTTGGCGTGCTTCTTTCTAATAGCTTTAAAATTTCACCATGCACCTCATTAGCTCCTGGTGATTTCCCATCTTTAATTCACTTAATGGCCATAGTTACTTCTTCGTTTGTTAATTTCTGGGCGGTAGGGATTGTTTGTTTCAGTCGGACTTTGTGCTGCATCTTTAAATAATTTTTGCATATATTCTTTCCATCTTCGTAATTTATCTTTAATGGTAGTCAAAATCTGGCCTTCAATGTGTACAAATATGCCTGTATTTCGTTGTTTTCTGGTGTTCTGTACATCTTTAATTTTTTTGTACATATGGAAATCGTCATGTTTGCGTTATAGTGCTTCAATTTCCGTACATTTCTTCGTCAGCCATGCTTCTGTGGCTCCTTTTTTCTCCTTTAGTATAGTCTTATGCAACTTTTTGTATTCGTTGTCATTTTCACCTTTTATAATTTTCTTCGGTTTTTCATCATCTGCAATATTTTATCTGTAATCCATTCTTGCTTCCTTTCATTCATAAGTTGAATACTTGTCACAACATAATTGGAAAGGGAAATATTAAAACTTGCTTCAAATCATAATTTAAGTCATGATATACAGTGGGAAGAAGAAGAAGAAGACAAAACTTGTAAACCAATTGTACGGCAGCTTTAAGTGTAGTTCCATTGATCCATTTAGATTCGTAAAATACAAACTGCCTGGATTACTGTCAAACATCTTAGAGAAGATGGTACATTAATATAATTTTGAGTTATCTTGGTGTCTATTCTCTTTTAATTTTATGCAATATTTTGTATTAACATAAGTAGTATAAAAATACTAAATAGTAATTATATATTTTTTATGTCTCATTTTTAAAACTATATGATTAAGTACATATTAAAAAAAATTAAATCCTCTAAACACCATTGATCATTAAATACCTACCAAATTAACGTTATTCATCTTGTAAAGTCGATTTAATGACGATAAAAAGTATCGATAACATTCTCATTTATATTCAAATTAAAACAGGAGTGTGAAAGAAATTGGACAAATGAATAAACGTTACAAGAGAATTACAATTTCAAAAACGGCCCCTACGCTTCAAAGAATTGTAATCGAATCAACTTAAGGACCAAAAGGACCTCTAAGGACCTTTATCCGTAATATGACCTATATCAAGACAGTGGACGTTTCCGATTGGGAGGTAGTGAGGTATTGGCCAGGTACAAAATTAAAGAAACAGGACAAAAAGGATTGTAAGTTGTATGTAAATTCTTCGTTATTGTTTTTTGACTAGTTCTAACGTTCGTTCGAATTTATGGGGAAGGTGGTAAGTTTTGGCGCAATATTTTTCACGATGTTTTAATGCTCTGTCTTGAGTTACGAGTTTTTGGCCCCTTATATGAAACCTAAACTATGACTGAAGATATGTTATATTAAAAGTTACGACTATCAACAGAACGTTACCGTATTATGCGAATACTTTATAGTTTGCTCATAACATAAGTACACATGTAAACAGCTTTAAACGAGCATTATAAAAAAAACTTTTGTTGGAAGGAGTTGTATTATAGTAAGTTGTAGAGTATTCAAAGTAAATATGTAATAAACAATAAGAAATAATAAATATATTTAGTGTAAGTTTTTTTTTATTTACAAAATTGTCGCATCAACCTTTGAGGTTATTAGCGACATATGTACATATACATGAGATAATTTACTTATAAATATTAAATATTGTTAAGTATATTAATGTCTTTAAGGAATTTTACCAATTGTTCAATTTTACATTTTTCAGATTTCACTTGTTGATCCGATGATGTAATTGGTCTGCCTGTGCAACTGGTATCTTGGACACTCTGCAAGGACATGCTTAACACTGAGTGGAACATTACAATTGTCACATAAAATAGGATTAGTGTGGCCGATTATCTACCAGTGGGTAAGTCGGGTATGTCCTAGACGAAGTCTAGTAATAACGCCTTAATGAGCTCTGTTGGAAATTTGATATTTCCATGGTTTTACATATGTTTGCACTTCGCGAAGTTTTGAAGTTGAACTGTCCTACTGGCTTTACCACAAATTTTTTAACAAATGATTTTAAGTCATTTAGCACAGTTCTTGCTTCACTGGCGGTTTCACTGTTTCTTGCTTGTTGGGCAAAGCGGTCTGCTTCTTCGTTCCCTTGAAGTCCAATGTGTGAAAACAAACTCATAGAAATTGTACATTATGGTTGCTGTTTTGTATGGTAGCTAGATCTTTTTTAATTAGGAGAGCAATTGGATGTATTATGTAAAGCTGCTTAATGGTACTGATGAAACTGAGGGAATCGGTAATTATAAGAGTTTTGGATATATTACCGGAGTTAATATGAGTGAGAACTTGGTAGATGGCAAATAGCTCGCCGGTATGTATGCAGCTTAAGGATGGTAGTTTATACTCAAGTATAATATTTTAAGTAACGACAGCTGATGTTTTAGTGATGTTTTAGTGGCATCTGTGTACCTATATGTGATAGAAGTTAGAAAACTTTTTGATAAGTTTTTCAAAAAACTTTTGAAAAGTTTTTTGATAAAGGTATTTTTAATTAAGGAGTAGGGAGTATCGTTCTTTCTTAAGATAATAAAGGATATGTCGGATTTAGGAGTGCTTATTGTCCAAGTAGGAGAAATTTTTATGAAGTTCGAATAGGTATTTGGTATCGGAATTTGTAAAGCCATGTAAGTTTGCCTAACTCTTTTTTAGAATGGTGTTTTCACAATCATATTTTCAGTATATATAAGTTCTTAAAATCAGTGAATATGTTGTATCTAGTTTGATTGTTCGGATTGGAATTAGTGTCAAATGCATATGAGAGAGTTAAATGCATCCTTCTATATTTAAGTGGTGCCTCTCCAATTTCTGCTATCTATTCTTAATGCCGGAGTTTGAATAACGTCAAGACGGTGTAATAAAGATGCTTTGGCAGATACATATACTAAGGAACCGTAATCGATTTTAGATCTTATTAGGGTTTTAAAAACATAGATTAAGTAGTTATATTATAATTTATTATTATTATACATAGTTTTTATTAGAGAGAGTTTTCATCATATTCCATTTTTATACTTTTTTTTAATTTGCAGTATATGTTTTTTCCATGTTAGTTTCGTATCGAAGATCATTCCTAAAAACTAATTTAGGATTTGGTTATATAATTTTAGCTGTAGTTTACTCGAATCACGTTTCTTTGTAAATAACAAGTACTTTGATTTGCTGAGTGAAAACTGAAATCCTGAATCCTGAAATCCTGAAAATATATTTTTGCCCGAAGATATTAGCACCAGATTATCTGCATATAATCTGCCACTAACCAAGCTAGATTTTGATGGTGTTATATTATTCATGGCAATTAAAAATACCGTTGCACTTATTACAGACCCTTGAGGGGTGCTATTTATTTGATGTCTCATTGAAGATGTGCAATGGTTAACCCTCACTTAAAAATTCGATTGTTAAAGAAAATTTGAAATGTAATTAATAATATTACCTCTAAAATTCCATCTGTTAAGTTTTCTGATAATAACATATTGCTATGCCGTATTAAAAACTTCTTTTATAAACTATACCCAAAACCGTCTTCTCGGAGGCATTTTCCGTGACGTGCGATCGTTTGTAATATAAAACATTAAATTCTGCATTTTTTATTCATATTTCAAATGCCTCATATTTCTTGCCACAATTTAAAATTGAAATCTCATGTCATATGTTTTAAATATTGATCTCTAAAAATTTTACTACGAATGGTCAATAAAAGTGATCAATGTTATTGATCTCACGAGAATCGTAAAAAATGGCAAAAGCTGCGCCATGTTTATTTATTTAACACCTTTATAAAAACGAGTTTATTGTTTTTAAGATACGGAAACTGCATATGAAAGTTGCGCTCTTTACCGTTAAAACGGATCTTGATTTTGGTCGATATGACACTTAAATCAAAAGGTATCGAATTTTTACCGTCAAGCTGATACAAATTTTATTGAATATTGATTTCACGCGGGTAACTGACATTTAAAATCGACGGACGCTTCAAGCATTGGTTGTGAGAGAACGGTTCATTTTACACAAAAAACACTAATAAACATTTTTGTTTAAAATTATTTCAACTACATTTTTTAATTAAAAAATGTTTTTTCTACGGCGTACAGATTATTGGTAAATCGATTTTTTTTTCGGTCTTCACCCCTCTACGAGTGGGGTTTTAGTAGAAAGCTTAGGGGTAAAAGTGGTAAACGTTTTTGCATCTTTTTAGGCATTGCAAAAGCAACGCCTCTTCTCAGCAAAATTCAGCTTGTCCGTATGATTTTTAGGGGATAACTCTCTGATGACGGGACTATTTGTGTTTCCTCGTATCGTATCAGATTACCAAAGAAAATTAATTACACCTCCTTACAGCATCCCACTTTTAATGGAGTACCAAAAATTCATTAAGCAAATACACTTATTTGTACTACCATGAATTTGTAAGGAGTTTTATAGATCAGACTAAATGGAACAGAACAACACAAATCGTGATCCTATAGTATTTAGAAGTCACGATGAGAGGAAAATAAAAATACCTTACATAAAACGACTATCAGAAAACTTAAAAGGAACATTTCAACAACAACTCACAAAAATATTCATTCAGTCCAATTATTATCTGGACCAGCCATAGAAAATGTTTTTTTTTTCTTCAAAAACAGCGATTTTGTTGTTTATTTTGCCATAACTTTTTTGTTTATTAACCGATTTTAATTTACCATATCGCTCAGAAGCAGAGTGGCCCAGCTGATTTTTTTTTGTATAATTCAGACAGGTAGTACAATAGGTGGCATTTTATCATATCTTTAATTTCAAAGTGGCTCAACTAATATTTTGCTGTATACCAAGAGATTCTACAGTAAGGCTACGTAAACATTTCATATACGGAAATGTGGCCCAAGTGATAGTTGGACCAGTGTGCAGTATGATATTTTAGTCTTGTGTGTTTTTATCACTCTTGTCGTTCATTCGTTTTTTACAGCACTATCAGCCTTTTATACTGTTTATTTTTGTGCAATCTTGTATAACGGTGAGTAAATTATTGTATTTATATCTATAGTGATTGTAAATATCTCGGCTTAAAAATTTAAATTAGGATTCTAAATTGTTTAAAATTATAACCTTAAAATTATGATCTTAAAATGAAAAAAGCATGCTCGTTTTCTTAACGATGTTGTAAAAAGTATAGGTTAATCTTTAACTTTAAGACAATTGATTACTTGAATTAATTAATAGAGAATATTATTGTTATAGTTTGGAAATTCCGTTGTCGGATACATCCAGTACTTGTGAACCCAGCGAATTTAAAACATATTCTGGCTCGGGCTTTCATCCCCATCTGATGATGAGTCTTCTACAACTAGGAAAAGCTTCAAAGAAGATGAACTTATTGATCAAGTAGGGGTAAAAAACATAAAAAAAATAAGTCAGTTTGGAAAAGATCTAAGGTAAGTTGGAAAAAAATTCAGGAAAATCATATTTCAATTCTCTAGGTAGAATTGTGTCTGAAAAACAATTTTTTTATGGAGTTTGTAGCTGTCCACGAAAGTGTCGTTTGTTGTTATCTCTTGAAGAAAGAAAAAATATTTTTCAAAGTTTCTACAACTTATCTGTTTTTAATTTACAGACTGCTTACATTAATATACAAGTAAATGTTGTTAATAAAGGACGACGTACAGTAGCTCAAAATCACATTAAACGTTCTAAGACACGAATCAGGTGATATGGTAACTGTTTGCAAACCATTTTTCAAAAAACTCTTCAAGGTTGCTCACCAGAGCTATAAAAACAAATCAAGAGGTGGCGAATTAATCACTTTGTCACTGAATAAAAGAGGCAAACTTCCTCCTAAGAATAGACAAGGGAAACGGATATTCAAAATAAAAAAGATTTCATTAACAAATTTGCCAAATATACATCCCACTATAGTCGCAACAAAAATCCTAATCAAAAGTATCTGTCACCTGATTTAAATTTGTCAAAATTTTTTGATATGTGCAAAGTGAAGAACCAGAAGTAAAGGTATCCAAATTTGTTTTTTCGAAAATATTTAATGAACATTTTAATCTTCATTTCCTGAATGAATTATGGTCTATCATGAATTATAATTATATTCGATCGCAAACAGATGAATAGGTGACCCAAGTGAAAGTTTTATGTTTTTTCGTACAAGCTTAATATTTGACATAGTTACCCAACTGACTTTTTTTGCATAAGAAAAGATTTTTTTTGTTAATCTTTGCTCATTCGACTGATATAATGTATAAGTTTCACGAATGTTTGTGTAAGTGAATAGAATAGTACTGGTTATTAAAAAAACTGGTTTCATTTTTAGCTCAGTTCTCTAGTTGCCGATATCTCAAAATAGACTAGGCGGGATCTGTAGAAATTCAGACCATAATGGACATTTTCCATAGGAAGCTATTTTTTTGCTGGAATCCCTTCAGGATGTGCCCAATATCGATAATCACGATATGCGCCAGTCGCAAACCATGTGCTAAATTTTTTATTTAACAAAATCTGAAAACAATTGAAAATTTCTCATTTTTTTGCTCCTATTTTCGTTTATAATTCGGAAAATATTGATCCTAGAGAAAAAATTATGGGAAGTTAAAAGTTTCGTTATTCAATTTTACACAATATTTCGTTAGCTAGAAATTGGAAATTTATTGTTTATTGTTGAAAAAATAGCAATAATTGGAAAAAAGGTACAAAAAAATGAAGTAATTCCTTTAAATGTTTTCGACTTTCTAAACTTGACTTACAAGCTCCATATTCCGCCTAGAAAAACTTTTCAATATGTTTAAAATGTGTGCTAAATTTTGTTAAGATCGGTTGGATAGGTTTTGCATAATAATTTTGCAATCCAGCCTACTGGAAAAAAATCGCAAATTTTCAAATTTATAGTAGGCCCTAAATAAGGCACTCAGAGAGTTGCAAATTTTTTTTTGCATATAAAGGAAGGCTCAAACTTTCAAATGCTTTTTGTAAAATTCAAATCGGTTTACTAAAAGAGCCTAGAAATTTTTTTAAAATTTTTAACATTTTTTATGTTTATAAACGAATTGAATAACTTTACGAGCTTTAAACATATCAATTTCAAAATTTATACACTTAAAGTACATTAAAAGACGCAATAAAAATTGTATCGGTATTGTATATGGGCCACTCGAAGTGCGATTTTACATTGAATAAAAGTCGCTACTTGTGCTTTAAAAAAGGTTGCAAAAATGTTCAATTGTCCATGCTGCCACCAACACAATCTGCAACTGAGCAATACTCGCTTCGTGTATATTTCCAACTACAGCAGTGGCTTGGAAATAACCTGAATGCTACTGAGTGGGGGTGGGAACTAATTCAAAATGGTCTTGAGCCAATACAAACTGAGCAGGTATTACTACCTGACTCATTATTCAGAAATATTAGTTGCAAATGTAAAAAACTTTGTACAAAAACATGCAGTTATATCAAACATGGTCTCAAATGTTCTGACTATTGTCTTCACTGCAATGGTCAGACATGTAAAAATATTGAACACAGTAAAATATTGGAAGAAGTTGAACGAGATATGGATATGGAGTCGATGGATTCCTTAGATTTTCTAGAGGCACAAGATAAAGCTACAGATGAAGGAGAGGAAACATTAAATTTACAGATCGAGGATGCAGATATTGAAATGGAAAATGAAGGTTGAGGAAGAAATAAGACCTGAAGATCCTTGTCCTTCCAAAAAAAGAAAAAGACTTAAAAAAATGATTGATGATTGAATCAAAATGAAGTTTATTTAAAAAAAAAATTTTTTTTTCGTTCGCCTTTGTTTTAACAATTTAAATTATTTATTAACAATTTATAAATACATATTTGTTTACTAAAAGTAACAATTTACTTCAATGTATAAATTGCAAGCTCAAAAAAAAATGCATGAAGAAAAAATGCAATTACTTGTTTAACATACAATTGTTTATTGCAAATTTCCCAATTTGCAATTAAAAATGGTATTTAAAAATATGATATTTGAAATCCTTGTCGTCCGAGACATGGATTCAAAAAAAAAAAAGCAAAATTGGTTAACAAGAAGCCGAAATAATGCAATTTTTAGCGCGCGCTATGATTTTGAACTCACCGATTCACATTTCGAGTGAATGTTCCCCACCACCACCTGTCATGCATTCCGAGCGACATTTTACGCGAAAACGGTTTTTATTTGTCTTTTTTATGGATGTTGCCATGAAGCGCATTACGTAAAACTTTTCATATAAAAAGTACTTCACAAGACGAGGGTATTTGTTTAAAAACGAGCCCTCTATGACATATGGTTACACGGCAAATGTATGCCAACTTTGACCTTCAATATCTCGGCAACCAGTAAACCGAATGTATCTTTTTTTTTTAAAGAAGCGTCTTTTAATATTATTTAAGTGTATAAATTTTGAAACTGATATGTTTAAAGCTCGTAAAGTTATTCAATTTGTTTATAAGTCTAATATATATAAAAAATGTTTAAACTTTAAAAAATTTTCTAGGCTCTCCTAGTGAACCGATTTGAATTTTAGAAAAAGCGTTTGAAAGTTTGAGCCTTCCTTTATGTGTAAAAAAATTTACAACTATCTGAGGGCCTTATTTAGGGCCTACAATAAATTTGAAAATTTTTTTCCAGTAGGCTGAGTTGCAAAATTATTATGCAAAACCTATCCAACCGATCTTAACAAAATTTATTACACGTTTTAAACATATTAAAAGGTTATTCTAGGCGGAATATGGAGCTTGTAAGTCAAGTTTAGAAAGTCGAAAACATTTAAAGGATTAACTTCATTTTTTTGTACTTATTTTCCAATTATTGCTATTTTTTCAACAATAAACATTAAATTTTCAATTTCTAGCTAACGAAATATTGTGTAAAATTGAATAACGAAACTTTTGACTTCTTATAATTTTTTCTCTAGGATCAATATTTTCCGAATTATAAACGAAAACAGGAGCAAAAAAATAAGAAATTTTCAATTGTTTTCAGATTTTGTTAAATAAAAAATTTAGCACAGGATTTGCGACTGGCGCATATCGTGATTATCGATATTGGGCACATCTTGAAGGGATTCCAGCAAAAAATAGCTTCCTATGGAAAATGTCCAACCCAAAACAGTTCCCGCCTAGACTAAAACATCAATTTTACACTTAGGCCATTGTGCTTCTGACCGACTCATCTCATTTTGTGTAACTTTTTTTCTCAAAAAGTTGTCTGTTGACGTCAAATTTCTAAATAGACAAGTTTTTAAGTTATCTGCTAAATAATGAGTTTGACGTTTGTTTATTTAAAAACAGTGCCACTAAAAAATTGATGAATCCTTAAATGAGAGTATTTTTATAATATAGTATACTACACATTTCAACTGTTAAACCCGTCTATACAGTTGAGATAAAAAAATGTTTATTTTTTACTCACTTAATTAGTCTACTAGTCGAAGTTCTAAATAAAGTTTCAATATAAAGAATCCTTTTTAAAATTTTCAAAGGTATACTTAGATCGAATAATAACAAAATCTCTGTTTAGCAAAGAACAATATTTTACCAAAGAAATCCTGTTTATGTTTAATATAAATTTCTAATTTATATCTTACGTCTAGGCTATCTGATCAAAAATCAAGTCGTTTTTCAAATCAAGTGTATCATTTTTATGGCAATTCTCCCTTCGTGTTTTTACAAAAGCCCTCTCATTCCTCCAACCATCGGACAGAAAAAAGAAAAGTAAATAACATGCGGAACATGACACGCCATAAAAAGTACTTTATGACGGTGTATTTCTTGACCAACAACACATTAATCAAAAAAGGTCATAGCCAGTCTGACACTTCCCTGACGAGAAGGCTTGCTTGCGCCCTTCTTGTCCAGAATCCCTTTATTTTCTTCTGAAGGGTTACGAGCAATAGTTTTCTGGGCATACACCGTTAAAAATATTTGCATTTTTATTGTCATATACAAATAATAGTGTGGTTGCTATAAAATATTTAATAACATTATCCTTACAAGTGGAAAATTACAGAATAACACAAACTATAGAAAAAAAGAATAAATGTTATCTTTCATCATTCTCTTTGTCTTTAAGTGTGGTTAGTTTGTTTCACTAATTACACTTGTCAACATGGTTATATCTTAACTCATACCAATATTAATGTTCTTCAGAGACATATTTGTCTAACCGTTCTTCCATCGTGTTATTTGGACTATTTTTTCTTAGTCCTTCTTGGAACCTAACACTCAACGATTCTTTGATTTATTTATTTATCGTATGGCATACAATAAGAACACATAATTAAAAATCAATATACAACGTTACATAAAATAATACAAACAAACATCTAATGTATTATTAATATAATGTAAAACATTTTCGGTCGCATTCAGGAACTCATCGAAAACTCCAGGGCATTGCCTTCGGGGGCATTCTTTAACTATGTGACAAACGCTCTATCGTTGCGCACCACAGTTACACTTAGGAGTAAGGGCTTTTCCTATCTATATAAGCTGTCAGCACATCTATTCCTGCTTGTTCTTATTCTATTTAGCGTTGTCCATGCATTGCAGGTCAGTTTAAAGCCTGGCGGTTTCTGATCGATACAGACCATTTGGTGTGCTTCCTGTGGTGAGTCGCTCTCATATCGTCTTCTCGAAGCATTGGTGAGGTTAAAATGTTCCTGATGTAAGGAGTTGGCTCTTAGAAATAGAGGATATCTGGAGCGCAGTCTGTTTATTTCGATATCAAGCGAATCACGGTGGATGGGAAGTTGATGGTTCAGAGGATGATGGAACAGAGAGTTTTTTTGTTGGCTTGGACATTATTCAGATGGAAACTGCACGCCTTGGTTTTCTTTGCATTGGGCCGTAGCCTCCATTTATGAAAATATTCATAGCATGTGAAAACCTTCATTTTTTTAAAACGGCTCTCTTGTTTGTGGCGAGTTAATATGCTGCTTTACCTTTGCGCATATAGTATCTATAACTTCTTTAAATAGATGCCTTAATAACACTATATGACAAAACAGACACATTAACACTGAGATGAAGTTAAGAATTTATAAAGTCAGTGTAAGACTAATAATGACATATACCTCAGAAATGCGACCGACACAGTCATAACACAAATGCTATTGGAAACGGTAGGGATAAGAGTACTGAGAAGAATTACAGGAAATATGCTGAGAAATCCAAAGAGACGTGAAGACAATAATAGAAAATGTAACGTGTAGCGTATAAACGAATGGACATTAGAGGTATTATTCCGCTAATGAACAAGTAGAATTAGTTATTAAGAGGAAGAAGAAGAAGAAAAGAACTTCTTTAGTTATGGGACAAGAGCTGTTTCTATCGACTTTTGTCTTTCTCTTTTGTGATACCTTTGTTGTTTAATCTTCTCTTCTCTGTTCTAATAATAAGGGCATTTTATATTTGTTACCACAACTATTCTACTCTAGAGATACATGTTTTCAAATATGTCACTTTATCTTTGATATTGTTCTCCAGAGCTACTGTATTCTTTATTGGGGGCATTTTTTATTAAGAATCCTCTTTATTCTCATAAGTTTCGTTTTACACTCATATCATTAGCCAGCTGTGGTCAGTATTACAAACTGCACCTGGCAAAGTTTTGGATAACTAATTCAATTTGATTCTTCGTACGACCATCAGGTGATAGTCAGACTCCGTATATGTTGTTGAAAGATAGAGTTTTTTTGCCGACGGTAGTTGTTAGTAGTGCAAAATTGCAGCAGTCGTTGTACTCGCTCAGTTCTGTTTCCGATACCAAAATTTCCAATAAGGTTTTCATCACTATCCGATCGCTTTCCCAACCTAGTGTTCTAGTCTCCAAAAATGATAATAATTTCTCGATCTGAGATTTTATTTATTGTTTTTTGCAATAGGTTATAGTAGATTATAGTCTTTGGTTATTTTTCGTGTACCGTGAATGTAGCATCATAAACTTGGATAAGGTTTAGGTTGGATGGGCTTGCTTTAAGGCGTAGAGATTGTTTCGGTTGTTTATAGCATTATATCTAAGAAATAAGTCACTATTGTTGTTTTTAATTATAACGGCAATTATATTGTGACTATAATTTTCTGGATTTCTCATAAACATCGGTATGTCTCAGCTAAACCTATCACCATTGTGTTAAATCTTATTCGCTCTTTACTTAGTGGCTCAAGATTATGACGATTTAAACTATATGGCACTAAAATTAATTGAAGAGTATGATATATGGGGTCTAGAAGTAAATAAAAAGAAAACCGAATACCTGTGCATTGGAGCAGAACAAAAAGATCTTATATTAGACGATAACACTACGATAAAGCACTGCTGTGACTACAAATACCTAGGTATCACTATTTCACAAGATGGAACATTAGACAAAGCCAGAGAGAGAAATACGTCAGGGAGAAAAGCCATCACAATGTTAAACGCCATTGTATGGGACCAATCCATCAGCAAAGAAAATAAAAAGAGGATATATGAGACTATACTAAAAAGTATCACTTTATACAGCTGTGAGGTATGGCCACTGAAAGAAAGAACACTGTCAACGCTGAAAGCGACGGAAATGGATTTTTGTAGAAGAGCCGCAGGAAGATCTAGAAGAGAAAGGAGTACCAACTAACGCATAAGAGAAATAATGGGAATCAAACGAACAATCACAGATGACCTAACAACAAAACAACTTATCTGGTTCGGACACATACATTTATTTATCGTATGGCAATTACAACACATTTAGAACAAATACACAAACACTAGTAATATAGGTATTTGACAAACTTTAAATAGTTACAAACAAACATCAAGTGTATTTATATAATCAATTGACTCTGAAGTTGCAAAGAGGAAGTCTTCAGGGCTACCATTGTAGGATCTTGAGGGACACTCTTGAATAATGTGGTCGATGGTTTGGTTCTCCCCACAGTCACATTGAGGAGACGGGTTCTTTCCCCATTTATGTAGCATGTATGCACATCTGCCATGTCTGGTTCGGATCCTATTTAGAGTGGACCATGTTTTGCGTGGAAGATCAAAACCTGGTGGCTTGTGGGTAATGCAGGACATGTTATTTTGCCATTCGTTCCATTCTTGGGACCATGCATTCATGATGTTGAACTCCTCATGTATCATTCTTGCCGTTTTCATTGGTGGTTTTCTAGAACGGAGACGGGTATTTCGTGCATCCTTGGTATCTTGGTGGATCGGCAGGTTTATATTGTTCATGATCTTTTTGTATTCACGTGTAAGTGCGTCGACTCGTCGTAAATGTGGAGGTGGGATGTGACTTAATACTGGAAGCCATTGGGTGGGAGTTGATTTAATTGTACCAGCTATCATCCTCATAGTGTTGTGCAGCTGATTGTCGACCTTTTTTACGTGTGGACTGTGTAGCCAGACTGGAGCACAATATTCAGCGGTCGAGAAAACAAGGGCTAAGGCAGTAGAGCGGAGAGTGGAAACCGATGCTCCCCAGGTGGTACCGCAGAGCTTCTGTATAATGTTAAGGAATAAATAAAGAACTGAGAGAGAGGGCCATAGACGAAAATCTATGGAACAACCAGTCTAAGTGGCGATTGGAAGTCGGAAAACGGCGGAGAACGCTATAAACCGACAAGTAGTAGTAGTAGTACTTATTATCTCTAACTTTTCAGTTTGTAGTGTCGTCCTTTGACATATTTATTATCAAATATATTCGGTCTATTAGAATCAAGATAATCAGATGCCTTTTCGTAAGTTCTGATAAGTATATATGATTACATCTAGATACTTATGTGCCATTAGGTAAAGCAAATAAATTAAAGCAATAAGAAACAGCTTTGATACAGGCGGACACTTTTAACCAGATGATAGCCAAATGTGTCGGCACGTTTACTGCAATGTCGAGGCCATCTAAGGCCATAGAAAATAGCAACAGGGAAGCAGAACGAAAAAATTCTATGATATTAAAAAATGATAATATTAGTGAAGAAAGCAGACCACAATGCGTTTAAATGTAAAGAATACGATACGAAGTAAATTAATCGAAATATTAATGAAACTATTATTTTAATATTCTTTTTTTTTTTATTTAAAAACACTTATACCACATCAACCACGCAGGGTTATTAGTGGGATGACAAACACAATAGTTTTAATACGATTATGTACATTAAATAGTATTATACAATTTTATATCTTTTAAATAACTTAATACATTTAAATTCTTATCTGTCAAGATGGATTTGAGGTCGTCTGGAATTCCATGCATTCTTCTTTGATTTTGGAAACATGGGCAGTCAAGTAGGAAGTGTTTCACTGTCAATGAAGTGGAGCAGTTATTGCAAATTGGCGGTGGATCTTTAGTGATTAAAAATTTGTGTGTGACAGCAGTATGACCAATTCTTAAACGGTTTATAATTACTTGATCTCGTCTACTTGTGGGGTTATTTAAAGAGCTGTTCACCTTTGGACATATTGGGTTTAATTTCGTTACTGAATTTTCCCAGTAATTTTGCCAAATGTTACTGCAATGATCTTTAATCAGATGTTTCATGTCACAATAAGGATATTTTGTCATTTTTGTAGTATCTTCTAAGTTGATACGGCTTGTAGTTGCTAGTTGATCTGCTTTTTCATTTCCCCAGATTCCAGTATGCGATGGTACCCAAATGAAAGCTATGTCCTTTCCCATGGAATGAAGTGTTTCTAATTCATTTTTTATTGCTTGTATAATGGGATTTGTTGTATAAATTTGCTTTAATTTCAATAAGGCATTAAGTGAATCTGTAATGATGACGCACTTCATATTGTTACTCGTTTTGAAAAAAGTTAAGGCTTTTAATATAGCTGTGGTTTCACCTGTGAGTATACTACAATTTGTAGGTAAGTGTATGCTGTAGAAGTTCTCTTCATCAGAATAGTAAGCAGCAGCATGTCCATCTTGGGTTTTAGAGGCGTCGGTAAAGATTTGTAAGTAGTTGGGGTAATTTGATACGATTTCTGCAAAAAGATGTTTAATTATCGAGAAGTTTGTATATGATTTGGGATACTTTCTTAGTGTTAGGTCAATGGTAAGTAGGCGGGTTGTCCATGGAGGAGAGATTGCATTTGTATATAGCAATAGACTAAGTTGATCCATGTTAAAATTTGTGACTTTTATTCTTTCTATTAGAGGAATACAGTTTGTTGCCTTTTTAAAAGAGAGGATGCCAGAGTGGAAAATTTGAGAGAAAAGAGGATGTTGTTTTTGAATTGAAATTTTGGCAATATAGTTTAGTGATAATTGTTGTCGCCTTATGTTTAGAGGTGGCTCTTTAGCTAGGACTTGTAAACTACTAGTGGGACTAGTTCTAAATGCACCAAGTGCTAATCTCAAAGCTGTAGATTGAATACCGTTAAGCCTTTTTAAGGTAGTTTTGCTTGCAGAGTTATAACAAATGCAACCAAAATCTAGTTTACTCCTAATGAGTGATTTATATAAGTTTATTAATATTTTAGTATCTGCGCCCCAAACTTTATTAGACATAATTTTGAGTATATTTAAGCTAGATTGGCAGGAATGTTGTAGATTATTGATATGCAAGTTCCAATTTAAGGTTCTGGTAAAAGTTAAACCTAGAAAATTAACTTCTTCTGATTGTTTTAATGCTAAATTATTTAAAGTTAGGTAAGTTGAATACCGAGATCTGTTTTTATTAAAAATTATGTAGTGTGTTTTTTCTGTAGAGAATTTAAACCCAGTTTTTAACGTCCAATTTTCAATCTGAGTTAAAAAGTTTTGTAAAATTTTAGTTGCCGATTTTATATTGTTTGATTTAGTATAAACGACGATGTCGTCAGCATAAAGACTGGCTTTAATTGGTGCTCTAATTTCATGAATAACACTATTAATAGCTATTAAAAATAATGTTGGACTTATGATGGAACCTTGAGGGATACCATTATCTAATGTTCTTGTTGAGCTTTTAAGGCCATTTGTTCTAATTTCTATTGATCGATTATTTAAAAAATTGTTTACAAATGCTAGTATGTTACCTTGAATCCCGTTATCGCTTAGATTTTTCAAAATGCAGTGTCTCCAAGTTCTCTCAAAAGCTTGGCTTATGTCAAAAAAAATAGCAATCAGTTTTTGGTTGTTTGCAAAAGCTTCATTAATTGAGGTTTGTAAAGTAACATGGTTATCTGACGTCGATCTACCTCTTCGAAAGTCACTTTGATAAGGGAAAAGAAGATTACTATTTTCCAGGTGCCATACTAGACGAAGGTTTAAAATTTTTAATATTCTGTTAGGTTAAACAAGACTGTTCGTTAATAATTTTGAAAAGATTGCTCTCAGGAAAATTATTGTAAAATGATTCTGTTTTAAATCCGTAAAATATAACTAATATTTTATTGTTTATTTTATTCCTTACGGTATATTTTCTTTCCGTTCAAATAATTAACGTACCGGACAAAATTAAATAATTTTCTCACCGTTAAGTCTATCGAAATCACCCCTAGTTACCTTAAATTAGATTTTTATCAGAACAAAATGCCCTTTTAGCCGTTTATTCAAATCTAGTCCATTCTCTTTTTGGAAGCGAAAGTGGTCAATCGGAAGTACCTATACAGGAATAATTTGATTAGGGATCCCTCGAAAAAAGGTAAAGGGAACCAGGAAGGGCTAGGAAATTGGCAATTGTTACGCACTAGCTGGACGACAACCCTTGATAAGGACTTTCTTTAATTTTTATTTTTTGCCATTGTGACCGCTCCGGTAGAGATAATTCAGTGGACAGTCTTCCCATGGACATCTACAATGACAACGTTCAAGAGTTGGAATTTAATTCAGTGGGAAGAATTTTAATGGCACAGTAAAAAATTTAAGCGAACATATGTATACATTCTGGCAATATTATTTTCGGACATCTCATACTTCGGCATACAATTTTCAGAAACTCACTTAAGTTTGATAATCGTAATTGTAAATTAAAATAAAACTACGACAGGTTACAACAAAACGCATTTAATTAAAATTAAAACATAAAAACAATGAAAGTAAAATTTATTTAATAAAATTAAAAAACAAAGTGCAAAATAAAAATTGTTCTATATTAATGTTTCTCTCAAGGCGTCAGGTTTTCTTGGGCGATAATATGATCGATATTATTATTCTAGCTCAATTGACTCAATGACTCAAATGACGTTACGGTATTAAATCATAAAGAATACGAGGAAGTTAAAAAAAGGGTCTATTTTAGAAACAACATCATAAAAACTATTGTACATGTTGTAATAAAAGAAATGCATGAAACAAAAACACATAAATAAAATCGAAAGAAACAAGCGAAAATCAGTACAAGAAAAAAAATCTTCTTAAGAAAAGAAAAAAAAAAGATTAGTTTTGAAAGCTCATATCTCTGTTGCCCAGATTTATGTCCTATGTATGCGATCTTTCGTATCTTGATTAATGATAGCAGATTTCTGTTTTTTTTTCATTGCACCGAATTTCATAGCCCAAGCATTTACTCTATACACGACAGAGTTATTTAGTCTAGGCGGGATCTGTTTTGGATTGGACATTTTCCATAGGAAGCTATTTTTTTGCTGGAATCCCTTCAGGATGTGCCCAATATCGATAATCACGATATGCGCCAGTCGCAAACTATGTGCTAAATTATTTATTTAACAAAATCTGAAAACAATTTAAAATTTCTAATTTTTTTGCTCCTATTTTCGTTTATAATTCGGAAAATATTGACCCTAAAGAGAAAATTATACGAAGTTAAAAGTTTCTTTATTCCATTTTACACAGTATTTCGTTAGCTGGAAATTGAAAATTTAATGTTTATTGTTGAAAAAATAGCAATAATTGAAAAAAAAGTACAAAAAAATGAAGTTAATCCTTTAAATGTTTTCGACTTTCTAAACTTGACTTACAAGCTCCATATTCCGCCTAGAAAAATTTTTAATATGTTTAAGACGTGTGCTAAATTTTGTTAAGATCGGTCGGATAGGTTTTGCATAATAATTTTACAATCCAGCCTACTGGAAAAAAATCGCAAATTTTCAAATTTATAGTAGGCCCTAAATAAGGCTCTCAGATAGTTGCAAATTTTTTTACACTTAAAGGAAGGCTCAAACTTTCAAACGCTTTTTGTAAAATTCAAATCGGTTCACTAGGAGAGCCTAGAAATTTTTTTAAAGTTTTAAACATTTTTTATATATATATTAGGCTTATAAACAAATTGAATAACTTTACGAGCTTTAAATATTTCAATTTCAAAATTTATACACTTAAAGAACATTAAAAGATGCTTCTTTAAAAAAAAGATTGAAGGTCAAAGTTGGCATACATTTGCCGTGTAACCGTAAGTGATAGAGGGCTCGTTTTTAAACAAATACCCTCGTCTTGTCAAGTACTTTTTATATCAAAAGTTTTACGTAATGCGCTTCATGGCAACATCCATAAAAAAGACAAATAAAAAACCGTTTTCGCGTAAAATGTCGCTCGGAATGCATGAGAGGTGGTGGTGGGGGACATTCACTCGAAATGTGCGCAAAATCATAGCGCGCGCTAAAAATTGCATTATCTCGACTTCTTGACGACAAGGATTATAAATATCATATTTTCAAATACCATTTTTAGTTGCAAATTGGGAAATTAGCAATAAACAATTGTATGTTAAACAAGTATTTGCATTTTTCTTCATGCATTTTTTTTGAGCTTGCAATTTATACATTGAAGTAAATTGTTACTTTTAGTAAACAAATATGTATTTATAAATTGTTAATAAATAATTTAAATTGTTAAAACAAAGGCGAACGAAAAAAAATTTTTTTTTCATAAATAAACTTTATTTTGACTCAATCTTCAATAATTTTTTTTAAAGTCTTTTTCTTTTTTTGAAAGGATATGTTTAAAGCTCGTAAAGTTATTCAATTTGTTTATAAGCCTAAAAAATGTTTAAAACTTAAAAAAAATTTCTACGCTCTCCTAGTGAACCGATTTAAATTTTATAAAAAGGGTTTGAAAGTTTGAGCCTTCCTTTATATGTAAAAAAAATTACAACTATCTGAAAGACTTATTTAGGGCCTACTAAAAATTTGAAAATTTGCGATTTTTTTCCAGGAGGCTGGATTGCAAAATTATTATGCAAAACCTCTCCGACCGATCTTAACAAAATTTAGCACACGTTTTAAACATATTAAAAAGTTTTTCTAGGCGGAATATGGAGCTTGTAAGTCAAGTTTAGAAAGTCGAAAACATTTAAAGGATTCACTTAATTTTTTTGTACTTTTTTCCAATTATTGCTATTTTTTCAACAATAAACATTAAATTTTCAATGTCTAGCTAACGAAATATTGTGTAAAATTAAATAACGAAACTTTTAACTTGTTATAATTTTTTCTCTAGGATCAATATTTTCCGAATTATAAACGAAAATAGGAGCAAAAAAATGAGAAATTTTCAATTGTTTTCAGATTTTCTTAAATAAAAAATTTAGCACAGGGTTTGCAACTGGCGCATATCGTGATTATCGATATTGGGCACATCCTGAAGGGATTCTAGCAAAAAAATAGCTTCCTATGGAAAATGTCCATTTTGGTCTGAATTTCTACAGATCCCGCCTAGTCTAATTGGATAAATCTGAATCTGGCGATTATTCTGAGGCTGCGGTCGCTTAGCAAGGGCTTCACCTTGATGAAATTTGCTCTTGCCATTTCTACCCTTGTTCCTATTCTTAGGTTTGGGACTGGGACTAGGTTGTCTGTTATGAAGTAGCCCAAGTATTTTAATTTTGTCATATTTTCTATTGGCTTATAAATAGTGATGTTAGTATGCAAGTTGGGGTTTCGGCCTATGACCATATTCTTGGTTTTAAGCGTGGTAATTTTTTAGGCCAAGATCGTTCCATTCTGTGGTTAGTTTATTTATAAGAAGTATATAGGTAGTCTTTCACTCTATCTGCTCAAACCGCTGTGTTATTAACATATCTTATATGTTAACTAGCGGATATTTTTAGTATCAACGATATAGATGTTTTAATTGTTAATCCGCTTTCCAATCTTGGCTAGTCCTTTGCCATTTATAATTTTCATATTATTTTATATATAGCTTTAGGGTTTGGCTCATTATATAGGTATTAAAATAAATTTGAACCAATTTTTCAATAGTTCTCCTGCATAATATATTCTGTTAAAAAGCTCTCCTAGTATGCCTACATTCTCTATATTTATAAGCATTAAAATATATTGAAGCAAAGCTTCTATACTGGCGTTGTATTACTTTTTTCTCTACAGTAAAATGTTGAGGCGACCGTCACAGAATTAGCGCCACGAAATAGCACCGTCACGGGTACCGTCATAGAATAGAAGTTCTTGACATCGTTTCTAGTCATCTTACTCTAAGCAGATTTAAATTAAAAAGTACATAAAAAATATCTAACAAAATATAGACATTAAATGAGAAGTAAAAAATTAAAAAAATATCTGTCACTAAAAGATTCATTTCGTAACGATTGTCAAAATTTAACACACAAGCCATTAATAATTTTCGTTTTAAAATAATTTCATATAAACACAAATATTGTTTTTAAACATATTTAGTTAATACAACAATTATATTTACATTGACATTTATTTATATTTTAAAGTTAATATTTGGTCTGAAATTAACAGGTTTGTCATACGTAAAGAACGTATGCTTTCTTAATAGGTTAACAGGTGGCATTAGGAGCAAACATAATAATTTATTGAATTTGTTTAAAATATAAAAAAATAAATAAATAATAAAACATTTATCTTATTTAATTTTAAATATATTATTTAAAAATATTTTTTTAAAGAACTGTTTAGATTATATTGCATTATAAGGTTTTGTATTTATACCCTACTGGTTATAAGGAATGGAAATAATAGAAAAAGCGGTTCTTGGTAAAATATGTACTTACGAGGTTTGTGTTGAGGACGACGATATGCAGAACAAGCTCTTATTTTATATACCAATATTAAGATCTGTATGGACTGGTATCAGCACTATGTGGTATTACTCAGTTCTCAAAAATATTGTAGGAAACTTCCATACCTACATAATGAGGTTATGAGGTCCTAGTTAAGGAAACTGTAGCTAGAATCATCAAGAAGACGACAGGATTCATGAATAGCAAGTCAATAGCCAAGAATGATTTTGAATTAGTTTTAGTATCATTGTAAAAGCAGAGCTTCATGCGTTATTTATTAGATTAAATAAGAGATCGTCATGGGGTAAGCTACGGACTTTAACTAAGTTTAGTTATTTAGGCTTGATTAAAATTGCTAAATGGTCGTCTATTGTAACCAAACGAAAAATTACTTTACAATTTTTATGATATTTTGGAATAAGTTAGGATATACTATACACCAAGACAAAAATTAATAACGTTAAAGAGATTAATTACTCCGTTGAATGTAGCGTAACACACTTAACGCCTAAAATATATGGCACAAAACCTAGCGAAACCAAAAGTTGTCATAATCTCGTACACTCAATAACCTAAATGGATGGAGTAAGTACTTCGACGTCCCTGAACACAAGATTTCTGAAGGAAATAATATTTGCAAACTCCTTGTAAGGAGTTATAATAATACAGCATAAATGAAAATTCTTGGAAATTCTTTCAGTTTTATTTTTAAATATGCTTTGAAGGTCTAAAGATAGTTCAGTGGTCAGAGAGTTGACATCTAAAAATCATACGAACAAGCTGAATTTTGCTGAGAATATTAATTTTGGGGCCCCAAAAAGATGCAAAAAAGATTACCACTTTTACACCCGGGCTTCCCCCTAAAACGCCCCTCGTAAGGGAGTAAAAAAGCAAACAAATCGATTTACCAAGAATATGTACGCTGTAGAAAAAAAACTTTTTATATAAAAAATGTAGCTGAGATAATTTTAAACAAAAATATTTATTAGCACCTTTTGTGTAGAATGAACTGTTCTCTTAGAAACAACGCTTGAAGCGACCATCGATTTTGAGTGTCAATGTTTAATAAAATTTGTATCAGCTCGACGGTAAAAAATCTTTTGATCCAAGTGTCCTATTGACAAAAGTGAAGGTGCGTTTTAAAGGTAAAGAGTGCAGCTTTCGTATGCAGTTTTTGTATTTTGCGCGAATAAACGCAGTTTTTATAAAGGTGTTAAATAAATAAAAGTGACGCGATTTTTGCCATTTTTTACGATTCTCATAAGATCAATAGAATTGATGACTTTCATTGACCAGTCGTACTAAATATTACATTTTTAGAGATCAGTCTTTAAAACCTATGACATAAAATATCAATTTTGATTTTTGGCAACAAATATGAGGCATTTTAAATATGAATAAAATACGCAGAATTTATTATTTTACGTTACAAACGATCGCACGTCACGGGAAAGTCCCCAAGAAGACGATTTTGGGTGTAGTTTATAGCAGAAGGCTAGTTCTTTCGAAAAACGTACTAGTTTAATTGAAAAGAAAATAAATTTTTTAACATTTTAGATCCTTTTTTTATGTGAAAGTTGAAATCCAGCGTTTTTTAAGCACATTTCGAATGCCTCACATTTGTTGCCAAAACTTAAAACTAAAATTTTATGCTATAGCTTTTGAAGGTTAGGCTCTAGTAATCTAAACTTTATAGTGGCCCGTCAATGAAAGGGATATATTGTATTAATCTTATGAGAATCATAAAAAATGGAAAAATCGCGCCACATTTATTTATTTAACACCTTTATAAAATCTGAGTGTATTTGCAGCAAAATACAAAAATTATTTACAAAAGCTGAATTCTTCAACTTTAAAACGCATCTTGATTTTTGTCGATAGGACACTTGAATCAACAGATTTCGAATTTTTACCGCGTAGCTGATACAAATTTTATTGAATATTGATTTCGCGCGCGTAGCTGACAATCAAAATAGTCGGTCGCTTCCAGCGTTGTTTGTGAGAGAACTGTTCATTCTACATTTTTTTTTTAAATTCAAATCAAATCAAATCAAATTCTTTATTTTCTTTCTGACAAACATAGTTTGTATAGAATTAGTCATAAATATACATTGCTAAAAACTAAACACTAAACAAGACATGAAATGAATTTAAAAGCTAAATGAAATACAGCTAATATCTAAGAACTAAAAAATTGTTCGACTGTATAAAACACTTTTTCACATAAAAATTGCCTAAGATTCTTCTTAAATACATTTATTGAACTGGTGGACTTTACAACTGTGGGCAAATGATTAAACACCTGTAGCCCGTATACCCTAGACGATTTAAATTTAATGTTATCTTTTGAAAATGGTATATAAAGTTTATTACAATATCTAGTATTTAAATAAAGCATATCACCACTCGTTTTAAACTGATGTAAGTTATTAAAAATAAAAACACATCATTCAAAAATGTATAGACACGCCAATGTTAAAATCTTATATTTTTTTAAATATTCTCTACAACTAGTTAGTCGGGAGACACCAGCGACATAGCGCAATATTTTCTTTTGTATGACGAAAATACCATTTGCATAACCAGACGTACCCCAAAAACATATCCCGTATCTTAGCCTGGACTCCATGAGTGCATAATAAATCATAATTAGCTGATTTTCCGTCAGAACATATTTTAAATTTCTAATTAGATAGTTAATGGAATTCAACTTCGAAACAACCGCTCCACAATGCAACTTCCAATCCAAACTTTCGTCAATCGTTATACCCAAAAACTTGCCAACGACACCGTAGCTGTTTACATGTTGTTAAAAATAAGCTGAAAATTTTCCAGCTTTATTTTTGTTGTGAAAATGTATTGTTTTTTCTGCATTAAGATGCAACGAGTTATCGCAAAACCAAGAATATAAAGATGAAAGAAAATCATTATATTGATGTTGTAGGATTACGTTGGATTTGTTAGATAGAATAATTAACGTATCATCCGCATATATAGTGAAATTTACCGCTCTGTCCACTTAAAATGTCGTTAATGTAGACTACAAAGAGAATTGGTCCTATTACAGATCCTTGGGGAACACCCATGTTTGTAGTAACTAGACTAGATCTACAACTGGTCACACAATCCTCGATCCTCATCTGCAGGCTCACATATTGTTGTCTATTGTCTAGAAATGACATAATCCACTATAAAGAATTTCCTGTAATACCTATCTCTTTTAGTTTTTTAAATAATATTTCATGGTTAACACAGTCAAATACCCTACTAAGATCACAAAATATTCCAATAGGACATTCGCCTGCATCAATCAAACTGGTTAAATGAGCATAAAATGCATGGCCTGCCGTATTAGTAGATTTATTTTCTTGAAATCCATGTTGATTTGTAGTTGTGATATTATTGTTTTTTAGATAACCATTTAGTCTCTTTAAATATCCATACTCAAATACCTTTGAAAATATACTGGGAATTGTTATAGGCCTATAATTGCTGACCAGTTTTGGATCTCCTTTTTTAAAAATGGGAACTACTTTGCCTGTCTTTAAGTAATTAGGAAAATCCCCATTGCAAAAAGACAAATTGGTAAGATAAGTTAAAGGATTGATTAGAAAAGGTAAAACCTTTTTCGCCAAAAATGCAGGTATCTCGTCAAAACCACTAGAGGATTTGTTTTTAAGTTTACTATGCAGGAGTTCGATCAGTTCCTGTCCAGTAAATGGGTACAACTAAAAGAAATTTTCATGATCTATAATAACAGACTGACTGTCTTTGTCTACTGTATTACATGGAATTTTCGACACGATATCAATGAGCGCATTTTTAAAAAATGTGTAAAAAAGAGTGGCTACCTCTTGGGGATCTGTTTTTATATTATTATCATCATACATTAAACAAGTATTGTTATTAGCCCTTTTTGAAAATTCATTGACAATCTTTCACGTGATTTTATTGGGATTATCAGATAAACTGGTAATAATAATGATTTTCTGGTAATAATCTTTTCTTGGTTTGGTCAAAAGGTTTCTATGTTTTTTCCTTTGTTGTTGATAAAAATCTCTAAGAATTGGTACTGCCCTTGATAAAGCGTGTAAATTTCTTAATTCAAAACTCTTTCGCACTTCATTATTACTACATTATTAATCCATTTATTTTTAGTTGTTTTGATTTTTTTCCTTGTTGATGGAAAGCTATTATTAAAATGATACAAAAAGATATTTATAAAAGCTTGAAATGCTAGATTAGTGTCTAAGATTCCATAAACATTATTCCAGTTTTCGTTAATGAGGTTAACGATAAAGTGGTTTATCGATTCCTCACCAAATTGTCTTTTTTGAATAAAGTAAGACAATTCCGTTTCAAAGTCAAGTTCCACTAAAACTGTTCTGTGATCCGATACAGTGTTGTCAAGTACACATGACAAACCGGAGTTTGAGAAATTTACAAATACATTATCTAATGTTGTAACGCTGGTATCCCTGACTCTAGTCGGCCAATTAACAAGATTAAAATTAATATTAAAATTCAGTAAATCATTGAGTAGATTAACATGGTCGTTAGTCATATTTCTGGTATCTACATTAAAATCACCACACATTACAAAACGTATATTTGGTTTATATAAATAATTTAAAATACCTTCGAGGTTTTCAAAAAAATACTTAAATCACCAGATGGTGATCTGTAACAATTTAATATAACATATATGAGTTATTTTTCTTATCTTTGAAAAAAGTAATACAAAATTCAGAATGTTTATCAACACAATATTGCTTTATCCTAAAGTTGAGTTTGTTATTAAAATTAAGACCTTTTCGAACCCAAATTCCTACGCCTCCTCCTCTTATTGAGTTACCTCGCAAATAACAACTTGCTAGGATAAAACCTTCAATGTTGACGTTCCCAATATAATCATTTGATTCTCATAATTCCATTAAACAGATAATATTTATGCTCTTATGAGAAGTAAGTTCTAAAATAATATCACAAATTTTATCACTATTTATGCTTTGAATATTTAACAGCATTAAATTTAAATTAAAACTTACCCCTGATTTTGGGGTTGCCCCTGTAGGTATAAAAAACTATTTACACAAGCGTTCTTAGGCCATACTGCAGAATCCATTGCCTTCTTAAAGTGTTCTTGGTGTATCCGTACTTTGAAAGATGCATATAATTCAGGATGACGGGAATTTATCCCCTCACCAATGACCTCTGGAAAATGAGGCTTTAGATGCTGTACAATACAAGCAGCTGTTGCAGTTGGTTCTATTCTGTATATGTGGAGATCCACGAGTTTAGGAGTACCTTTTATCGTGATATTTGTACTTGTGCCTACAATAGCTTGTCTCTGTCGTCTGCTTCTCTGACGAAATTCTTCCCATCTGCCGTTGTCTGAAGAGCTGCCTTCTCCCAGGGAAACGATTGACGTCATAATTTTTTCTTGTTCCGTGATAAGATCATTTTTCTTATTGGACGGTTGAGGAATCGATGTGTAGACGGTAGTTGACTTACATTTACCTTCTTTTTTTTCTGTAACGTTTCATGATTGTTTTCAATTTCAAGATTGTCTTGTTTCTCCGTAGATATGCAGACATTAGTATTATAAGGTCTGTTTTGTCTGAAGATTTAGCAACGTTCGAACTAGAAGGTGCATTTGAAAGAATATTTTTTGA
Organism: Diabrotica undecimpunctata; assembly: GCF_040954645.1. NCBI lineage: Eukaryota > Metazoa > Arthropoda > Insecta > Coleoptera > Chrysomelidae > Diabrotica > Diabrotica undecimpunctata. The sequence goes on from NC_092803.1 coordinate 131,118,594, forward strand.
TTTTAACAAATATATTATTTCATCCTGACGTTGGTTACCTTTTGTAAGTTTACTGTTTAAAGCTTTCAAGTATTGACTTTTAATATTAGCACATTTTAGATCACATGTTAGCTTATTGATTTCTAACCTCAACTCGAGAATATCACTGTTGATCACAAAATTTTCAGCGGATTTATCAGTCTCTCTGTATTCCACCAGTTGTTTGATACTTTCACTCACTTTTAACGAGTCTGGCACCTTTTTAGATATTAAAATTTCTATTAAATCGGACTTTTTTAGACGATCTAGTTCTTTATAAACACTCTCGTCAAAGGCCATGTTGCCATCCTTTTTCGCTACGTTTCTACCCCCCTACCAGGGAGGTTTTAGGGGGAAGCCTGTAGGTAAAAGTGGTAAACTTTTTTGCATATTTTTTTGGTTTCCTACAATTATTATTCTCGGCAAAATTCAGCTTGTTGGTATGATTTTGAGAGGTTCAGTGGCATTTTCGTCTTTGATGACTGGCGTAAGATGTCCCGGACAAATCACAAGACGATTAAAAATGTGTTAAATATTATAGGAACATACACCGAACTTTTAAGCAGTATTAAAATAAGCAAAATAGGTTATGTAGAACATATCCAATTTGTCATAATGATAACCAAACTTCCTCGAGTAATGAAAGCGTATCTAAAGCAGTAAATAAAAACTGTAATAAAAAATAATCATAATATTTTATTTATGTCCATTATTAAAATTCATGAATTTAAAAAATGTTTAAACTTTTTTTTACTAAAAAAGTATTTTCCCTTAACCTTCTGACACAGTTTCTAATTTAACATAACTTTTTTGCCACGGGGGAATCGGAATTGGTAGATTGAAACAGAATCCCCGAACAAAACACAAACCAATTTTATCCGAAGGGAAAACTGTTTATATAAATCAGAACTACATTTTGATAAATGAAAAGTAGCGTGAGGCGACGACAGTGCAGAGGTAAAGTGAGCCAGAAGAGCACAAGACGATTAGCGTGATAGAAAAAGAAGGGACTGAGAAAAGGGTGAGAGTGTCACGTGGTGACCAATGACCACCGGTCAGTTGACCTCTGAACTCCAGCACGAGTCTCTTATTGAAGGGGTTCGTTTATAACTTTATTAAACGATGTTTTTATTCCTAATGATGTGTATTAAAGAGGGATTCAGGAATAAAAGCAAACATTTCTTTTGAAATTTGATTCAATAGCTATTTGTATTTAAGTATTTGGTGTCCGTAGTTTTTCAGTAATTTTTTTGTCTAACTACGTTTATAAATATTTTTGTCATATTGTTAGAAATTTCCAAATATAGCAGCGTTTCAAAAACAAACATACGAAAAGTGTAAAATTGAGAAAACCTTTCACTCAGACCAGAGAAATTAGTAAATAAAAAGCCTTTTTCGTGACAAATGTTTTAAATGCCCACAGTCTTGTAGTTTGGTTTGTCTTTGTAGAATTGGGTTTAAGAATTCGCGATAATTTAAGAATTCGCGATAAGAAAGATTCATTCAAGATTTGACCATTCTATTAAATTTCATTTTCAGCTATTAGCACATCAATCTTGTGTTTTCTTACTGTATATCTGTTCATTATACGCATTTTTCTTATTATGTCGTCCATGATGATATTTAATATTAGAAGATAATTCAATTGGATGCTATTCCTAGTCAGTATCATCTAGAAATAAGTTATCGTAATCGTAATAATAATTGTCTAATAGTAACCGTTTATATTTTCTTGGATTTGGTTGGCTGTAGCTATTTTTTCTGTAGTCTGAATAATCTTAATACTGACATATGGATGTGAGTTTTGGACCCTACATCAAGCGGAAAGAAGAAAGATAGGCGGCACTGAAATGTTGTGTTGGAGAAGAATGTTACAAATTTCGAGATCGATCACAAAACAAATAATTCAATTTTAAATGAGTCAATCGGCTAAGCAATGGCTTTACAGCAAAGTTCATCTTCCACAACTAAAATAGATTGGACATGCTATGAGAGCAGACACAGAAAATATGGAAAAACTCATTATACAAGAAAAGGTAGAAAGCCGAAGATCACGAGAAATATCCCCAACGAGATATATTGACTAAATTACTGGAATATGCAAAAGACCTATGCCTGAGTTAAGAGAAATGACCAGAGACCAGATCTTTGGAGATAAGCAAAACACTACATTACGATGACCACTACACATCCTTCGAGGGTCAGGACTGAAGATAGAGAGAATCGAACCGTTAATATTATATCTCTATCTCTCGCCTAATTATCCAAATTAAAGTGGCGGGCAAAAGACAGATATGCTATAAAAAGCGTTCATGGTTACGAAACATACATTGAACCGGACAAGAAGTAAAGCAGTTAAGTCTTATTCTTATTTCTTTTCACCTAAATTGAAATGGACTCACATAGGCAATAAATTCAAGGTTTTAACCCTCTACCGTATACGAAAGCTTTTATAGTTTCAATATTTCAAAGAGTTTTACTATGCATAATATTCATTACCTACCCATAGAAAATTCTGACTATATTATAACTTCTCTTCAGGTTCCTTATCCTATCGGAGGTTGGAAATCATCATCGCTATTTTAATTTTATTGGCCGCGCTTCTGAATAATTCTAATGAGCTGCAACCGAACCACTCTCTCAAATTTCTTAGCCAGGATATTTTGCGTCGTCCTGGGTTTCTCTTCCCTTGTATCTATTATATATATATATATATATATATATATATATATATAAATAATATCATAACTATTACTCATTAAACTGTGCATCTGTATGTTTGGTTGCTCAGCAGTCAAGAGAAAGATCCGCTATAACCTTATTCATTCGTAAACGAGTAATTAATTTACGGTACTTTATGTAAGACTCCAGTTTGAAATATTTTTTTACCGAAATAGTGGATTTATTTGCTGTAACCGTGGCCGGTCTCCGCTTTCGTGGAGGAGGAGCTCCGAACTGAGTAGGGGCTCTTCTGTACTTCACGGAAGACAGACTGGGCGGGGGATATCCTCAACCTCGACACGGCACGTCCCATATGGCTGATAGGGAAAGTTCCTGCAGATATGCAGGGCAGGTACTAATAAGGCATTGCCAAATAAGTACCCGCGGATCAACTGAGGATATGACATTAGGCAGCAGTAATGTCATTACTGGATTAAGGCTGTGGGAAGGAAAAATCCTGTAGGCTTAATTCCAGATACTCACAGGCGACACTCACATTATGAGTTAGGCGGCTGTGATACTGCGATCTTAGGGCACTCTTTTGTCCTGGAGTTTGAGAAATCGGCTTCGAAGGCGGAGGAACTAAGACTTTTAGTGAACGGCATAAGGATGCAGAAGGCAAGGAGAAACCACTGCATTAAAGACTTCTTGTAAGTATCTCTAGTACAATTATCATGGTGATAAAAAACTTTAAGATTCCGACTACTGATCATGAAAATCGGAATTCGAGATCCGGCAGGGAAGGTAAATCTAGCTCAAACCGTGAGGCCTTCCAAGTCGTTATCAAGAGAAATCCTCACGAACCAAACTACATTCTAGATGATGGATTAATATTATGGGAATAAGCGAAATGCGCTGGACAAATACGGGATACCGAGTTATCAAAGATCACAAAATATTCTACTTGGGAAATCTTAAGAACGAACATATAAATGGAGTGGGCCTAATTATAAATAATAAAATCGCCAACTGTGTCAGTCACTTTGTACCTGTATCAGAAAGGATGCTCTTAATTCAGCTAAACACAACTCCCATAAAAACAAACATTATTCAAGTATACGCTCCTACAGCGGACGCCCCAGAAGAAATCATAGAAGAATTTTCCAATGACCTTACTAATATTGTCAAAAGGATTCGGAAAAACGAAATAATACTAATAATGGGAAACTTTAATTCCAAAGTTGGCAAAGGACAAAGTGGAAATTTAGTGGGATCCTTTGGTCTAGGGGAACGTAATGAACGCGGAGACCGTTTGATTGAATTTGCAACTGAAGAACAGCTCGTAGTGACAAACACCTTTTGATCACTGAAAACACCTGATCTTCCTCCAAGACGACTATATACGTGGAAATCTCCCCAGGATACTCCAGATCACACAGTACGAAATCAAATAGACTATATTCTTATTAACAAACGATTTAGAAACTCTATAACATCTGTTAAAGCGTACCCGGGATCCGACATAAATTCGGACCACAATCCACTTATCGCCAAAATGAAACTTAGTTTAAAGAAAGTTCAAATACCAAAAATTATGAAGTACGATATTAACCAACTGAAAAATAAAACAGTAAAGGAAAACGTACAAAAACGCCTAAAAGAAAAAACGTGGGCTCGTACAGAAAAACCATGGGCCCGTACAGAAACAGATAACACAGATGTAGAACTAGAAAATTTGCACAAATTTGTGGCCGAAATACTTTTCGGCCACATAATTCGGCAAAACCTCACAAGTGGGGATACAAAAATCAAGTACCTACTTAGTCGTGTATCAGGTTTTAGTCACTAGACTGACAGAGACAGTGTCGAAGAACGTTAATATTAAAATATTTATTGATAATTGGTTTTATAGTCCAAAATTACAATATTATCTAATAAAAAATGGATTGTTGCCTTTAGTCACGGTCCGATTAAATCGTGTTCCAAATTCAGGAATCTCTCCGAAAAAAAAAAACTAAAGAAAAAAGAACATAGTTTCATTGTAGAAAAAGTGACCCTTTTTAAAGACGTAAACATAAGTCAAATAACTTGGTTCGATATAACATGATTAGCCAGTAAATACGTTAGTATCTTATGTTGGTACTGAACCTAGAACCATAAAACGTAGGTACTTCCGAAAAGAAAAAACGTACAAAGAGATTTCATGACCTCAAGCTGTTAAAGTTGATATTCAGCTTATCAGAGAAGTAAACCTATTAGACTCGATGCTGGTGATTTACAGAATCCATCTGAGATTAAAGAAAATGTTATAAACGAACTTTTTTTCATATGTTGTATCTATGCGTTGTAAACGCTCGGATACTCTGACGTAGAAAAATGAGCAAAATTGCTATACACCATTGTTTGACAAGCCGCTTGTGAATATTTATGTAAATTTAGGAAGTCACTACCAAAAAAAAGATGTCGTCCAGTAGGACAAAACGGGACTCCAACGTCTAGTCGTCAAGGATCTCCACCTGTGTTAACCAATGGAAGAACCCCAACACCAACAAAAAGAACAAGAAAAACTCGTGAGTACGGACAACATTAAACACATAAATGGCAAAAGTATCTTCAACAGTGTCAAATATGTACAACAAAAACTTACATCAAATGTATAAAGTGTAAAGTATTTTCCAGAACTAAAATGTATTTTTGTATGTTAAAATTTTATTAAAATTTAAGAAAAATTTCAAAAATTTACAAAAAAACTTCCCGTTTGTGATTATTGCATAAGAAACCATATACGGGTTTGCAAAAAAAAAACTTATATAAGACTAAACTTTAAATATACTAATACCTTTAATATGTCTTAACAAAAACCACAATACCTACAAAAAAATATTTTTTTTTCCATAGCTAATGTTAAAGTGTTGCTATAACAACTGTTTTGTGTAGATAAAGTATCACTTTAACCGCAAGGGTAGATAAAGTGACACTTTAACAGCAAGAGTAGATAAAATGTTTTAACTTTTTTTTATTCAATAAAATTTACAAATTCAAACACATTAAGGATTAAAAACAACTGAAATTTTACAATTAACATTATTAGAAATATCTATTTTTGGAGCATCACAAATTGTACTCGTTTGCTTAAACACTTGATTCGAGGTACTGGATTAATAACATTTGTTTGACATTTGTTGATAGAGTAATTCATATCCCTAGCAACGAACCAACACAATTGCGATTTTTGTGCTAAAAATTACAATTTTCTTTAAAATTCTATTTTTTACCTGAACTTGAACTCTTGCTATAGAAAAAAATGTTGTATTGCACACGACGATAAAATCGCATTATCTTCTCGAGCATAATTAGCGTCTCGACTGACGTCTCGACGCTAAAAAACGCTCTCGAAGATAAAGTAAAATTTTATCGTCTTGTACAATAAATAACTATTATTTCATGTTTGCAATTGCTTATACAGTAGAGGGTTAATAAGTGTTCCATTTAAAAAAGAACAATTAAATTTAAACAGAAATTTTTAGGCGAATAAAGTTCAAACAGGCCATCGTTTTTTAAGTTCTTTGATATACAATTTTTATCTCAGTCTCAGACTAGAATGATTATTCTGAAGATTTTGTTTTTTCTCATTTTTTTGTTAAATCAATTCTTTACAGGTTCTTCTAGTTAATTTTTTACCTACTTAATTTAAACTTACACCTTCCTTAGTACATTACTCTGCAAGTTAATTAACCTGTCGAACAATTTTAACCGTTTATCTGAGTTGTAATAAACCATGTTTTCTCGAATTTTGAAAATTTACCTTATACAAAATAATCCAAATTTATTTTAAAACTACCTTTACATTAAAATTAAAGCACTGAGATTAAGTTTCTTGTACAAAAAATTCATATGACTGTCATTATTAGAGCCATATTTAAAAATTAAATGGTCGTCTCTCTAATAACACATGAATGTAAGCTCATCTGTCTATCTTCGGACAGGGACGTTTTAACCGTTATGTCTAACGTTTCCTGATGAATACCAAGATGATTTCTATTGTAAAACAAGAAAGAATCACCCTAACTTGAGAGACAATTAGTTGTGGTGGAAGTAAATCCAACCAAGAGACGAGAGGAATCACTGCATTCAGTGACGTGGGTAAATATTTTAGATTCTCTAAGATGAAAATATGAAATAATTCTTTTTAATTTTTTCAAAATATAATAAAAAATGGGATAATAGCATAAATGTTGAAAATCGAGTACAAATTAAAGAATAGTATATATATATATATATATATATATATATATATATATATATATATATATATATATGTTGTATATATATATATATATATATATATATATATATATACAACAAAAAAATTTATGACAAAATCATACTGTATGAAATGTAACAATCATTCGTACACATGAATTGGGAAAAATCTAGATAATTATTTGAACAATAACAATGGATTTTTTTTTGTTTAACTTCTGTTTAAAATTTGTATTAATTAATTACTATTATATATAATCTAAATTTAGCCAATTTCGCCTTAATATTTATGCCCAGGTCATTACAATTTATCTGATTGCACATATGTTTGAGTTTTGCGGTAAATAACTTCGGTAGCTAGTATCTGCCTTTTTACATCTCTTTCAACTCGAAATTTCTAAGTATTTTCGTCGAGTCTAACACTTGATGTTGCGTTTTCATAAATATATTTGATTATTGTAATATACTAGTGGTTTATCCTATAGTCTGCTATAGCTTCAAGCATCTTATACTGGTAAACTGCTTCGAATGTTAAAACTGGATAGATCAGCTAAAATAAAGGAAATAAAGGGTATCAACTGACGGTAGGTGTTTGTTCGCAGTAAATAAACTATACAAAAGATAATTGTTGAGTGGAATATCGCGAATCAAATTTAATAAAGTAATAACCTGTAGTAAGACCTGTTATGCTTTAAATAAAAAAATATTATTAAGAAAAGTCTACAATGAAGAACCTGTTTTGCTCTATCGACGATGTTAAAGTGCTGAAAAAGCTGAGAGTTAGGACATAGGAACAGTGGCTGGCTGATGATTAACATGTTCGGAGGTAGGTACTTTGTCGCTATAAGAAAAACCAATACTTACTTTAATTTTAAAAAGTGTGAAAGAAGTGCAGCAAAATTGTTATAATAGACAGTAACTTAAAAATTGCGTGAAATTAAAATTACAAATTAAATTATATATTTAATAGCCAACATCCTTTTGAAGAGTAAATCGTCCAACTAAGGACTATTTAATATGTTAGATGAGATAGTTTTAAGTATGTAACACTAAGTTTTTCAAGATCACCTGTTTATCATTTAATAGACTTTAGTATTTTGTATAATTATGTATATTTAGTTATTTCAAGGTGTGTGTATCTACTGCTTCAGTTTCTCCTCTCATTCCATTTTAATATTTCTTATTGCCACCGTATTTGAGTAATTTATTGTCACTGATCAAATTTTTGAGCTAAGGAATTGGTCAAAGTATAGAGTAATCACATTTTTCTTCTTTACGTGCCCTCTGAATAGTTCGATTGATGTGCATCAGTACTATTCCCTCAAGTTACGCAACCATGAGATTCTTCTCCTTCCTACACTTCTCTTGCCCTGGATTTTCCCTTGTATAATTAATTGAAGTATGTTGTATCGTTCATTACGCATAACATGCCCCAGATTACGTAACCACATTACGTTGTCTAGAATACCTGGTGAAATGTTTATTATGAATTGAAAAAGAAACTAAGCAAAAACTGGAATAAAGTTCGTCAACTTTAATATACTTTCTGAAAATAAAGGTGTATTAAAAATTGATTTTTGTGGTGAAACTTCTGGGAGGAAGGTAACGAGTTAAAAATATATTTTATTGACATTAAAAAAGATTTTGATAAAATAAATAGAGTGTTTGTTAATGTTTTAGGTGAACAGAAGTAGCAAGGAATAAGATAGAAATCAATAAAACAAAGGGTACATCTAACAAATAGTATAAAGTTTAAAACAAAAAGTAGGATGATATCAAAAATGCGTGTTAAATCTACCGTTGTTCTAATTAGATTAATGTTACGCAATAAATTATATAAGAAGTTATCTTAATTCATACCCATTAATTGACTCATTGTGCATCCTCCCATAGAACTATCGTCCTTAGCTCATTGTCTATCCTGCCATTTCTGGGAAGGTGGACAAGTCACCAGGAGACATCTCCCTTATGCGGGCAGGTGTGGGCCAGGACTCGCCGAACGCGTACTCTGGTATTAACGATAACTCCGCGCATTCACATAGGACATGCTCTAAACATACTAGCCCCAGTGTGTGGAGGTGTTTGCTAAGTTGATAATGACCAATTAAAAAACCAACTGTAAAGCGTAGGTTTTTCCTGGTCATTGCCAAGTACTTCTTTGATGCTATTTTTTCAAGGTTACTGGCAAGTCTACATCCCCTTCTTCCCTTGCCCTTCTTCCTATATTTTTACGGTTTGCGTATGTGAGTGACATTCGACAATTTCCGCGATTGTTGTAGTTAACCAACCAAAAAAATCACCAGGTCCTAAGTGTCTTAGACCTGCCGCCTTCCTGGTCAATTGGCCTTTATTATCGTGTCCTTTAACCCACCTCAGGATGATGGTATTACCATCCGAAGCTTGAGTTAGTGACTCGTGACACTCCATTACTAACCCTGATCTGACACGTGGTCTATTCAGGTTAGTAGCGCTTCTCTGCAGATTATTATAGTTTTCCCGGCTATACCTTTCTGGGTTATCTCTTTTGCGGCTATAAAGATATCAGCCAGTTATGTCTGAACTACGCTGGCATTTTTGCCCATACCCCACTTTATTCTTAGGTTCAGTAATCTGGAGTATATCCCGCATCCTGAGCCTTCTTGCATTTTGGAGCCATCGATCTATATGCAATAGGCATTTGCCACATTTGTCTCCCTATAATGTCTTGTTTCTAGTTTGTAGGGTTTGTCAAATACAAACTTTGGTTCAATTGGGTCGCAGCCTGCCTGTAATAGGCGTAGCGCATCCAGCTCTCCCCACCAGAAACGAGTTCTCAATTATACCATTCCTACATCAAGGTTTGCACCAGCTGAGCGCCGTCGCATTATTGTCACCAGCGCCACATCTTTGACATATATGTCTAGAGGCGTGATGCCAATGATCAACTCCATTGCAGCAGTTGGTGTTGTTTTCATGGCACCTGTTATATTTATGCAAGCCATCCGCTGAATATGGTTTAGTTTGGTAATGACAGCAGTGTAGACCCAGGCGACCACCCTGTGCGAAAGGCCATAGGTGCGCCCGTCTGTTCTTCGACATTTGTCATAGGCAATATATGCTCTTTTAGCTCTACCATCTGAATGTGAGTTCCATGTTAATTTTTTGTCAAGGGTAATTCCAAGGTACTTCACCACGTCCGAAAAATTTAGACTGTAGTTTAAAAATCCTTGGGGTATTAAGCCCGTGATTCTTCTTTTCCTGGTAAAGACCACCATCTCTGTCTTCTTAGGATTTATAGATGGTGAGTGTTTCTTGTACCATTTTTCTATTAGTCGAAGAGCAACTTGTAATCTCTCACATAGTGTGTTCTCAAACTTACCGCTTTGCAGAACAGCAATATCGTCTGCATAGGCTATTGGGTAGAACCCGTTGCAGCTGAGTTGGTCAACCAGGATGTCTAGAACTATGTTCCAGAGGAGTGGTGATAGCACCCCTCCCTGTAGACACCCCCTCGTAACCATGCCTCTTACGGAAACGTCATCTACATTTATGCTTATTGCTCTATTAGAGAGCATACTGAATATCCATTCGCTTATGGCCAGGGGAACATTCCTGACGCTGAGCTGTTGGGTAATAGTTGGGAATGTGGTTTTATCAAACGCTCCCTCTATGAATATACTTAGGGTAGATTCTTATTGTCCAGCGATGTTTCAATTCTTTCCACTACATTATGGCGTAGATCTTCCCGAAGTATATATGCTGATTTGAGTGAAGTGGGTTATGGACCAGAACTTCATCCCTTATGTACCTCTCGCATAGCCTTTCCATCGTTCTCAAGAGAAAGGGTGTTAGGCTAATTGGTCGGAAAGCCGTTGGTAGTATCCATCCTACCTGGTTTTGGTATAAAGACCACACGTACCTCTCTCCACTTCCTAGGAATATTTCTCAGAGCCAAAGAGGCTCTGAGTATTTCCACAAGGAGCGGCAGAAGTATATCTAGTCCCCACCGTAGTAGGTGGGGACTGGATATATTATCATGATTTGAGTCTTCCTTTTGTTCAGCATAAGACCGTACTTCCTGCTGACGGTATCCACTTTCATCAGTTTCATCACATTTCAATCAGTTCATCTTCTAAGCAGGCTAATATTAGGGTATCATCAGCATATGTAAGGTTCGTGATTTTTCTGCCACCTATCACTATTTCGCTTTTTCACCCTTACAACACCTTTTTTTATATATATTAATAAATATTCTATAAAATTTAACTTAGTTAAACAAATAAAATGTAGGGTTATACAAATTTCAGATACATCACTACAACAAAAAAACCGTAGAATCCTATACCAACTGTTGCTAGATAATAATTATCCATTAGCTCTTTTAAAGAAAATTTTGTTTAGCACACCGTCTAAAACATATAACGCTACAAAAAATTATTCCTCTACAACTTTCTACAAAAAAAGTTTCACATTGTATCTAGCAATGAAGCTTTCAAAGTTTCTAATATTATAATATAAAGTTTTTTAAAGTTTCATGTGATAATGTTATTGTTATTCATTGCTTAAAGCAACGTTTGTTCAAAAAATAAAAAATATATAACTCCACTTAACATGGTGTTGTTTATTTTTTTCGAGAATTTTTTCCATACCATTTCAATCTAATGGCCGCAATCTCAAATTTGTAACTTAAATCTTTACTTATTATTTATACTGTAACTCATCATAAACTTTTTAGTTATCACTTTTCATGGTTTTAGGGTAATCAGATATATTTTTATACGCTTCTGCTTAAAAATTTCCATAAAACTTCTCCACCTTTTACCATTCAAAGTTTTGAGTTTTGTGGTAAATAGTTATATAAAATAAAATAAAAGTTAAAATAAAATAGTTCGTATTTTAAAACATTATATTATAAAAGAATATGGACCTTTGTGGCGACGTATAATACGCCACTGCCAAACAGGAACGAGGTAAAAGGGATCTTTCCTGATTGAATTGGTCTCGTAATGTAAGAGAACAAAAGAATACCGGTAAACAATAATTAGGAAGCACATATATTTTTTGCCTTGATGTAAGAAACCTATGCGCTTTTTGTTTCACGTTTTGTTTTTAGCTATGGATCAGGTGATGAAACTTTATATCGCTATTTTCGTTCATATTTTGTTTTTGTGCTACCCACTTCACTTGTCATCGCGTTTAGGATTTTTTGTTGTGACGAAGGAATCAACAAGTAATAAAAAAATTATAATAAGAATTTGAAGGGACCTAGTAAAATTATTATTCACATGAATAATATATAAAAAGGAAACTTGGGTTGTCCCAGTAGCTATAAAAAATAATTTTATATTTAATTTACACGTGTGAAAAAAACTTTTTATATCGTAGAAAAGGAACAATATAAGTTACTATCTGATACAATTACCCTATTTTTTATATTTTACTTATAGTTTTGTTATAAATCTGTATTTATACAATGTTGCAATATCTTGTGAACAGTTTTAGTTCAATAATTAAAAAAGGTAGAAGATACACGAATTAAAATCCAATTAAATTTGGCTAGAAAACTACAGGATTATTAAATTATAAAATACTCCTCTGAAATTTATAAATAAAATTCTGTAAAAACAAATAAATCAGAAAATAAGTTTTGACAGCTGGACAACAAGGTTTTCGTAGTGGAATATCGTGCACAGATGCAATATTCGTCATAAACCAAATTACCGAGAAACCATTAGAGAATATCATTTTTTGGATAATAGAGAAGATCCATTGGATATTATAAAAACTACTGAAAACATCTACGAAATCAACAAGATGGAAGTCAGTATAGAGAGACAACTGACGGTACCTATAAACATAGACAACCGGAACTCGGCAGGAGGACTGATTAAGTCCCATACTCTTCAATTTAATTATGGATAAAGTCATTTAAATCATCAACCAAGGAAGATGTATAATGGAGAGAAGAGAAGCGAGAATACTCTGTTATGCATACGACGTAATATTAATGGCCCAAGATGAAGATAGTCTACAGATTCAACACAAGAGCAAAATAAATTAATATGACGAACTGAGAAAACCAAAACAATAGTAATGAATAAAGAAACATAGATTGATAGAATATAAATTGAATAAACATAAATTGGAAATCGATGTCGTCAGCATTGAGCAAGTAATAAAAGTAAATTCCTTGGACTTACACTGCCCAGCTATGAAAACCTGTAAAGGGAAATGGGAGAGGGAGAGAAAGAGAGAAAGAGAGAAGTACAAAAAGCAATATGACTGGCAAGATGCCTTAATAAAACTATATGGCCAAAAACACATTAACACTAAGAGAAATTAAAAAGTTATTTATTGATACGCACAGCAGGCTGTTAAGATCTAGGACATTTTTACAAAATATAATCATAAGATTAACAAATTCTGAGCATTCACCGGTTATCATAACCGTAAGTAAAAACATATCAACAACCGAAAAAAGCTGCATATTACATAAAAATAAAACAAATTGGAGTTATTTTAGATATCAAGTGAACAATCAAATCAATTTACACATCCCACTAAAGACGAATAAATAGATAACCTTCATACGAATAAAAACTGTTCCAACACAATATACGAAAACATATTAAAGAAAAGAAGGCTCAGAAAATAATGGCAAATAACGAGATCACCTCAGTATAAAACAGATCTCGATAATGCACAAAAAGAACTAAAAAACTGATAATGGCAGAAAAAAATGCAACTTGTCAGAAATACTTACAAAAACTAAATACAACCCAAGCCACTGACTCGTAATGGAAGACTACAAGGACCTTACAAATGCAGAATTATACAATCTCACCACTAAGAAACGAAACAGAAAAATAAGCGAAAAGTCCACTAGAAAAAGCCGAAACATTTGCGACACACCTTAAAAAACGCAGTAACTCCCAAAGAAAGGCTTCCAATTTCTAACACAGTTATTTACCTCTGTATAAGATTTATCCTTTGCCACCACAACAGAAATTAGCACAGATAAAAATAATACTAAACCCAGGAAAACAACCAGAAAATGTACATTCCCACCCTCTTTTAGTCTTCTTCCAGCGGTTTTTAGATAGCTGACACTTACTAAGTTAATGCCTAGTAAGTGTTAGCTATATTAGACAACAAAAACTAATACCATCACACCAATTTGGGTTCATAAAACAACATTCAACAATAAAACAGGTACAAAGAGCTGTAGAGAGAATTAATGAAGACTTTGAAAATAATAGGTACTGCTCAGCGGTATTCCTGTACATAAGCCAAGCATTTGATAAAGTGTGACATAAAGGTCTCTTAAGTAAACTAAAACAGAATTTAGCAATCAATTACTATATAATTTTAAAGTTCTATGTCACCAACAGAAACTTCCAGGTAAATAATGAAAATAAATACACAACCAAACAACAAATTCTCGCTGGGGTGCCCGAGGAACCGTCCTAGCACCCATATTATACCTTATATTCACTGTTGACCTATCGACAGATACAAATATCACAACAGCCACTTGTGCGGATTATACGGCAATACTATTATCTAACAAAGATCCCAAAATAGCCTTAGAAATCCTACAAAATAACTTAAATAAAATACAACAATGGATGACAAAATGGCGAGTCAAATTAAATGAAAAAAAAAATCACTGCACCTGTAAATGTCCTACTGTATATTTAAACGGTGAAGAAATCTCATAAGGATATAAAATCAACTATCTAGGTATGTACTTGGATAGAGGATTAAACTGGAAGAAGCATATATTTACCAAGCGAAAACAACTGGGTCATAAGTTGAGGAACCTGTATTGGTTGATAGGCAGAAAACCAAAACTATCAACTGAAAATAAAATAAAAATCTACAAATTCATTCTGAAACCAATTTGGATTTATGGACTAGAATTGTGGGTGACCGTCGCACATTCCGTTATTGAAATAATACAAAGATTTCAATCCAAAATATTAAGAACAATACTAGGAGTTCCATGGATCATAATCAATGAAGCCCCCATTAAAACGTCGGACTAAGATACGTCAAAGATAATATCAAAAAGTGCGTGAAAAAACATACAGAGAAACTTAAAGTGCATCCGAAAGTGTTGCACTTTAAGTTCCGAAACCGCACACAGTTCGAAAATTAAAACAAAAAGTTCCGTTAGAGCTAATTGATTAATACTTATGTATATCAAATAATCAAACACTGAAAACTCTTGTTTTCAAGACTTTCACAAATTTTAGTATAATTTATTAACACTACAGCTGTTTCGTCCGAGTACCTTTTCTCTAGTGAGCTATTTTTGTTATTTAATAAACACTGGGGTGCAAAATTAACCGGACACTCAAATTTTTCATAAAAACTGGCGTTTAAAATAATTTAAGATGTTCCCAATTGAGTATTTAATAATAAACAAATTTAAAAGTCAAATTTATTACAACTCAAGTATGTTACACAGATAAAAAATTCAAAAAATTTAAAAATCTGCAAAAAAACAAAAATTATTATTTTTTAAATATAAAAATTTTTTACTCGGAAAATGATATTTAGTAGAGTGTAATACCTTCACGAGCCTTAATTACGACTCTCATTCAATCAGGCATAGTTCAGATTAAGGCAGCAAAGTCTGATTGAGTGATTTGCTCCCATTCGTCTTGCTGCTTGCTCCAAATCATTCATGATATTAAACTCACCATGGTTACGTTGAAAATGTCGTTTCAGAATATCTCATGCATGCTCTATTGGATTTAAGTCTCTACTCCTTGAGTGCTATGGTAATAAACGAATCCCAACTTCATCCAAGTAATCCCGTGTTTTCTTGCGATGTACGGACGAGCATTATCTTTCATAGAAAGTTTTTTCCAACAAATGGGGCAAATGGCAATACATGATCTTCCAAACATTGCTGAATATACGGTTGAATGTTCAAATTGTCCCCTTGAATTGTAATAAGTTCTGTATGAGCCTCTAGAGAAATGCCTGCCCACACCATTTAACCACCTCCATCAAATTGAAATCTCGGAGTAAAACAACATTGCTGATAACGTTCACCAGTTTTTCTCCATATTCTAGGCCGCCCATGTGATGAGTATCTGAAAAGCACAGCACTCCAATCGTCAACAGTCCAATTAAGATGTTGGCGAGTGAAGTTTAAACGTTGACTCCGATGATTTGCTGTTAATAGAGGTTCCGTCACACGTATTCTGGATCTTAATACATATTTATTTAAGCGTCTTTGAATGGTATGAACGGATTCTGTGTTTTTATGGACATCATTTAATCGTTTAACAAGTATTGGTGTGCTGAAAATGTATGATCGCATAACGCTTGTAACCTAAGAAAGCGATCTTCAACTTGACTTGTGGTTCTTCGTTTACCTTGATCTGGCCTCCTAGCGTATTGTCCTGTTTCCCAAAATCTTTGTATTGCATCAAATACTGTACTTCGAGAAATTCCTAAAGCATTTGCGATGTAACGAATGCTCAGCCCATCATCCAGTAAAGCAACAGCTTGTGCTACTTCTTCTTGTGTCATAATTTGAAGCAAGTTTTAAACAGGAGACAATACAAAAACCTACAGCCGAACTTATAATTATGTATAGTACCACAATAAACTTAAATTAATACTAAGCCACTATTTCACATTAATAACAAAACGTTTATGTAAAAGTGTTGTTGTTCGCACAAAACATCTAAACAAGAAAAAAACGTTATGGCTAATAAGGCATAAAATACAATTCAAACAAATTAAACAAATTTTGATCTAAACACCAACAAAAAACAAAAAAATCTGAGTGTCCGGTCAATTTTGCACCCCAGTGTATTTATAGCTATAGCTATATTTTGTTATTTATAGTCTTTAACTGAATAAGTTGAGAAGGGGAGAACTCTTTGTCTCAAGTTGGTCATTCAGAATTATATCTATATTTTTTAATATGTTAATTTCCATTTATTCTAATAATTATAGTTCAAGGCCTTTATTTTGAATGTGAAGGATTTGAAATTGGTTATTAAAAGAATTATTATAATCTAGAAATTGAAGTGCGTACATAGCATCTGTTTTATATTATTAAACGCCCTTTTGTGTTCTGCTATCCTTTTGTTAAAGGTTTTACTTGTTTGACCGATGTAAGTATTTGGACAGTCGTCACATGCAAGTTTGTTTACACCACTGTGTAGGTGCTTTTTCTTTTGGCTTCTGTTGTTCTTAATATATTTCCTTAAGTTGTTGTTTGTTCTAAAAGCTGGCATTATTCCTTTCTTTTTTATGTGTTTGGCTATTTTTGATAATATTTTGCCTGTATATAGTATATGTAATCAAAAATAAGCAAAAACATGTAATTTATGCATATATATGCAGTTTGCATATATTTCATTCTCTACTGATATTTCACTACAGAACATATATTTCAGTTTCATGTATCTTCCTCTACTGCAGTATTTTAAGGTTAATTTAGTTTATTGGTTTCTATAAGCTCATATAAAATTAACGTACTAAAAAGAAGATAAAAAAAGAAAAAATTAATATAATAAATAAATCTAGTAGATACAACAGAAAACAATAAAAATAATATTGCTCAAACTAAAAAATTAAATATTATTCTGAAGCTATTTTCTTGTGGCATCTTAATGCAATTTACCATTTTTGTTGGGAATGAACCACACTTTTATTTTAAAATACGTTTATTTGAGGTTTCGATTTCCACTTCGGAAATCGTTCCCAACATACAAAACAGTAATAAATCAAACACATTTTGTTTTTTGCTACTTGTTAGAAAATTCTTCCAATAACTAATTTAGTTTTAAAAAAAAAAAAAAGAGGTTATTCTTTGTATGTGGGTATATTTTATTTTATAAAAACCCTTAAAAGGGCAACATTACAAGCACGAACGTTTTCGGAACAACTGTTCCATCATCAGGTTAAAATGCAGGTTAACATGCCTGAGCCACCAAAATATTTGGGTAAAAACCCTTTAAATTGAAAAATGTTACCGAAGAATGTACATGATGTTTATAATATTATATGATGTTTAATATTTTAATTAGATTTTACTTCAGGTAACATACACCCATGCTTAAGTGAGTTCCAGTGTCCGGAGAGTACACCTCTTCAAACGGACTACGGTTGGCAACTGAGTTGCCAACCGTAGTCCGTTTGAAGAGGTGTACTCTCCGGACACTGGAACTCACTTAAGCATGGGTGTATGTTACCTGAAGTAAAATCTAATTAAAATATTAAACATCATATAATATTATAAACATCATGTACATTCTTCGGTAACATTTTTCAATTTAAAGGGTTTTTACCCAAATATTTTGGTGGCTCAGGCATGTTAACCTGCATTTTAACCTGATGATGGAACAGTTGTTCCGAAAACGTTCGTGCTTGTAATGTTGCCCTTTTAAGGGTTTTTATAAAATAAAATATACCCACATACAAAGAATAACCTCTTTTGTTATACGTGGTATACAGCCAGCTACAGGAATTATTTTCCTTGTGGATTTTAATTTAGTTTTATCTCACTTTATTTATATTGATAATTTATACATATATTATACATTTTAAAGTAGACGACTTTGCCAATTTTGTTGAGTTACGTTCCTGCGACGACTTTATTGGATTATATGAAATTAACAAAATTAATTTAACTTATTACTGGTTTGTATTTTGAAAACGATTTCCAAAGTGAAAAATTGAAACGCCTAATAAACTTATTTTAAAGTAAAATTGTGCCTTATTCCCAATAAAAATAGTAAATTAAAAAATAGAATATCTGCGACACTTAAATAACAGACAAAATATTGAAATCCGTCGGAGAAGAACTAAGACTGTTGAAAAAAATTTAAATATAAGTTCCAAAAAGAAGGGTGGTATTGCATGACATAAAAAAGATATTTTAGACAGGTTCTTTTCTGTAAATTGATCTTTTTTTAAGTACAATAACTTTTAATGCAACACTGATCATTTCTACTTCCTTCCGTTTCGTTTTTTATCCTCACTGAAACTACCTTTTATCTGAACCGAAGAAAGGTGGCAAGTGAACGTCATTACTACAGGTTAGGAAAAAGAGGGTGAGATGTGTGTAAGATGGGGATGCGAGTCTCATAATTTACCCCCTTTATGTAGGTTAGTAACAATGGCTGTGGAATGATGATAAATGGCCCGGTAGATGCAAGGGATGCACCCATGAGAAAGTTCTTATCGAGATCTTTAGGTTTCTATGTTAGTGTGTACTTTTACGTTAGTGTAAAGACTTATTATTAGGGCTACACGTTTCAATAGATCCATTTTAAAGATTATGTAGAATATATTTTTGACACATAAAACGTGCTCCAATCGTGATTATTTCAAAGACGAACAAAACATTTCACGGGTTCGACTCTAGACTTAATGTTTGCTAAATTTTCATAAAATTTATATATGTATGTACATTTTTTCAAAAACGTATGTATCCTATGATGACTGTAGCTATTCTACTTCTCATACTTCTTACGATGTCGATTATTGTTTGGGTCAGATTCTGTCATATTTGAATTAGAGCAGTTCTCATTTTGTCAGTGTTTTTAAATTACCGGAATGCTTCATCTTAGTCTTCTATGTAGCATATTCCAGACGTAGTTCAATCAGATTTCAGTTAATCATGGGAATTGTATTGGTCTAAAAATTCGGATATAATATATATATATATATATATATATATATATATATATATATATATATATATATATATATATATATATAAGAATAAGAAAAAAGAAGTACTTGTGACTCGTTTGGAACAAATATATAACTGTTTTGGATGGGTTGGAGTCAATAATAGGGCTATTGGTTAACTATTTTTTTAATCTCGAGCTTTCAATTGTGTTTACAATTATTATCAAGAGCTAAAAAAGACAAAATACTTACAAGGTTGAACTAAAAAGAAAAAACAATTTTTGTTAACTTACCAAATAAAAATTAGTTTGGTAAGTAAAAAATCACTGCTTACATGTTCAAAATATTTTATAAATTTTCGGAGAAACATTTGTTAGATCAAAACATTTTTATATAAAATATTTTGAACATGTAAGCAGTGATTTTTTACTTACCAAACTAATTTTTATTTGGTAAGTTAACAAAAATTGTTTTTTCTTTTTAGTTCAACCTTGTAAGTATTTTGTCTTTTTTAGCTCTTGATAATAATTGTAAACACAATTGAAAGCTCGAGATTAAAAAAATAGTTAACCAATAGCCCTATTATTGACTCCAACCCATCCAAAACAGTTATATATATATATATATATATATATAATGGAACATCAAAATAAAGTTGATTGTCTAAAAATAAAGAATCAACAATTAAATGTTTATGCTTCCAAATATGAACTTATTTTATCTATCTGACAATAGTTATAAATTAAAAGAGAAAAATGTCACAGTCATTCAAGCAGCCTGCTGTACGTATCCGTCACCTCGAAACAAGCTGCTGCGTTGCGTAATACCAAGCATTCACAAAGCTTACATCTTTCCTCCACAAGATATAATTTTCACTATGCAGTGCAAATTATGTGTTTTTATGATATATCACTATGAATAGACATAGGAATGAGCCTTATAATATGATACAAACCAATCAATCTTTTTCCATGTCCTGTGTTTATTTTATAAACTGAATCAGACACTTTCTCTATTATTTCAAATGGACCAATTCGGACTTCCATTTTTTTTCTGTTTTCTTTATAACCATTGGTTACATAAACCAGATCAACTTCTTTAAATTTCTATTGTATTCTCTTCTTATCAAATATAGATTTGTTGTACTGATGATATCTTGTTGATCTCTGTGCTGCTATTTTTTAAATTTTTTATTTTTTCGCTTTTCTCTTTTAATTCAGGTGGTAACAAGTCAGTAGATTTACCACTTAAAAGATATTTTGGTGAAAATCCTGTAACTGTGTGATTTTTCTCGTTATATTTATTTGGACATTCTTGTGCTATTTTAGACCATGCCATTTTTTTTCTTCATTTAATTTACATCGTATTTTATTCATTAAGGTCTGCTTTAACCTTTCGTTTAAACCATTTGAGCGTGGTACTTCTACTGCTGTGAAAATCCGTTGAATGTTCCTCTGTTCAAGATAATTTTTAAAATCATTAGAATTTTGAGCTGGGTATTGATCTGTAAGTATTGTCTCTATTTCGTTTTTTGCAGAAACCTTTACTATCAGCTTTATGAGTTCTTGGGCGCTTTGACCTTTTGAACAGAACAGTGTTTAGTTCAACTTCTAAAATTGAATTTGTAGACATATTTTTATTTTTTTCTGATTTGTACCAACATATATTTTCTGGCTGATAGCGGTTACTCTTACCTTTTTCTTCACCAATTTTGCATGGTTTTTTGCATGGCAAATTTTTAAAAGTTTTCTTTGTTTCTGGTTTTGTACTTTTTTGAACATCACCTATCTCCTCTATAAACTTCCTATTCATTATTATTTCGTATCTTCGTAATTTATTAAGTAAGTCTTGTGTATTGTTTAAATTTTGTCTATCTATTTTCTCTCTTACAAATTTTGGTAATCCTACTGCAGTAAGATTTATTAAAGTTATGGTATCTATATTTTTGTTAGTTTCTAGTAGTAGACATTCTTTCTTTAAGGCATAATCTAAGAGTGATCCATTCAAAAATTTATAATTTACAGCATATATCACTGGAGACCATCCTTTATCTGCAAATGTTTTCAAGAAATTTTCTCTCCAAATTCTCCATTTTGAATCTAGTGTATTTTTTATCAGCATTGAGGTATACCAGTCGTTAGCAGTATTTTCTAAAAACAATCTTAAAATTTAAATTTTATAACAATTGTCACGTTTGTGCGAGAAATACGTGAGTAATTGGAAAGTTAATTAAAAAAAAATTAGTCCGTTTATTCATTTATTATTAATTGCTATGGAGAGATTAAGATTTGAGTATGAAGTTCCAAATCCAATCCAGAAGATCCAAAATTCAATGTAATAGCAGTTAAATCAATAAGTATTGAACAAAAAGAAAAATTTTACATTCCAAATAATCGATGGCCAATAAAATATCACACAAAACTCGCCAATCTACCTGGGTATAAAAGAGTTTTAAGACCACTAAAGAAACGTGATCAAACACGAAATGTATGGTTTAATTTAAATTAAAAACATTAAACATGTACAAGGATGATAGAGGAAATATGGCAATAGAAGATCTAATCTTATCTTTTAGAAGAAGTTCAACAATACACATCTCCCCACATTTCTCATGAATATTTAATCCAGATTTTGGAAAAATTATCCGAAAATAAAGAAGAAAATCAACTGCAAAAAAATCTAAACATAAATCAAATTTCTAAAAAATTCATAGTTGATAGATTTAGTGGTAATATTGTTAACGTAAATCAGTGGCTATCAACATATGAGAGTGAATGTAGCAGATTTAATATCACAAAGGATGTTGAAAAAATTTAAATTTTAAGATTGTTTTTAGAAAATACTGCTAAAGACTGGTATACCTCAATGCTGATAAAAAATACACTAGATTCAGAATGGAGAATTTGGAGAGAAAATTTCTTGAAAACATTTGCAGATAAAGGATGGTCCCCAGTGATATATGCTGTAAATTACAAATTTTTGAATGATTCACTCCTAGATTATGCCTTAAAGAAATAATGTCTACTACTAGAAACTAACAAAAATATAGATACCTTAACTTTAATAAATCTTATTGCAGTAGGATTACCAAAATTTTTAAGAGAGAAAATAGATAGACAAAATTTAAACAATGGCAAAGCTTAATCACCTGCTCTATATGGATGATTTGACATTAATGGCTTCCAGTCAAAACCATCTGGATGAGATGCTGAAAACTGTGGAAAAATTTCCAAATGATATAAATATGCACTTTGGACTAAATAAGTGTCGTATTCTAAATATAGTCACAGAAAAGGTTCAGTCCGGAGGTTTCTAATGATATATACAAATACCTCGGAGTGAAGCAATCACGGAAAATTGACCATAAATAAATTAAAACCGAACTAACTTCTGAGTTTGTGCGAAGAGTAAGACAGCTAAATCGGTCATATCTTAATAGTAAAAATCTGTTTAAGGCATTAAATACGTACGTTTGTTATGCGCTTAGCTACTCATGTGGTATTATAAAGTGGTTAAAAACGGATATAGAA
This sequence comes from Diabrotica undecimpunctata, assembly GCF_040954645.1. Classification (NCBI taxonomy): domain Eukaryota; kingdom Metazoa; phylum Arthropoda; class Insecta; order Coleoptera; family Chrysomelidae; genus Diabrotica; species Diabrotica undecimpunctata. Next base: position 131,141,714 of record NC_092803.1, read on the forward strand.
AGTCTTCAGCGGAGAGTAAGAACACCTATTACAAAGGCGCAAAAACACCATCCACGCAGTGCAGTAGAGAAAAAAACATTACCGCAGTATCAAGGGGAAAGAGGACTTATGGGCATAGGTGAGCAAATGCATAAACAGGGTGCTAATTTAAGAACCTATTTTCAGACGCAGGCTGAGATATCTCCTTTACATCGAGCAATTTTCGCAGTAAATAACAAAACACCGCTCAAACTAAGGAACAAGAAATGTGCACAACTACCTGACTAAGCAACAAAAAATAGTGCTCACCTGGCTGAGCAAACCTCTACATGGGCGACATCTCAATGAGGTCAGCCAAGAATATGTAAACAAAATAACGTCGAACTATAGGTTGACATCAGGAAAGATGTTTCCCGAGACAGAGGGTTTTCTACTTACCATTTAATTGATAAAAATAAGAACTTGTTAACAAACTGAGACTTCTCCAAAACGATCATCTCCCTTATTATCAATATATCCCTGACAGAATGCTTAAAAACGACAACTACAAACTTTACTGGGAGAGCACTGTGCTCACACAGATCAACCATCTGTATTTTTTTTAAAGACGAATTACATGTTATGATCTTTTCTGACGGATATTCTCAAGTTAAAGTTGATTTCATGTAATCGAATGAACTATCTTATAAGTAAAGTCGTCCCAGGAGCGCAACTCAACAATATTGGCAATATCATTTTAAAGTCGTCTACTTTAAAATGTACAATGAATGTCTGAATTGTCAATATAAATGAGTCAGATAAAATTAAATTATTAAAAAAATTTTTCACTAAGTAACAAAAAAACAAAATTTGTTTAATTTACTAATGTTTGTATTTTGAGAACGATTTCCGAAGTGGAAATTGAAAAGTAAATAAACGTACTTTAACCTTTAATTGTGGCTTATTACCATTTAAATAGTAATTACTTTAACATGCCACAAGAAAATAGCTTCAGAACAATATCTAGAAAAATGCTTTCTTCACAGATTACCTAATATGGAAATAAAATTATTGGTTCTATTATTATCGTTCGAATAGAGTTAGTATGAATTATTATGTAAATGATTGTTTTCTATAGACGAAAATATTCCATATTCATTTACCTACTAACTTTCATGATATAATTTTATTACTAAAACTTCGTGTTTCTACAAAACTGTATAAAATAACGCCCTAGAGAGAGTTTGCTCTGAATATCATCATCAGTTTTTGTAGCATCCGTTTAGTAAAGTTTTGTGTGTAACTAGACGAGATGTTTGTTATAAATTAATGGAGGCGGTGTCCGCCGGAAGGGCCGTGACACGCGGTCACGTGATATATAGCACCCGACACAGGATTAGTGATGACAATTTAATTTGCTTTGAACAAACCTGAAATTATTTTTTAGAGCTAGCGGTCAACAGCAGGAGTGAAAAAAACGTGTTTATAGTAACGGTAGCAAAAAGTATCAAAATGAAATTAAAGACAAGGGAAATTATACAAAAAACAGTTCAGACAAGTTTCGATATTACCGAGAAAATTAAAATGTTCAGAACGATAAAGAAATAAACCTTTGGGCATTAAATAGATACCAGTACTATAAGAGAAAAATTGTAATAAATTTGTGATGAGATCAGTAAGAATCAGCTCAAAAAAGCGCACAAAAAGTAAGTTTATTATTATACTAGTAACTAGTATGAGATCCTGTCTATTATGTGCCACCGGTTGATCTGTGAGCACAGTGCTGTCCCAGTAAAGTTTGTAGTTGTCGTTTTTAAGCATTCTGTCAGAGACATATTAATAATAAGGGAGGTCATCGTTTTGGAGAAGTCTCAGTTTGCTAACAAGTACTTGGTGAAAAATCTTTTCTACTGAGTTATGGCGTTCTTTGCAATTAGTTCCTACAAACTCCTGGCAGCCCCCCGTAAGATGTTGGATGGTTTCTTGGGTTGACATGCATATCGGCATTTGTCGTTTATCTGATGAAACTTTTACTTTTAGTTAGATTAACCTGATCCTGAACGGCAAGTAGGGAACCCTCTATCTCGGGACACATCTTTCCTGATGTCAACCTATAGTTCGACGCTATATTCTTTACATATTCTTGGCTGACCTCATTGAGATGTCGCCTATGCAGAGGTTTGCTCATCCAGGTGCGCATTTTTCTTGCTTAGTCAGGTGGTTATTACATTTCTTGTTCCTTAGCTTGAGCGGTGTTGTGTTATCTACTGCGCAAATTGCTCGATGTAAAGTAGATGTCTCACTGCGTGGATGATGGTTTTGCGCCTTTGTGAGAGGTGTTCTTACTTTCCGCTGAAGAGTTTCTATATCCGTTTTTGATAACTTTATAGTACCAAATGAGTAGCTAAGCGCGAAACAAACGTACGTATTTAATGCTTTAAACAGATTTTTAATATTAAGATATGACCGATTTAGCAGTCTTACTATTCGCACAAACTCAGAAGTTCTATTTAATTAGTAAGTAATTAGGTAATTAGGAAGTAATTTTCCGCGATTGCTTTACTCCGAGGTATTCGTGTATATCATTTTCACACATTGCTTCGATGTTTTGGCTATCTTGCATATCGAAACCTCCGGACTGAACCTTTTCTGTGACTATATTTAAAATACGGCACTTGTTTAGTCCAAAGTGCATATTGATATCATTTGAGAATGTTTCCACAGTTTTCAGCATCTCATCCAGATCGTTTCGACTGGAAGCCATTGATATAAATCATACATATACAGCAGATAATTAAGCTTTGCCACAACAGTATTCTTATTTTTGATGCTAAAACCTGAATCTGTGGAGTTTAGTAGCTGAGATAGTGGGTTCATCGCTAAACAGACCCAAAGTGGACTCATCGAGTCCCTCTGACAAAGTTCCCTGTTAATTGGGATATCTTCAGTTTCCATATTGTTTTTACTGGGTATTTCAAGGTGAATTTTAGTCTTCCACTCTGTTATTATATGCTTTTAAAAGGTCACTATACTATTATATATAATAAAGGATTGATTAAAGCTGTCGCCGCTTCTCCGCCCCCAATTTCCATTTTTCTGTCATATGCAGTTGCCTCTTCTAAGTCTCTTGTCCCCATTGCTTCATCAATATCGTTGCGCCAACTTCTCCGTGGTCGTCCTCTCGTTCTTCTTTCAGGAGGGATCTATTCCAATACTCTTCCAGGCCATCTGTACTCTGGCATTCTTTTAACATGTCCGAACCAGATTAGTTGTTTTCTTTCTATACTATTACTGACTTTATATATTTTCAATATGACTATAGGCCATTCATGCGGTACTAAATCGAAGGCCTTCTTGTAGTTAAGGAAGGCAGTAAAAAGGTTTATTTTTTTGGTGTACGCCTCATGAGAAATGACTGAGTGGATTATAAGTTGTTCTTTGCACCCATGGAACTCTTTGCGCATCCTTTCTGTTAAGGCTCTATGATGATATTGTTTAGAGAACAGTGTTGGTAGATACGCTGGGCTACACAGGATGTGACCAATTTGTACAAAGTTGGAAGACAGTTAATTGGCTGATACTTGGCTGGATCTTGAGTGTTATTTTGATACTTCGGTATTAGATAAGTGGTTCACTGTTAAATATGCTGGTATTTCCTATGAATTAGAAATAACATGATTTATTAATTCTGTTAAAAACTGATGAACACTTCAAAACTTCTGTAGCCAGAACTTTTAAACTCCGTCTGGTCCAGGAGATTTACAGTTATGAAGTCCTTTGATAAAGTTCGATACTTCGTCAGTAGTGAAAGGTTCATAAGGAATATTTCTGTAGTGTTGACAGTTTGTCGTCGTGTCTTCAATCCATCCATCCATCCATATTGTTATGAGAAGCTGGCGTCGAATGTTGGTTTACCCAAATCTCATGAGTTTCTTCTTAGCTTGGGTAGGATTTATTTTGATTTCTACAGTGGAATTCAGTTTCTTAGGGAAAGCCTTCTCTGCATGCTCAAAAAGTATATTGTCGTATTTCCGGTTGTTACTTACTTTGTATCTCCTTAGGCGATCTGAATAAATGGAGAGTTCTCGTTTTAATGTATTCAGGCAGTGTTGGGTTGTGTTGTTTTCTGGATCATGTTGTGAGTGTCTTGGAGTGTTTAGAATTATTTCTTAAATTTAAGTATTTCATTACTGATCGGATGTATTCTGTAATTTGTCCAATTTTTTAATAATATTATTATCCAGATTTAGCCATACGGCTCACACTCCCTTTAAGGCAAAAATTCACTCATCCCAGATACCTACGGTATCAAAAGGATTGAGCTCTGGTGGGGATATTTCCGTGTTACCAAGCCCTAGGTGACTTGGTATGCTGGAGTATCCCCCAAAAATTTTCGTACACATCTGCTCATCGAGAGTAGTACAAACAGCTACTACTATTATTATTTATCAATATTATTAATATTTATTCTCTGGGCCACAAGCCTGCGTGGGTGTAGGGGGCCGAGCTCCAAATTCTAAAATGAAGAGTTTATGTTTATGTCGGACTATGCAGTCAGGATGCTCATTGCCCAATATTTAATAGTCTAACAACAGATATCTTAAAAATTTAATCCATAGGAAGTTGGCATTAAAATATAAAAAAAAAGTTAAAAAAATAACAAATAAGGTAACTAGAATATAACTATAGCTGAAATATAATATGGAAGAAAAATGCAAGAACACGATTTAAGCCTAAATTTAAGCCTAAAAATAAGTAATATATTAAAACGAAAAGGCTGATGAAGCAACAAAAACAAAGATGGTTAAAACAAATTTATGACACGAAAAGGCACCGAAGAGTATAACAGTTGGTTATATTGCGAGAGTTTAATAAAAATAAAACAACTTTTAAGATAATAAAACAGGAACATTTTTTCGCTTTTACTTACCTTTTGCTCAACTTTGTCTTGTTCCTAGGGTTTTGAGCGATTCTATCGTACCGTTTCAAAAAAGCAACCATTCAATGTTCAATGGCAATAATAGGAAAAAAAAATCGAATACCTCTGTTAAGATTTTATGGAAAACTCTTAAAAAGTAAATTGATTTTTCTAGTTTTCCACTTTTTAATAAAAATTTTTTTATTAAAATGTGGGATGTATAGACTATTGACAATTGGTTACCATTTTAAAACTAGATTATTGAAGATAAAATTATTAGAAGTAGTTCATATCTTTTTTTACACTTTTGCCACTGAATATTGGCCGGCCTATATTTTTAAACGGCACACAAAATCTAGGAATATATTGAGAGACACAAGAGCTCTTAAATTATATATTCATCATCATCATTGGTGCTACAGCCCTATAAAAGAGCCTCGACCTTCCCAAGTCTATTACGCCAGTCAGTTCTATCCCTTGCCAACTGTTGCCAGTTTGCTGCGCCTATTTGTTTACCATCCTCATCTACACCATCCCTCCATCTGAGTTTTGGCCTACCCCTACTTCTACTTCCCACATATTGTGACATAAGGATTCTTCTAGAAGGGGTTGTTCTGCTGTGATCTTGCCAGATGTCCTACCCATCTTAGTCTTCCTATTTTTATAAAGGATACTACGTCCTTACCACCAAATATATTAAAATCCTTTGTAAAAGGTATATATTTAAAAACCCAAACGGGCTGTGTTAGACAGAACGTTTTCGGAATACATCATTCCATCATTGGTGTCTAGGAGTACATGAATGTAGCCACTAAATATATGGGTAAAAACCCGTTAACAAATAATTAGTTACATTTGTTCGACATTATATCTTATAAATACTTATGATGTTAAAGTTACCGTTGGATTAGGTAACATGGCGACATATGTCGAACAAATGTAATTAATTATTTGTTAACCGGTTTTTACCCATATATTTAGTGGCTACATTCATGTACTCCTAGACACCGATGATGGAATGATGTATTCCGAAAACGTTCTGTCTAACACAGCCCGTTTGGGTTTTTAAATATATACCTTTTACAAAGGATTTTAATTAATTTTTTAATATATGGTATACAGCCAAATACAGGAACGTAGATTCCTTGTGGATACCAAATATATGTTTATATCTGTGATATATCTCATAGTTGTACCTCCTTCTCCAAACACCATTTTCACAGATGCCACCGAATATTCTTCTCAGCACTCTTCGTTCAAATATAAGCAGGAGATTTTTATCTGCCTTGGAAATGGTCCATGTCTCCGACCCATATGTCAACACTGGTTGTATAAGGGTTTTGTATATGGTTATTTTTGTTTTTTGACTTAAGTTTCTGCTTCTCACATGTCGACTTAGTCCAAAATAGCCTTTGTTTGCTAGGATTATTCTTCGCTTGATTTCTTCCATCATGACGTTCTCCTTGGTGATCAGGGAGCCTAAGTATGTGAATTTGTCCACCACTTCAAAGGTAAAGTTATCAACCGTGAATTGGTGGCCGATGTTTCTGGCTCTATTGTTGGGTGTTGATGCCATTATCTTAGTTTTCTCTTCATTTACTTGCAGGCCCATATTTTTTAAGGCGTTTAACATTTTTTCTAGCTTGCGTGTTGTGCGGGCAACTAGGTCAACATCATCTGCATAATATGCCAAAATTTTTGTATTGAGTATGTGCCCCTCCTTATCCTTACATAGTCCGATCCTTGAATTAATTTCTTTTCTTGCTTTATTTAGATTTTTATAGAATTTTCTTGTTTGATTTTCCTTTTTTAATGCCTCAAGTTCTTCCAATATTCTATTTTCATAAGTTCCCTTTTTTCTCCGATGGATGTACTTCTCTTCTCTTCTGAGATCTTTATATTTTTGTTCTTTTTCTCAGGTTCTTCTTTGCTGCATCAGTTTATATGCATTGTTCTTTCTTCTTGTAATGTCCTCGCACTCAGCATCAAACCACTCATTGCGTGGTGGTGGTCTTTACGGCCCTAGAATGTTATTTGCTGCGTCTTTAATGTAATTTTTACACATTTTCCATTGTTCACTAATTGTTAGATTCTCTTTAGTTATGTATTAAGTTTCGATATAGTTTTGAAACCTTTCTACCGTTTGCGGGTTTTTAAGGAGTTCAATATTAAGGCCCCTTGTTTTGGCACTTCTCTCCTTCTTCGCATTTGAGATTCTAGCCCGAATTCTTGTGCCAACTAGAAAATGATCTGAATCAATATTGACACCTCGATAGGTGCGGACATCCATAAGGTTGGAGAAGTGTCTATCTATATATTAGGTACTTGCTATATAATCCAATTTCAAATAAAACATAAAAAACGTATGAAAACGTACCTCCTTAGATCAGTTGCCTAAAAGTTTGTTAATTAATTTTTACCGATAAGTTTAAACCGGTAAGTTTATTCAGACGCGTATTTTGCAACGAATAAAATAATCTTTTTGGCGCTTTATTAAAAAAATGTAAATAAAGCTTTATTCTCAGTATTCCTTTTAAAATGATAATATTTAATACGGTCATTGTGTCCATAAACAAACCAGTTATGTTATCGAATGGCCAATCTACAAATCATCCGTTAAATTCAACGAAAACGACAAGAGTTAGTCCTAAATTACCAAATTTTATTTCAGTACCCCTGCTTTATATATCACCTTTTATCCATTAAAAGAAAAAATCATACCTGGCACATACATAAATTCGTTACAACTTAAAAGTACGCTAAATTTGATTCCAATAGGATATGTACCTACCGCTCTTCATTTCCCTGACAATGAAGCTACAGTTTGTCTTCGGAAAGGGTTAAAATATGAGATACATAGCCCCCTTAAGTAAGCTAGAGAAGATTTATAAGTTGGTTGAGGGTTTGTAGGTACACTGAGTGTAAATATAGAGAGATATGTAATATTCACTACGATTTTATTTTTAATACGAAGTACTTACATACAGTATGGAGCAAATGAAAGTAATATATTAATTGTGTTGGAGAAGTTTGTAGAAAATCTTGAAACACACCGATGCTATTTTTAATCCCGCGTTTTGTCAGATTTTTTATCCGAAATTTCATCGGTGTCAGCACGTTCTGAATGCATGTTACATATCCAATGAAATGTTATTCAATGATCATCACCATCATCATCATCTTTGGCTCGACAATCCTCTGTGGATCCTGACCTTCTTTAAGATTCGTCGGCATTCTGTTCGGTTTTTGGCGACCTTTTGCCATCTTCTAATTTTTAAAATTCCCAAGTCGGTTTCAACTCTATCTAAAAACCTAATTCGCGGTCAGACTCTGTTTCTTCTTCCTGTAGGTGTTCCTGTCGTTAACTTTTTAACAACCGTATTATCTAGCAATCGTCATGTCAGACGTTATGTGTCCAGCCCATCTAAGTTGCTGTGTTTTAATAAACGTTACGATATCTGGTTGATTAAAGAGTTGGTATAATTCGAAATTATATCTTTTTTTTATTAGAAAAAAGATGTCGCATCCACCAAAAGGTTGTTAGCGACGGAACAAAATAGTTTTGACCTGGAGCCTGTGGTAGAGCGTTTGGGATCTTGTAGCGCTGTCTTTCTTGGTCATATTTACTACAAATTTTTAAAAAGCGTTCGTCTGTTAATCGGACGTTACACTGATCACATATAGGTGGATTTTTCTTTGTAAAAAGGTAGGAGTGCGTTAATCTGGTATGTCCTAGACGTAAACGCGCAACCGCAATTTGTTCTCGTCTATTGCGCGACGATGGAAACCACTGATACACATTATTTTTGATTTTATTTAGATTGGAATTAGTTTGAGATCACTTATTTCGCCACAAACACAACACTTTCTTTTTAAAATAAGCTTTTAAGTCACTGGAAACACACTTGTCTATCGGTTCCAACAAATCACTTAAAATTGCCTCTCGTGCAGTCCTGTCAGCTTCTTCATTTCCTGTTATTCCGACGTGTGAGGGAACCCATAAAAATTGGACGCTTCTTTCATGTTCATGAACTTGGGAAAGCTGGTATTTTAGCAAATTTTCAAAAGGATGTTTTGGAAAAATGTGTTTTAATGAGTTTAGAGAGCTTATTGAATCTGTTTTGCGGAAACAAGTGAAATTTTTTGAATTGTACAACTGATTGATCTTTAAGTTTGTCTCCTGTAGACAAATAATATCTGGAGAATATTCAGATAAAAGAAGCTGTAGCATAAGAAGACGATGGAAAAATCCATAAATGTTCCATTGAAGTATCGAGTTGAATGTTGTTAACAGATTCGGAGTTAGATGATACTGAACAATTGTCTACAGAAGAGTCACTATCTAAGTCAGAAATCTCTTTCCCTAAATTGTTGTGTAGTTTCTTTTAAAGTTTTGTAAACTTGCTTTTTGTAGATCTATCATTTGCATATTGATAGTTGCTTTGTAATACATGGAGTAGACCAGCCAAAACAGTTGTAAATTCTTTAACGACGCTAATAGTGTCGGGGAAGCCTTGGATATTATCAATCAGTAAGGACAATTGCTGGTAATTTAAAACGAATGGTGGGGTATGACTATCAATGAAATTTTCAAGAGTTTCCCGTGTAGATGGGACTTTAGCTGAGTGCGGTTTTTTTGGTTTAGATGGTTTGTTTTTCGCAAACAGATTTTCTAATGAAATTGCTGAGTCTGAATTTGCTATTAGAGTTTTCACTTAGCTGCTGTGGCTTTATTGCATTTGAAAGTACTGGAGCAAACTCATTGGTAGTGACAGAAGTCGAGCTTAAAGTTTTATTTGTAAGATTGGTTGAAATGGTTGTTTCAGAAAATTGTGGTGATGTATGAGTTGTATTAGAATTTTTTGCAGTTGTATCTAATGGAAAAGGAGCTGATAGGTTGGAGGATATTGCTTCTGAAGTTTGTGAAAACGGTATTGCCGCTGAATGAGGTTGATTGAAAGTGTTGCTGTGAGTAGGAGTATTAGTAATTTCTTTGTCATGGAGATTTGTATGTGTAGGTGATATGCTCGGATTTGATAATGGATAACTTGATGATTGCTGCGTATACTACACAAGGATGGTACCTTGTGTAGTATACTTGTTGAAGTTGTTTGATTTGGTACTTAATTGTTTGACTTAATATGAGTTGATTTCGTTACTGAACTGTTATTGCATTGGAATGATATGTGTCCTGTATTTTTGCAAATAAAACAGGTGAGTGTACCTTGTGACAAAAATATGCGGTAAGGTGTTTGGTCGAAATTTATTAGAATAGAATCTGGAATTGGTGATGTTATAGGGCTTATATAAACTTGCCTCCGAAAGCTCAATATGTGACTATATTCGGGAAGAGTCGAGCTAATTTTCAGAAATGTTATTGGGGAAATAAGCTTTAAACCAATATTCTGTAATTATTCAACTAATACTTGATGAGGAATTGACTGGCAGACTCCAGACAAGACTAGCCTTTCTGCTGGAGAGACAAGTCTTCGTGCTGTTACAACTTCGCCGAGTACTTCTATAGAGCCTTTTTGTATCATGAAGTTATCTACTATGGTTTTGTTTGCCAAATACATGCAGATATTAGAATATCTAAAGACATCAGAATATTATGAGATAATCTAGATGAAAAAATACTATTTTTTATACTAAATACTAATAACTAAATACAATTGCTTGGGTCTTACTTGGAAAAGAATGTGAAGCGGCTGATGCATAACTGTTTGTGATATTCGAACGTTGATTTACTGGACTGGTTAGATTGGAAGGTGTGTTTACATTGTGTGAAGTCATTTTTTAGTCGATAAACACTTTAATTTTAAAAAACTATTTAATAAAACCACTTGTTTTTATTAAAAACTAGGAGTACAATATCAGTACAACTTAACCATACCTTGCCAGGGCCGGTCTCCCAAAATTATATCTGTTGCCCTTGGTTGTTTATAGTTTCAAATATTTTGCACAGTATTTTACACTCGAATATTCCCAAAAATCTTTCACCTTTCTGCGTTAGACTCCATGTCTCCGCTCCATATGTGGGGATCGGCCACAGCAGTGTTTTGTATATGATAGTTTTAGTTCTTCTTTGGATATTTCGTGAGTGAAATTGTATGCCCTATTTTTAAGGTTTATTCGTCTTTTGATTTCTTAGCTTGTTTTGTTGGTTGTAGCCAGTAACGAGCCAAGGTAAATGAAGCTGTCAGGTTCAAAGACATGACTTCCAAAGACTGTCTCCCGTTCCTCATTTGCTATAGGATCACATGCTATAGAATGAGTAACCCACATGTACTTGGTTTTGTCTTCATTGATGACTAGATCGACCTGTTTCGCCGCCGTTTCCAATTCTTGAAAATATTGCTCAACTCTCGCTTGCTATGTCCTATTATGTCAATGTCAATTATGTCTGAGTCCATCCTTTATATCAGAGGATCGAGAATTCTCTCCATGTATCCTAACACTGGGTTTTAAGTTAGCCATTGTCATTCTTGTTAATCGGATAAGTTTTTCTGTAGTAAATTAAACTCACGTATTGATTGGTATAGTACTGTTCTCTTGACACTGTTGTATGCGGCCTTGAATTGGCGAATAGGTTTTAATGTTAAATTCTAATATTTCCTCGAGGATCTATCTTTTGAATGAATATTGTCAATTGTTGATTTTTTTAGAGTGAATCCGGCCTGGTATTTTCCAACTATGCCAACTGTGTAAACTTGTAGCCTTTCGTAGAGAATATTTGCTAGTATTTTGTAAGCAGTTATTGACAGGGTTATACCTCTGTGCTTGTCATACTGGAGCTGATCGCCTTTTTCATGTAACGGGTGTATATTGAGACCATTTACAGGGCATGGTTACATTTTGCAAGACAAGAAGTAAAAGTTTATGCAGTGTTTGTAGCAGAGCGTGACCACCATTCTTTGAGCTCACTGCAAATTTCTGTTGATTTGTTATTTTTAAGCTTTTTAATGGCTTCGGCAACCTCTTCAATGGTAGATGGTCTTTTATTTGGGTTGAATAGATAGCGTCACAAATTTAACTCACATGTTCAAGATTGAATTCAGCTCCATTATTGGCTTAAGCTCTTTGCATATTATGTTTGGATTTCTGTAGAACTTTCGAGTTTCGTTTTGGTTTCTAAACCACGCTATGATTTCTAGCTGCTTTTCCTTAAATTACCTTTTTTTTCTTCTATGTTATCTGTTTTCTTTTCTTCTTAGGGTCCGGTATTCATCCTTTGCTCTGCCTGTGCATTCAGCTTGATTTGTCTTTAGGTATGCTCTATTTTTGTTATCTGTTGCTTCTTGGCACTGCGTCAAACCAGTCATTTTGTTGAACTGTTTTGGTTTTACCCAATATTTTCATTGCCTTCTCAGTTATTATGTTTCACCATTTTGTCCACAATTTTTCCACATTTTTCCCCGCCGCCAGGCTCTCCATTTCCGCATCCATTTGTCTTCTATACTCTCTCGCAACGGTTTCAATGCGCTCAACGCATTCAATGATATATCCAACTAATAACTGATTAATTTGTAATTTGAAGTCATAAATAGTAATAAAGAGACTAAGCTGGAATCGACTACATCGCTATTTAGAGCTGCTGTCAATAAAGTCACGATAGCGAATATGGTAGCCAACATGATATTTAGTGATCGGTAACGGTCACGGAACTAGAAGAGAAAGAAGTATTTAGAAACTAATTATAATAAATCGTACTAAAACCAAAAAGTCCAGTCGTCAGAGACGAAAATGCAACTAATCCTCTAAAAATCATACAGAAAAGCTTCATTTTTCTGATAATGTCAATTTTGGTAGTCAAAAATAACAAGGCCTTCCCCTGAAATCCCTCTCTTAGGGGGGGGGGGGACGAAAACCATCACCATCCATACCTAGAATCTGTATAACGTAAATATTTCAAACAAGAAATATAGCTGAGATGTTTATTAACAATATTTCGTTAACAGTTACGCACGCAAAATCAATTTTTTAAATAAAATCTGTATCAACTCGACGGTAACAATTCGATATCTTTTAGTAAGAGTATCCTATCGACATAAATCAAAATGTATTTTAAAGATAAAGAGTGCAGTTTTAGTATGAATTTTTGAATTTTGCCGCAAAGGAATTCAGTTTATATACAGGTGTTTAATAAATAAATGTTGCGTGACTTTTGCCATTTTTTACGATTCTCATGAGATCAATAAAATTTATCACTTCCAATGACCTGTCACTATGGGATTTCCATTGCTAGAGCCTAATCTTTAATACTTCAAAAGCATTACTTCAGAATATAATGCAAGGAAACATAGAAGGAAAACGAAATCCAGGCTGTAGAAGAATGTCATGGTTGCGTAATTTGAGAGAGTGGTTTGGCTGTACCACTAATGAACTCTTTAGACCAGCTGTAAACAAGGTAAACAAGGTCAGGATAGCCTTGATGATTTCCAATCTCCGATAGGAGTGGCACAAGAAGAAGAAGAATCTTTAATATCTATAACATAAAATTTCGATTTTGATTTTTTACAACAAATATGAGGCATTTGAAATATGCCTAAAAAACTCTGAACTTTCATATTAAAAACTATCTAAAATGTTTAAAACTACTTTCGATTGCACGTAGAGTTTTCAAAACTATTCAAGTTTAGCTATAAATTCCACTCAGTGCCGTCATCGTCAGAGGTTTATAAGTAATAGTATTATTATTATTTATCTTAGTTATACTTAGTAATAATAAGTAATAATAGTAGTAATAGTTATAATAGAATTTTTACAGTGATCGGTCAAGTGATAAATTTTATTGATCTCATGAGAATCGTAAAAATGGCAAAAATCGCCCAACAATTATTTATTTATTAGTTTCATAGAAACTGACCTTATTTGCGTCAAAATCCAAAAGTTGCATACGAACGTTGCACTCTTCATCTTTAAAACGATTTTCGTCGATAGGACACTTTAAGTTAATTTACAAATTTTATTTTAAAAAATGATTTCGTGCACGTAACTGACATACTAAATCATTTTTCACTTAATTTTTTTATTTAATTAAGTACGTCTTATGCTTATTTCTTTTTACCTATTTAAAATGGACTCACACAGACAGTCTACATTTTAATATTATTAATATTTTATTATGCTTGTTATCATTAAAGCTTTATAATAGTGCACATTTGAAAAATGTACTTTTTGTACCTCTTGAACAGATGACAACAGTTCCAACTGTCCCCCATTCCTTTTTTCTAACTCAAGTACTCGATTAAATTTAAAACGAATTCTTGTGCTTGTGAGTTAGGAGTTTTTCCAGGAATATTCTAAAAAAATTCGGAAAAGTTTTGAGGAAACTTAAACAAAACCATTCCTCAACTGTGTGAATGGGCAAATATAATATTTATTCTTATTACTATAATACATTTATTGGCAGAGGAAAATATAGAGATAAACATGTTTTACGTATGTGGAAGGAAGCAATTCAAAGGTGTAACGATGTCGTCTAGGCAAATTGTGTAGAACATACTAACAAATTAATTGAACAGTAGTTTACAAGAGAAGAAAATATGTTTAATATTAATATCGAACCTGTAGTAATTAGTATTAATGATAACAGTTCAGATTCTGAAGGTGATAATAATGAAATACTTATTACATCAACACACTGTAAATATTATTGTATATTTAATAATATATTTTTTTAATAAATTGTTTATTTATTTATTTATTACTAATGATATTACAAGAATTTATTAAGCTACTTCAAATGTAGCTGTAATTCTGCACCAAAATTTAAAGTAAAACCACAGAATAAATAACAATCAGAATGTCCACTCTCAGATGCCGCCTTTAAAGTTTGTCAGCACGCGATCGCCATATTTTAAACGGAAACGACAGAACTGTTATTTAAATTTTTAGATATTAATAATTTAGTACATGTGAAATAATTCAATCTATTCTGCAACTAAAAGTACGAATAAAATAGTGAATATTATGTTTATAGTTGCTGTAAATAAATTAAACCTGGTTGATTTTTCTATGCTTCTTCTTCTTCAAGTCCGCTCTTATCGGAGATTGGAAATCATTCTGGCAATTATAATTTTGTTGGTTACGCGCCTGAATAGTTCAATTGAACTGCATCCAAACCATTCACGGAGATTGCGTAGCCACGAGATTTTACGTCTTCCTACGCTTCTTCTGCCTTTGATTTTTCCCTGCATTATATTCCTTAGTAGTTCGTATTTTTCACCTCTCATGATGTGCCCCAAATATTCCAATTTCCTGATTTTTATGGAATTTAAACCTTCGCATTGTTTTCCTAGTTGTTCTAGAACTTGTTCGTTTGTTTTGCGATCCATCCATGACATTTTCAAAATACGTCAGTAACACCACATTTCGAATGCTTCTAGGTTTTTAATGTTGGATTTTTTAAGTGTCCAAGCTTCAACCCCATATAAAAGGGAAGAGAAAATATAACATCGAAGCATTCTTATTCGGAGCGATATATTGATATCGCGATTACAAAAAAGTTTTCTCATTCTATTAAAAGTTGACCGTGCAATTTTAATGCGGCATCTTATTTCTTTTGTCTGATCAGTATCTTCTGTGATCCATGCTCCAAGGTATTTGTAAGAAGATATTTGTTCAATTTCTGTATTATCTAGTACTAGCTTAACTTTGATGTTTTGTGCTTCTGTAAATACCATGAACTTGGTTTTCTTCAAATTTATTTTTAGTCCATAATCGTTGCAATATATATTTAGTTGTTCAGCAAGGTGTTGCAGTTCTTCTATTGTTCCTGCCAAAAGGACGGTGTCGTCAGCATATCTTGTGTTATTAGGCTCACCGTTTATTATAAGGCCCTCACTGACCTCGGCAAGCGCTAATTCTGAGATGGCTTCACTGTATACATTGAAAACAAGGTTGATAAAATACACCCTTGGTGGACCCCACGGTGAATCTGGATATACTCGGTCAGTTCATTTTCAACTTTCACTTTTGCTGTTTGGTTCCAATAGAGGTTACATATGATTCTAATGTCTTTACTGTCTATGTTTTTATTTAATAAAATTTCTTTAAGCCGATTATGCTGCACTCTGTCAAATACCTTCTTAAAATCAATGAAATAGACATATACTTCCTCATTTATATCTAAGCATCTCTGCGAAAGGACACTTACTGCAAACAATGCATCTCGTGTTCCCAGTCCTTTCCTAAATCCCATTTGTGTATTACTTATGACTTCATCTAATTCCTTATGTATTCTAGTGTGAATTACTTTTAAAAACAATTTCAAGACATGACTCATTAAGGCTATGGTGCGATGTTCATTGCACTCCTTTGCATTGACTTTTTTGGGTAGCAGTATGAATGTTGATTGGAGCCTTTTTTTAGGTATTATACCTGTTCTATATATGGTATTGAATAGATCTAAAAGAATATCAATAGATTCAGTATTCACAATTTTGAGTAATTCGGGAGGAACTTCATCAGGCCCGGGAGATTTACCACTTTTAGCTTGTTTCATTGCATATTCAATTTCTTCTCGTATAATGTCAGGCCCAGTATCATCCTTAAATTCTTTTGATGCTTCTGTTCTCTCTTTGTCTTCAAAAAGTTGTGCTATATATTGTGCCCATCTCTGCATTTTTTGGTTTATATCTGTTATAATTGCACCACTTTCATCTCTTAGTTGCCTAGTTTGAAGTATTTTTCTCATTCCTGTTAATTCTTTAATTCTTTTATGCATGTTAAAAAAGTCATATTTTTTCTCAATTTCTTCTAGTTCTTGGCACTGCTCATGTAACATTCTCTCCTTAGCTTCTTTTATTTTCTTTTTAATTAATCGATCAGTTTCATTATATTTAATTGGATTTTTTGTTTTGAATGATTTTCTTTCATTCATTAATAGTACTATTTCTTTAGTCATCCAGTCTTTATGTTTTCTTTTCTTTGGTTTTAAGTTTTCATTTGCTGTTTTAATAATTGCTACTTTTATATTTTCCCATTTCTGATCAATGTAATAACTATTTTTAGTTAGATCTTGGGCATTACGTAGATTTTCAGTAAGAGTTTTTACATTTGTTCCTTTGTTTGTGGTTCCCTTAATCTCTTAATATCAATTCTACTTTGTGTGGGTTTTTTAACCAGTTTCAATTTTGTTCGTAATATGACTACTATGGGGTTATGGTCTGAACCGATGTCTGCTCCAGGGTAAGTTTTGGCAGACAGTATAGAATTGCGAAATCTTTGTCTAATGAGGACAAAGTCAATTTGATTTCGGATTATTCTATTCGTTGTATCACAGGGAGAATTTCATGTATACAATCTTCTTTTTGGTAGCTTAAAAAGTGTATTAGCTATTACAAATTCTTCCGTCTCGCAAAATTGTATCAAACGGTCACCACGTTCATTTCTATTTCCTAGACCATATTCCCCCACATATCCATCTACTCTTCCCTGGCTAACTTTGGCTTTTAAGTCGCCCATTACTATTGTAGTGTGATGTTTTTGAGACTTGTGATTGATTTTAAGACTTGTTCCAAATCATGCACACAAGATAAAACGTCACTGAACAGCACTGGTTCCGACTAAAACATGGCTCATTCCCTCTGCGCGTACTTATTTTTTCAAGCAGAGTGGACATTCTGATTGTTTATTATTCTATGATAAAACTAACATTTTACATTCTGTTTATTTGATAACGTCAAATTTTATAATATAATCCGTGATCGGAGCAGTAGCCACTTGCTGTTGCGTGTTGCTGTTGCGTGGAGTAAGTTTCCGAATTATTTCGTTTGCTTTAAATAACGAAGCACGTGTAAAGAACCGTGGACTTAACTGTACTTCACAGGCTCTACCTTATTTTATATTTACAAATTATTTTGTCATGGTCAACGGTTTGTTTTAAACTTTTAATCTTTATTACACATCTCTCGCGATAAATTTAATTCAAATATTATCTTTTGTTTATATTTCCATAAAGAGGATTTAAAATCTCTTTAGGGTTTTGCCTACCTTTTTCTTAACTACTTTTTCAATCGTATGGTAATTTTTGCAAGTGGCAGGAAGAAAATAAATATTTATCTGGTCACCTCAGCCTATTTTTTTATACATGAACGAAGTAGAAATGTTGAGATCAAATTATCGAGGCAAACAACTTTGAAATGGAAGGGTCACGTCAATATCCTAGTTAATTATTAAGACAGCCAAAGTGTCTCATCTCCTTTCGGACCCATTGTTTGGTTAGCGCCATTCCTCCAGATTAAATTTTTCAAGATACCTTCAATAATAATTATCCTACCTAAATAATTCATGTTTGAAATATAAAACAAGTCATTAACCAGATAGGATTACATCCCAAGAATTCTATCTATCCCTTGACCAAACATATAATAATGTCATCAATATCTGAGATTCCGTTTCTCATTAAATTTCAATCAAAGGTGGAATTGTCCGATAATCCTTGACGCATACCGCACGTGCCTGATGTACACACTAAGGGTAGTGTCCTTTCTTCATACGAAAAGGACGACAATTTGAATGCGTGTTTGCCTAACTGGGCTCTAGGAAGGAGTAGAGACTCCAGTGACGGCGCAATACTCAAATATCCTTTATCAGTATTTAATATTGATTTGTTAGCTAATTTGTTTAAATTAGGTATTTTTCAAACTATGTAAATATTAAATACAAAAATTTAATAAAATTTATATTCAAGGTAATAAATAAATTCATAAATGATAGGTTAGGTTTAATATGAGTGAGCGTTTAATCCTAACACCTTTCCACTCGACCTAAGAGGTCTATTGTGGCTAGTTTCATAAATGATAATATTTCTTCTATCTTCCACTCTATTATAGTTCTAGAATACATCATACGGTCAATTATATGTACATATGCCAATAATCCTTGTATCTTTTTAAGCATTTAGAGAGGAATGTCCGTTATTGTTTACAATTTACGAAAATTAAGATGAAGTTTTCGTAAGAAGAATATTTATGAATATTATTCGATATGATGACGATACTGTTCTGCTTGTAGATATTAGAGAACTCCTTCAATATTTAATTAATCGTATCAAACTATCTGACAACAATTTTGGAATGATATTAGTACAAATAAAACTAAACAATCAAACACACTAAAATTCAACAAAAATCTAAATGTAAATAATGGTATTCTCTATAAACAATAAAACATAAGAATTGGGTAAGAATTTTATAATTTCATATGTTTTCAGCTTGAATTAGAATAGGGGTTACTATAGAAAAATTCGGATTAGAATTGAGAAAGTCTCATATGTGTTTTTGGGGAGTCAAATAATTGTTATTGGATCTCCGAATTGCTAAAGGTTTCCTTGACTACGTTAAAACTTGGAAAAATGTCTACAGTTCAGTAGAATGTACTGACAAATCCTATTTTCAAGTCCACATCATGACCCCTGGTCAATGTATGGCGTACAATGGATGTAGGTTATGTAGCTAATGAAAGAGGGTGAAGTGAGAATTATCGGCGTCAAAATAATGGAATTTTTCAGCTAAGGAAATAGATTTAGATAGAAAATCATGGTCTTTCAGGTTGGGGGTGAAAACTCCTCATATTTTAAAAAACTCCTAAAGTATTAAAAACTTCAATCAAGAGAATCTGAATAAGGGCAAATCAAAGATATGACAATTGAACAATGGAAACGGATAAAAAAATGGAGAAATATCGTTACGTGGAATATACAAGATTGTGCTAAAAAGACAGGAGGTATTTAAAGAGCTGTCAAGAATGAAAGTTGATGTTGCTGTACTTGCTGAAACAAAGTAGAAGTGCAAGGGAAATTAAATAATTGGTGACTATATGTATATACACTTTTACAGTGGAGTCAATAAGAACGGACGAGCAGAAAAAGAAGTGTCCATTGCTATACAAAAACCATCTTCTTCTTCTTGTAGTGCCTATCCATTTCGGATTTTGGCGACCATCATGGTAATCTGGTCGGTGGGTATTTTGTAAACTACTGCTCTAAAAAGATTTGTGGTTGTTGTGTTGAACCACGTACGTAGCCAGGAAATTCTTAACCTTCCTGGTCTCCGTTTTCCTTTTACTTTTCCTTGAAGAAATAATTGCAGCAACCCATATCTTTCGCTGTTCCTCATGATGTGACTGAGGTATTCAATTTTGGCTGTTTTTATTGTGGTTAACAAGTCTTTTCCTTTTTGCATTCTTAATAAAACGTCCTGGTTAGTAACGTGGTGGGTATAGGATTATATAGAAGAGAAAATTAAGAGTTGGGATGAGTTACATGAGAGAATAGTAACGTTTAAAAAGACGATAGTTGTTATTGTTGAAGTATACACACCTAACGATGACCCAGATGTAACAACGAAAGAGGAATTTTATGAAAAACTGACATAACTTCTAACAAAAATAAGTAGGAAAACAGAAAAGCTTGTTTTAGAAAACATTATTGCACAAACGACAAAAGCCAACAACAATAGAGTCATTAGAAAATAAGTACAGATACTAAAAATGATAGTGATCAAAGATTGATAGACAACATGTTATGTTATCAAGTGTGCAAGTCTATGCTTAAAAGTTATGAATGGTTTTTTCCATCCAAATATATTAAGATACGTGTTAAATTAGAAAAGCATTATTAAGTATGTGCTTCAAATGCAAAAATTACAGCTGATAAATACATTTCATACCAACAACAACATAACAAAGGTAGAAATTACGAGAAGAAGAAAAGCTCACAGTACACAAAAATACAATATGCAAAGTTTGAGACAGGAGTCAGTAAAATATTTTCATAAATGAAGCCGGGCTAAAAAATAAATAACATTAAAGATGGAAACGCTGAGATTTTATCATTATCGTCATCAGTGATGCTACAGCCTTAGTTGAGCCTCGACCATCCCCAGTATAATTACGCCAGTCGTTTCTATTTATCGTCAACCGTTGTCAAGTTTGCTGCACTAATCTTCCTAGGGTCCTCGTCCACATCGTCTCTCCATCTTAGTCTTGGTGTACTTCTATTCCTATTTCCTACTTGTGCTGCTAATGGAGATCGTCTGGGTGGGTAATTTTCATTTAATCTCAACACATGTCCCGCCCATCTAAGCTTACCTATTTTTATGAAAGATATTACATCTCTACGACTAAGTGTATTGTCATTGAAAACAGAAGAATGGTGAGAGCATTATAAAACTAAGGTTACACCAGAACTTATGGTAAGAAACGAATTTGAAATTCAAGAAATTACTGGGAAAATAAAACGATTACTAAAAATGAAATTAAAAAGCTTTAAAATGTATGAAAAATGGGAAAGCAGCAGAACCTGGAGGCATATCTACAGAATTGGTATAATATAGTTCAGATCTGCTAATCGAAAACATTGCAGAGATTTTTAATGAATGTCTTATGAATGAGGAGAGCATCCCAAAAGATTGTAGATATCATTCATCAGTTAGTTCAATATATATAAGAAAGGATCTTAAAAAACTTGCAACAATTATAAAGGTATTAGCGTAACCAGTTTTATAGGGATTCTGTATGGTAGAGTTTTAAAAGAAATAATTGAATAATATTTCCCAGACATTGAAGAAAAAAGCGGTTTTTGCACTGGTAGGTTCTGTTTGGATAATACTGCACTACAATAACTGGTAATAAAGTGGAAAGAGATTTAAAAACTGACCCTATATTTCTTATAGATCTAGAGAAAGCGTACGTTAGTGTGTCAGTGAACAAGATATTTGATAACACAGTAAAAGATAACACAAAAAATTTTACTGTCATCATGGCATGTAGTTGTCTGTTTAAAGACGAATCACATGCTATGATTTCGTGACGGATATTCTCAAGTTAAAGTTGATTTCATGTGATCGAATGAACTATCTTACAATAAAGTCATCCCAGGAACGCCACTCAGCAATATTGGCTTAGTCGTCTGTTTAAAATGTATAATATATGTCTGAATTGTCAATATGAATGAGTCAGATAAAATTGATTTATTAGAAGAATTTTTTACCAAGTAACAAAAAACAAAATTTGTTTAATTTATTAAAGTTTTGTATTTTGGTATTTTGAGAAAGATTTCCGAAGTGGAAATTGAAACGAAATATATATATATATATATATATATATATATATACATATATATATATATATATATATACATATAAATATATATATATATACATATATATATATATATATATATATATATATATATATATATATATATATATACATTATATAATGATGTTACAAAAACCTTGTTGTAGTACTTACTATTGATATTAGAGTGAGATTTTTGGCTACATTAAACCTCTAGAAAGGTATTTTGGTCGCCACTGCTAAGAGGGGTTAAGGGATTTTGGGGTATACATATGAGTAGGGAGAAGGGTGGTGGCTAACCTCAGGTCACTCGGCGCTACTTTCACTCCAAATTCGATTACAAGCGTCCCTTGAATTTTAAAAATGTTGCCTTGCTTACAACCCCAAAGAAAGTTGCTTAGAATCTGTGAATAGCGATATTATCGAAAAAGAAATACTTTGAGAAAATATTTTGGTAAATATAATAAAAAAAATCTCGGATTTATTAAAAAATTTAGTACTGCGGTTAAAAAAATTTCTACTATATGTTATGTATAAATGAAATACATTGAGAAGATAATACTGGAGAAAGAAAACAGTAAAATAGGGGGAAAGTTTCGAGAGGTATTTAGATACAAATACTTGATTGAGTCATATAAATACGGAGAATATTTGAAAAAAGAAAGCTTAGATTTTACATTGTAAAATATCCAATTTTAATGTGACCAACAAACATAAAAATGTTTTAAAAACACTCATGTACATTACTGTGTTTCTAAAACCTCTATTTCTGTACGAGATTCCGAGAAATAAAATAAAAAGGTTATCACAATAGAGAATCTGCTATCTTTGTTTATTAGAACATTGTGTTCATCACTATCAAAAGCTCCAGTGCACTCGATGCATATTAAAATGTTTAACCAACACATTTGTCTCCGTCCGAACTGCAACATGCAACTCTCATGCATTCTGCATGCGCTCGGCAATTGTCAACGTTAAACAGCTTTTAACGGAAGACGAATGGGGGTGGTTCTTACCCTTTGGGGGAGTCCGCAGGGGCCGATAGTTGCAGGAATAAATTAAATTGTGACTGCAGCTGGAACTGTACGCCACTTGTGTACCTGTTATTCCACTTCAGTGCACGCTGGACGTTGTGCTCTCTCGAGAGAATTTGGATTTTCTTGCGATTTAGTAGTAACGTGATCGTTTTACATTTGTACAGGGAGCAGTGATATTTTCGGTTAGAAATTTAAATGTTGCTGAGTAAAGTAAATACGATTAAAGAGATACTACTTGCTAAAATATTGCTCAATAAATTTGTAGAAGTTGATGATATTTTTTGCTTTTTATTTGTTGACCTACAATAGTTTGTCAAATGATTGTTTGTTTAAAAAGATGATTTTTCAGGGAAACATTTTAGCCAAAACCTTCAATACGCTTTGAGAGTTACAGCGGGTAAACCCTGTGTCATGTTGATATCAATAGTCGCCAAAAACAATACGTTGTCGTACTCTGTCTTCCATTTCAAGGTGTCAATTGTCGTTTTGTATCAACTTTTTGTAGCTTGTGGCCTCGCTTCTAGTCAACACCTTCAGACGTGTTGTTTTAGGGAGAGACACACGTCGCTTGATAATTGGAGGCATTGGTTAGAAAGAGATACAAGTAAAAACTTTAAAAATTTTGGTTAGAGTTAGAGTGGTTTATTTATATCTAAACGTAAACATCTTATCATCTTATAACAACCTATATTAAAATTTCTGAAAAAAAGTTTTAATTAAAAAAAAATGAAAGTGAGAGCAAACCACTGGGAGTTATTAATTAGTATGGCGGAAAAAACCCCGAAATAATTACCAATAAATTTAACGGAGCCGCTGGCAAATCGAGAGGTCATGTCATCTGGCAAACTATTGATAATCGTATATCTTTGGTTAAACGATACAATTCTTTAAACTGAAAATCTGTTAGTTCATTGAAAGGATCACTTTCATCTCTAAGTAAACGCCTATTAATGTTAAAGTTTCTTAATACTCTTAGCCTCTCCTCTTCCTCAAAAACTAATACGTTCATATTGTTCACAGGTAACATTATCACTCAGTATTCCTTACCTACTGAATAAACTACTTTTAAAATAAATTAAATTGCAAAATATTTAGTAACACTAAGACGAAAATGTCACACTAAAATTATAAATTAAAAATGTTGCATTGTAATTGGATATAATTTTTTAATAAAATGCGAGTAACCAATAACAATATAGTTTTATAGAGGGAATCTTGAATCTGCATATCTACCTTAACTATCGCCAATATTAGAAACACAAATAACAATGAATGTTTTTGGAA
This sequence comes from Diabrotica undecimpunctata, assembly GCF_040954645.1. NCBI lineage: Eukaryota > Metazoa > Arthropoda > Insecta > Coleoptera > Chrysomelidae > Diabrotica > Diabrotica undecimpunctata. Next base: position 131,165,996 of record NC_092803.1, read on the forward strand.
TGAACAATAATATCTCGAAAATATCCGAAGCAAAAGCGACACTGGCACAGAGTACCAAAATAATGAGATGTAGTAATGAAAGTCGCAATGAAATATCCGTTTCTACATGTTGCAAGCAACATGACACAGGGTTCCAGAACAGGTTTAAAAAAGAGAAACTTCATCTGTCGAATTTTTGAAATATGATGTTTATACATTTGACAAACTTTCTGAAATCTATGTCATTATATTATTAGTCATAAAAATTATCTTAGATTTGTAACAACATATAAAGTTGGATTTAAAATAACGATGGAAAAATAACTTTTGAAATATGTGCGTGTTTCACGAATCCAACAGATAAACGTTCTTATTGTTTGTTCTACTCCTGTGCACAAAAGTAATAAATAAACGTTTCATGTAAGATAACTCTAAACACACAATGATTTGCGATCGGTTTTTTTTAGCAGAGGCAAATGCAATTTTTAGCGAAAAAGAATCATCAGCAATTCCCGCTATGCTGACGACACTGTAATACTACCATCATCAACAGATGAAATTGAAGACGTTATAAACAGACTATACTAAAATCACAATCAAGATGCACTATAGAAATAAATAAAATAAGACACGTAAAATGTTACAAGGAGCACTCTCAAATAATGATTTACAATATATATATATATATATATATATATATATATATATATATATATATATATATATATATATATAAATATATATAAGTGTTTTGGATGGGTTGGAGTCAATAAAAATAAAAGGGCTATTGGTTAACTATTTTTTTTATTCTCGAGCTTTCAATTGTGTTTACAATTATTATCAAGAGCTAAAAAAGACAAAATACTTACAAGGTTGAACTAAAAAGAAAAAACAATTTTTGTTATATATATATATATATATATATATATATATATATATATATATATATATATATATATATATATATATATATATATATATATATAAGCGGGGATCCTACAGCTTCTGCCGCTTCCCGCATTTCGATCGCCATCTTTTTCTATCTCTCCAGGTGTCTTCATCAATTGCTCTATCTTTCATGGTTTCCATAACACCTTGTATCCAAGACTTGGCTGGTCTTCCTCATTTCCTTCTATTACTTGGATTGTATTCCATAGCTCTTTTTGGCCATCTGTTGTCGTCCATCCTCTGTACGTGTCCATACCATATTAACTGTCTAGTTTCTATTCTTTCAGAAGTTGTATGTACTCTATCTGTTTTTTTTCTAATTTCAGAATTAGGTATACGTTCTACTCTTGATATACGGCAAGCTCTTCTTAGGTAGTCCATTTCAACCGTGTCAACTTTTTTCTTTCCTTTTACTGTCATTTGCCAACATTCTGCTCCATATGTAAGAATGGGCTCTACAATTACTTTGTAGATAGTCATTTTAGTTCTCATAGTAGCTTTGTTGGACCAAAGTATCGAATTCAGAATTTGAACACTCTTCCTGCCTTGTTGCACTCTATAGTCTATATCTCGTTCCGTTGTTCCTTTACTGCAGATAATACTTCCCAAATATTTGTATTCGTAGCACCTTTTCATTTGTCTAATTTCCAAATCCGGGTCTTCGTCTTCATTGCCTATTCGCATATATTCTGTTTTAGACATATTCATACTCATCCCCCATTTTTCGTATTCATCTTTGAGCTTTCTAAGCATATAATCTGCATCTTCTTCACAGCTTGCAATTAGTACTTGATCATCTGCAAAGAACAGCGTTGTCAGATAATGGTTGTTAAGCTTCAACCCCATTCCCGCACATTTTTGTCTCCACTGGTGCAGTGCTTCTTGGATATATATTTTGAATAGGGTAGGGGAAAGACAACATCCTTGTCTCAAGCCTTTCGTTACTGTAAATACCCTTGAGAAAGTATTTCCTGTTTTTACAGTGCTTTGAGGACATTTATAGATGTTCAGTATTGCTTTTAGATATGTTTTACTAAGGTCCGTTTTCGTCAAGACACTAAATAAGAGTTTTAAAGGAACTGTATCATAAGCCTTGTTAACTTACCAAATAAAAATTAGTTTGGTAAGTAAAAATCACTGCTTACATCTTCAAAATATTTAATACAAAAATGTTTTAATCTAATAAATGTTTCTCCTAACCTATCCTAAATAAATTTTTATAATTTTGAAAACATTTTTTAATATAAAAATAATTGAATTTATAAATAAGTTCAAATAGCAACCAATTACAAATAGCCTCAATGTCATAAATGCCAACATAAAATTTTTATTTTTGACAATTATATTGCCAAAAGTAAAATTTCGTTTAAACATTCTTTTTTGTTTAGTAACAAAAAGAAGAAGATTTATTCACCGTTGACAGATGTCTGAAAGAATGTGACAGATATATGGAGAATTAAATATGACATTTTACAAGTTTTATATATAAATCATAAAGAAAGAATATAATTATAAATTTTGCTTAAATTTTGAATTTCTGATCTTTTGTTTAAACTATTATCATTTTTGCTAATACAAACCATTTCCAAAAAAGTCCTTTTAAATTTATTACTTTCACTACATAAAATTTTAATGTTATCAAAATCCATAATATGGTCTTTATCGATTACATGTTCTGCCAAAGCACAAGATGGTTTTTTAATTCTGCAATCACTTTTGTGAGAAATAATGCGATTTGAAAGATTTCTTCCGGTCTCACCAACATATTTAGCCTCACACTGAGTACAACTAATGCTGTATACTAAATTTGTTTTTTCAAATTTGTCTATAGGATATTTAGTTTTAGAATATAAAGATGAAATAGTTTTGATGTTCTTTGTTGCTATTTTTATATTGTCAATAACCTTTAGTGTTTGTATTAATTTAGGTGTTAATGATGGTATAAAAGGTAGTGAATGATAATAGATGTTCTGATTGTTAGATACAATGTTTTGAGATTGAGCAAAAAATGGTGTTAAATTATTTTTTCTTATTCTTATATATATATATATATATATATATATATATATATATATATATATATATATATATTTGAAATATATATATATTGAAACGATATAGAATATACGAGAAAGAAAAATAGTGTTTAAAAGGTTAATTTACAAGTTATATACTAGAGAATTTTATAAAAATTATTTATGTAAGGGCATTTTTAAGAAATTAGCATATAATAATTGTAAAAAGTTGTATTTTAATAATTATAATGTTGTAAATATATTTAAGTGAGCCATGTGATTAGGCAACCAGATATACATACTCTCCAAGTGAAATTTTAAATAATAATTAGGAATATAAAGTGGGGTTATAATAATATGTTAGTTTAAAATGTTTAATTTATATATAGTTACTGATTTAAGTATATATTCTGATCTGAAAAGCCTAAATGTCAACAAAATTATCAATAGAAAATTAAAGAATTCTCCAGAGTACAGAGTTTGACCTTTGTTTACGGTCGAACATTCTCGAATAATGGTTATGTCTGTGGATCGAACATATATTTTTTCCAGAACATCAATATAGAAGAAATAGAACAAAATCGAACATTATTTCTTTCTAGATGATTCTGGAACATGGAAAAAGATATAAATACCCGGTGATTTGGATTCAAGGCATCAGTTATGAGTGACAGTTACTATGAGGCGAGTTTAGTATGAAAGTTAATTAGAGTTTGCATGAAATAGAAGTTAGATCAATTATAGTCAGACAGAAGGTCCAATTGTTCAATATAGTGAGTTAAATGAATATTAAGAAACAGTATAAAGAAAATATTATTGAAGATTAAAAATTATGTAATGTATAAATGGTGATTGGATAATGCAAGAAGTATTAATTGAAAATTAAAATTATATAATATATTTGGTGATTGGATATTGGTATACTGAAAAGAAGAATAAATATAAATGCTGTTTGCTGGTTTGCTTGGTGGTTTATAAATGCTTAAGAAGAAATATATTTTAAATTGGTGGAAGCTGATAATTGGAAAAAGTAATTTCACAAAAACAAGGATAACCGAAGCACGAAGACATTGAGTGGTGATTAGAATCTATACAGTGGAAAACAGTTCATTTAGTCATTCAGTGACAGAAAGGTACAAAATTTTGTTAATATAATTTAGTTAGTGTCATAACAATTTCAATTTTGAAGATAGTTTGATAGTTTTGAAGTATAGAATTTAATTAGTTTCATAAGAATTTCAATTTAAAGATAGTTTATTTTAAATTTACATTGGCTAGGTTAGATATATATGTGTGTTTCATAATAGATATAATAAAGATAATTTAAAAAAGTACTTACAAACTAATTCTTTGAGAACCGCGATAAAAACCCTATATTATTAAAAAATACTCATTGTTCATCATTCACAAACAAAACATCATAACAATATATATATATATATATATATATATATATATATATATATATATATATATATATATATATATATATACATTGTGTTAAATCCGAAATCAAGTTTATACATTGTAAATCATTATTTGGTAGTTTTCCTCTTATGATTCAACTGTCTTGGTTTGTTTATTTCTAGTGCATCTTGATTGTGATTTTAGTATAGCTGCTATTAGTTCATGAATATTGTTTTTTATTGACATCCCAATTTATTACACTACATTTTTTACAAAGTAAGCATTAAGTAATATTCATGTCTGTTAAACTATTGACATGTGGCAAACATATCCATAAATATGCCGCTCTTAATGTTAGTCTATTGAACTATTATTGGTTCTGGGATAATAAGTTCTGCCTATAAATACCTAGGTCATGAGATTCGCATAGGAAAAGATAACCAAACCGTTGAGCTTCTCCGTCGTATAAGACTGACTTGGCAGCCTTCGGCAAGCTGAACCATATTTTCAAATCGTCTGATATACCAATATGCCTTAAAAGAAAAACGTTTAATCAGTGTGTTTTGCCAGTGTTAACTTACGGTGCGGAAACGTTGACCATGACTAGGAGAACAGTTCAAAAGATCCGCGTGTGACAAAGGGCGATGGAGCGTGCTATGTTGGGCGTTTCACTACGAGACAAGATCCCAAATCGCCAGCTACGACAAAGAACAGGAGTGGCTGATGCACTAGAGAGAGTAGCAACACTGAAATGGAACTGGGCAGGTCACGTGGCTCGAATGACAGATAATAGATGGACAAAGCGGATACTGAAATGGAGACCAAGAGATGATGCCTACCGAAGCAGAGGTCGTCCACCAACACGTTGGACTGACGATCTAAAACATTGTCATAGGAATTGGATGCAAGAGGCACAAGATCGAAATAGATGGAAAATTATGAGGAAAATCTATGTCCAGCAGTGGATAAGCGAAGATTGAATGATGATGATGATGATGGTTCTGGGATAAACATGATTAGCACTACACTTTTTGTTTGCTCACACTAGATCACTAGGTACGTTTTAATCTATTCACTGTACTCATCTGCATCAAACTCCTTGCTAAGTGAATTGGGTGTTCCCGCAATCGGTCCTTTAATTTTTTTATTCGATATGTAATTTCTTTCTTTACATAAGTTATTTCTGCATCTCGATCTACGGCGTTGTTGTTGATATACCACGTTATATTTAAAATCATCCTTAGTATTTTGGATTGGAACCTATGTGTAATTTCTATATTAGAATTTGCCGTTGTTCCCCACAGTTCTATCCCATAGGTCCATACTGGTTTCAACACCACTTTGTATAGGAGTAATTTATATTGAGATGTTAACAGGATTGTTTTCCTATTAGCAGTTTATGTCTCTCACTTTATGACCCAGGTACTTTACATCATCTTTCTGTGGTATTTGTTTGCGGTTAATACATACAGGTGGACATGATCCTCTACGGGTTGGAAATGTTGCATGTATCGACTTTGGCTCATTCGGTTCAATTCTCCAATGTTTTAACCATTTTTCGACATGTATGTTATTTTGCAGGAGTTCTGATGCGATGTGTGTATTATTGTTGGAGCATAAAATCGCCGTATCATCTGCAAATGTAGCTGTTGTTGTGGCAGGTGATGTTGTTAGGTCGTGCTATGAGACTCCCGCTGTTATGGGTTGGAGTTCTGTTATTTCGTTGGCCTATTTGACACTAATACATATATTTGTAAGGTATGACTTTAGTCATACATACAAATAGATTATAATGACTAATAGTTTAAAAGTAAACAACTCCTCAGCTTATAGAGCAACACCTGGTGCCATACCTTGCCAAACGCTTGTTCTATGCCTGAATCCAAATTGGTGAGGAATTATTCCCTTGCCTTCTAGAAAAGGTGTTAGTAAAAGTTTTTCGAACACTTTGGAGAGCACTAGTAGTAAGCTGATGGGCCGGTATGGTTACACCTTTTCAGGTGGTTAATCTTGTTTTAAAATAGGTGTTATTTCAGCTACTCTCCTTGTGGTGAGAAATGGCTGATTTTCATGATTGAATTGAATAATTGTATTAGATATGTATATTCTTTTTTTCGGTAGCTCTTATAATATTTGTATTGTGATGAGGTCGTAACCTGGGGCTTTTTTAGGATTGGTATTGAATTTTGTTATCGTTTTATTTCAGTTTTTAAAATTTTTTTCTGGTAATTCTAGTTGGTCTGATTCTTCAAGTGCTCGGTTTATGGTTTCCTCTCGGTTGGGGTCAGTTGTTTCATTGAGAATGAATATAGTTCTTAGGTAGTTTGCAAATATCTCTGCTATTTCTTTTGGGGTTTTTCATTATCCACCTTGCTCTTTTTTAAATGGTGGGATATTTTATTTGGGTCTTTTTAATTTTCAAGTAACCTTCCACAGGGAGTAGTTTGTTTAGTTTTATCTAGTTCCTTTATGTATTCACTGAATTGTAGAGTAGCACTTTTCCGCTGCTATCATTTGTTTAAGCTCCTTTGAAGCCCTGTTCAGCTGCGTTTTTGTTTGTGGTGATCTATTGTTTGCCACTGTTTCTTGAGTTTTATTTTATGGATTATTTTCTGTCTTATAGATATCGAAGTGTATTTACTCTTCTTTTCATCGTTGTTAGGTATTGCTGAGTCTCAGACAGCGTACGACTGAGTTACAGCGTTCTACAGCATCTCCTATCTCTTCGTTAGTCTTTGGGAAAATGTTTAGTTGGAGTCTCGTCTCTAGTTTTCTAGTTCATAAAGACCAAGGTGACCAAGGAGGTTTATCCAATTAAAAATAATTAGCCAGAAATAAGAAAGGTAGCATATAAAGTGGTAAGTCGTTTCAATTACTTAGGTTTTGTTGGCACAAACAACGGAGGATGTCAATGTCTTACAATTGATAGATCAGCAACACTCAAGCTTACTAAAATCTGGAACGATGCGGCTATAACTAAAAACACCAAACTACGCTGGTACGGCGCTAATCTTTTCTATCGCTACGTACACTGCAGAAACGTGGACCATCATAAAGTCTAACCCCCAACGTCCAGTAGCCTTTAAAATTCGTTCTATTGTAAAACGATACGCATACTCCGGGCAGCACAACAAACAAATATCTCAAAACTCTATATCACCTTTGGGCTTTTCACAATCATCAACCCAAATATATTGAGATATTTTGGACACAAATCAGGCACACTCGAAGAGAGATATTATTGATTGAAGGAAAAGTGAATGGTAAAGAGTTCGAGGAACTCTTTCCCTCCCTCTCTTTGAGGCAGCACATCACGCACAGGAGAGATACAGTTGATAACAACAATATGTCAAATACCATAACGTCACCACATCCTTACTAAAGATAAAGGACAGAGAGAAGGAGATATATGGGATTGTTGAAAAATTGGATTTTTCTTTTAGTGAAAACGATAATGAAAGTAAATTATCACTTAAGAATCTTACAGATATAATATAATAATTGCATCTGGTTTTTATTCTGAAAAAGCCCTCTCCTCAATGGAGGTTATCTACTACAATTACAAACTATTCTCTGTCTTCAGCCGGTTTTATTATCTGTTCAAACATTTAGCCATGTATATTGTCGGAAGTTTCCTAGCCATGACAGTATTTTTCTTCCTAGTCCTCCCTTTTCCTCGATCTTTCCTTTCACTATTAGCAAGGTTGAGGTACATTTTGGTTTTTTCGGATTGATATTAATTTGGTTTCCTTATTGTTTATTTTTATACCAAATTGTTCGCAGATCGAGTTGGTCATGTCGATGAGTCGTTGTAGACTTAAGTCGGAATCCGCAATCAACAAAATATCATCGACGTATCTGATGCTGTTGATATTTACGCCATTCACCTTGACTCCATTCTTAGAATCCTCCAATGCCTCTTTAAATAGAAACTCGGAATAAAAATTAAATAGCAAGGGCGACAAAACACAGTACAAGCTTTTTAGTAGACTAATGTCCTTCCCATTTAAACCTACTTCTTGCAAACGTTCTAATAATATGTCGTATTTTACTCTATTAAATGCTTTTTCGCACTCAATAAAGCATATGAATATATTGCTTATTGGTCTGAACTAGTAAACTGAACATATTGGCTTTGAATCCAAACTGATACCGCTTCAATACCGTGCTGTAAAGAATAAATCTGCTACCGACGCAATCGTGCCTATAGCTTGAAGGACCCTTTATCGAGACCGTTCATCTGAGGGCACGATTGCTCCAAACTAACTCAGACTACGTTATCACTCCCGTAATAATATAATAATGTAATAAAATATCATAATAAAAATCTTAACGTTATCTTGTGTGACACCACCGCCGCACCTAAATGTAATATACGAAATAGGTTAGGCATATAATTAAAAATAAAACTAAAATATAAGAATTTATTCCAAGAATATACAATTACCGACTTGTTTTTAATATACTCATTATAACATTATCAGTATAAAACATTTTTTACTAGTCTTTGAATTATGTACACCTAATTACTAATGTAATTACTGTAATTAGATAAAAGCTGTAAGTACCTCTTTATTACAGTGCTGTAAAGAATAAATCTGCTACCAGCACAATCGTGCCTACTATAGCTTAAAGGACCCTTTATCAAGACCGAACTATAGCAGTTATCATCGACACAATAAATAGTTCCCTGCCTGATTACAACTAGATGATCTTGCTTAAACCTTGGAAAGTACAGTTGAATAATTAATAGGCATGGACTTCAAAAATAATATCTGAAAAAATTGCCATCAAAAAGAAAACATATCATCAAATTTTGTAAATATTATTACAACTGTAATGGTTATACTGTTATTATCCATACAAATTAAATTATCGATGAATTTAATAAAATTTTTGATGTTACTTTTATAAATATGTAAAATGATTGTTTGGTAAAGTGCACATAGATAATTAGCGTGAAAAATATGAACAATAAAAAATATATTAAAGTATCCCTGTATATAATTCAGTATCAAAATTACAACGAAGAAACCACACTAGATCGTGCGGTCCATGTTCACCGACGAAGACAAGAAGGACAGATAGGAATAAGGACGACGAGACAAAGAAGAAACAAGGAGGAGGAGACAGCAAGACTCGGAGAGAGAGCTTTTATTTGTTAGGCAAATGCCCATTAGACAAGTACTGTAGCAGTAGCATGGAAATTTAATTTTCTATGTTGTCCGAGTAGGTTAAGTTTTGTGCATGCAAATCCAACGGTTGCTGTAAATTAATTATAAACGAACAGGACAATTCCTGTTAACGAACTTCTATGATTCTAGATTTATTGTAAGGTTATGTTAGTCTCTTTACTAGCGTGCTGGTCCTGCTATGTGGGACTTGCTTTGTTTTCGCTATTTAGCGACTACGTCATTTGAATATTAATTTCATTTTCAATTTGCTGTTCATATGTATTTCTAGTTATTGTTTGTTAGCTTAAAATTTAGTTCTTGCCTATAGACATTTACAAATTATATCACAATTATTCATCTGAAGATGAAAATTGTAGTAGATTGTTTATTTAACATTTTGATAACTTAAATTGGTAAACAAAAAAATTAGGGTAATTAAATTTTATTTGATTACAAGTTATTCTTAACTATTCTTCTAACATGGGGATAATATCCTCATAAATTAAATTTACAAAATAATAATCTATTCCTGAAAAAAGAACTACTACCAAAAGAAGAAGAAGAAGAAGAAGAAAGAAAGAAGAAAAATAAAATAGATTCTTTTAAACTTATAGTTAGAGTGCCTGTCGGTACAAAATTTATGATAGTTACTCTCTCCAAAGTTTGAGTATCGCTTTATTAGGCCGATTCTGACACGACGTCCCCAGAAGCGAAAGAGTTGTTCTTTTAAGTTGCAGCAGTTCTGGAAAGGCCTGTGCCTCATTATGAAAAAGATTAACGACGTTATCTACAGAATAAGTAAGATTCCGAGAGAAAAGCCTATAATAGTGCACCATAACCGGCTGGCGTCATTCGACGGAGGCCATGACGTAGATGAGGAAGTGGAAGTAAACCAAGTCCAAAAAGTACCCGACCTGATGATTGAAGAATTCATGGGGCCTATGGAGGTACCGGTAAAACAAGACATGGTGTTACTACTAAAGAAAAGCAAGATTTACTCGCACTTTAAAGATTAAAGTTAAAGTTTATTAAAGAGGGATGCACAAGGGATAACATCCATTTTTCGAAGGAAGTTTGGTCGAGGTGCAATACCAACTGCCAACTCCCGGAAAAGCTTTGAAACTTTAAAATGCATTACGTTATCTTTTCTATCTGTGAACAAAAGACACTGCCCATGGCCAACCGACCTACCAAGATGTAGAGAAGCATTACTACTAAAACCATTCACTTTTATTAGCAACTGGTTGTGAAAGAGTGTAGATTACACTGGACAGTGTAGATTTACACTTTAAATTATAAAACGGACACTGGACAGTTAAGTAACATATATTGTGATATATTGAACAAAATTTATAAATATTCAAAATAGCCAACATTCATCTTAATAACAACTAACCTTAATAATTCATCAAAGAAATATCATTCTTCTAACGGTTCTTTCATTGTTATTTTTATTTTTACATTTGAAATAATTTTAATTTTTTATCGCATAGCTGTAACGAACGTGCTTAAGACAATTTAATCTTGACATTCAATATTTCGAATACTTCAATGTCAGTTTTTATTTGCGAAATCTTTTAAATTCTGTGAGTGTTTTAAAATGTATTTGTACGCCATTTTTTGTAATGTTCAAATTGTTTTAGTTTACTCCTCAGGAAGCTATTAAATAAATAGCGAAATATTGAGTATCTTAGAAAAAACAAAGATTTTCATTACAGACCACTTTTACCTATATATATATATATATATATATATATATATATATATATATATATATATATATATATATATATATATATATATATATATATATATATATATATATATATATATATATATATATATATATATATATATATATATATATATATATATATATATATATATATATATATATATTGTACATTTTATTTAACCAAAAAAAAATGTACAAGAAACATATGTTTTAGACCAATTTTCTATATTTTCATTAACCTTCATAAACAAAATTCAGTAAAATATTACAGATCTGTAGCATGGATGGTTTCTTGAATAATAATAGATGGAAGCGAATCTGGGAAATTATGCGAGAAATGTGATAACCTTCCTCTTAGTCGTCCGACAGGCATTTTAGGTATTATTAATATTATCATTCGCTCTTCCGTTATTCCAACTATTAATGATAGTGCTTAGTACTGATTAACAATGTACAGGGTTTCAAAAAAGCTCTATATAGGAAAAGTATATGTAAGAGTAATTTATTATTTAGCCAAAATCATTTAATAAAATAGCTTGTCCTTTACTGTTTGTCTTCTTCTTCTTCTTAAGGTGCCATGCATTTCTGCGTAGGCGTCCACCGTACATCGTCTTGTCAGGTGAGATGTTAAATATTCTGGATTAAATAATTCTGTTTTTAGCAGCATTGCGAAGCATTTCATAGCTGTGGATTCCTGTCCATTGTCGAATATTGCGCAGCCATGACATTTTTTTACGTCCGAGACCTCTCCTACCCTCTATTTTCCCTTCGAGTATCAGTTGCTGAAAAGTGTATCGTTCTCCTCGTATAATGTGCCCCAACTGTTACTGTTTGTAAACCGAAAAAATTGTTACATAGAAAAGAATAAACAGTCATAAACGTAATACTGAAAACCTAATAAACAATGATTTTGGTAATACGATATAGAAAATAGCCAAACAACATATCAAAAATAATAAATATACAAAAAGAAAATATACGTAAGACCACAGGAAAATAACTTAATAAATAAGTCACATTTTTGGTTTTGTTCAGGACATTTTTAAAGTTTAAAACTCTGTGATTATGCTAAAATATTCGCTATATTGGTTGTTGGTTTACGTTTTAGTTTTTTTTTTTAATTTATATCGTATATGAATAGTATTATTTGTTTTTTATTCATCTTATCACGTTATTCCCTATAAAATCATTGGCTGTCTATTTTTTGAAAAAAATAATACAGAAATAGAGCAAATATATTTTTAATGCAAAAAGTATCAAATGAAACATTATCATAAAAAAAACATTTAACAATATAATTACAGTTTTCCATGTCGCATGCCATTGTTGTGGGACATACTTGGTATGTGCGAGGTGAGATGGAAAGGAGAAGGATATGTGGATACAGTAAATGGCAACGGTTTCTATTATGCAGGCAAAGATGATGATGCCCAGTCAGGTGTAGGAGTGTTGGTAACAGCATCCATGAAACAGCACACGAAAAGTTTCCTACCAGTCAGCGACAGATTAATGATTATCAAATTAAATGGACAACCATTCGACATCAATATAATACAAATATACGCACCGACAGCAGACAGCCCAGACGAAGATCTTGAGATTTTCTATTCCAATATTGAAAAGATCAAAAAACATATGAAATCAGACGACATCAACATATTTATGGGAGATTGGAATGCCAAAGTAGGAGTAGAAAAAGTCGAATCGATCATCGGCCCATATGGTTTAGGGACCAGGAACGAACGTGGCACACGCTTTGTTGAATTTTGCCAAGAGAACAACCTGGTGGTTCTTAACACGTGGTTTAAATTGCCTAAAAGACGTCTATATACTTGGAGGTCTCCTCAAGATTGCGAAGGAAATATTGTGAGGAACCAAATCGACTACATTACAGTTAACAAAAGGTTCCGTAATGATATTATAAATGTAAAAACGTACCCAAGCTGTGACAAATTCAGACCACAATCCTGTAGTCACAACCATCCGATTAAAACTTAAAAGAGTAGACAAGGCTAAACCCAGTCAGAGAATAGCATGGAGTAGTGCTAACCAAGGACAGCAACAGAAGTATAAAGACATGGTAGACACGCAGTTAGAGTCTAAGACAATAGCTCCCACTACGGAGAAGACAGTAAAAGAAAACTTTAAAGACATGTGGGGGAAAATTAAAAATACTGTCTTGGAGGCAGCAGACCAAAGTATACAGAAAGAAAACCGTAAACATAGAAAACTATGGATGACAAACGAAATATTACAAATTATGGAGAGGAGACGGATGGTAAAAAACAAAAACCTAACAAGATACAAAGAACTCAGCAGGAAAATTGAGAAAAAAATAAATGTAGCTAAGGAAGAGTGGATGAAAGAAAAATGTAAAGGGGTAGAAGATCTGCAAATGAAGCATAAAGATAGAGAACTACACAGAAAGGTTAAGGAAGTAGCTAAAATATGGAAACCCAAATACTTATCGACTGTAACAAACAAGAAAAACCAAACAGAAATGGACCCTCAAAAACAAAAAGAAATATGGGAGCAATATCTTAAAGATTTGTTTAGTGATCAGAGAACAGAAGAGCCCCCACAAATAGATACAGATGAAAAATTAAACATTCTCACCGAAGAAGTTTTGCAGACAATAAAACACGCAAAGAACAACAAGGCACCCGGCGAAGACCTAATAACAGCCGAACATTTTAAACACCTAAGTGATAATGCTGTCAGGAAATTAACATCCCTCTACAACATTATAGTTATATGAACATGGCATAATACCGCATGACTGGCTAACATCCACATATAGCTCTTCCTAAGAAACAAAAAGCAAGGAAATGTGAAGACCATGGAACTGTATCAATTGTATCTCTAATGAGTCATGCCGCTAAGATTTTTATGCGAATAATTTATAACCGAATTCAAAATAAGTGTGAAGAATACCTGAGTCGTTCTCAATATGGTACAGGCACTAGAGAAACAATTATGGGATTGACACTGATGGCGGAAAGGTATCTTGAGGTTTAAAAACGGCTGTTTGTGTGCTTTGTCGATTATAGAAAGGCCTTTAACTGCATCAAACACGAAAAATTGATCGAGGTGCTAAAAGAAGTAGGGTTGGACGGACACGACATAGCTATCATAAGTAATACATACTGGAACCACACAGGATGCGTTCGAACAGAGAACGGAAACACCAAGTACATCAACATAGAACAAGGAGTGTGTCAAGGGTGCATTTTATCCCCCCTATTTAATATTTAATGTATATGCCGAACATATAATCAGAGCTTCTCTTGAAGATCGCCCTGAAGGTGCCAGAGCCAATGGAATCATCATTAACAATATAAGATATACCGATGACACCGTTTATTAGCAGAAACAGAAGACCAACTAAATATATTGATGAACATATTATCAGAAGAAAGTCACAGGCTGGGCTTGGACATTAACTTTTCCAAAACCAAAATTCTGGTATTCCACAAAAACCCCCACGAACAAGTTACACCTAACATACAAATAAATGGTATCACCTTTCAGAGTTCCCAAAGCTTCATATACCTGGGCAGAGAACTAAATAGTCAACTAGACCACTCAAAAGAAATTAGAAGAAGCATTGAAATAGCAAGATCTGGTTTCATGAATATGCGTAAAATGCTCTGTATCTCCAATCTATCAGTCTCAATAAGATTGAGAACACTAAAGTGTTATGTGTGGTTTCTATTACTATATGGCTGTGAGACCTGGACATTAAAACAGTATGACGTCAACAAATTAAATTCATTTGAAATGTGAATGTGCCGCCGAATGCTAAGAATAAGCTGGACCAGCAGAACTACGAATGAAGAAGTACTGAGAGTAATGAACACATGCCCTCATCTGGTCAATACTATCAAAATTAGAAAGACGTCATATCTAGGACACATAATGCGCCATAGGGAATTTGAGCAGCTCCAAGTAATATTAGAAGGCAAGATGAAAGGTGAAAGTGGCATAGGAAGAAAGAAAAAGTCTTGGCTACGAAACATCAGAGATTGGACCCACACAAAAGGAAATGAATTAATTCATCAAGCCCAGAATAGAGAGAAATTTGCCATATTGATCGCCAACCTCAACAGAGAAGGCACTTAGGAGGAGGATGCCATTGTTGCCAAGTATTAGGAGTACCTGGACTTATCAACGTGTTCTCCTGTTTGCAATGGACATGTCTAGTTCTTTCTAACGAAAACGAAAACCTATTGATTATTTATAAGCCGACTTATAGAAGTACTCAAAAACAAGAATCTGGATGTGAGGGATGTAACATTGATATCAAATTTATACTACACTCAACGATCAAATGTGAAAATTGGAAGAGTTATTGTTTAATGCTTATTCTGAAGAAATCATACCAGACCCTTTGGTAAACGAGACAGTCGGCATATAAGTGAACGGAAGTTTAATTAACAACATTAGGTATGCCGACGATACAGTCATAATAGCCGATAACTTGGAAGACTTAGAAAGAATAATGAACAAAATATTAAGATATAGTGGAGAATACGAAATAAAGTTCATGGATTGTATATTTAAATACATGTTTTAAAAACGCACATTTAAATTTAAACTTTGACGGCTTCAAGAGGATTTTATAGTTTTCTAAAATAAGGACAAGAACAAATTTATTTCATAAATAGTTTCTACACTGTATAGTGTATAACCCTCGTATACGTTCTGCAATTTTACTCTAAAATATCCAACTTAATGATATTGATGAAACTGTTGACACCTGTCAACGATTCATCCAGCTTTCTGGTAGACAATAGTAGGGTTGGATCTGAGAATATTTAAATGCAGCCCTCTTCAGCAAAACCAAAATGAAGATAAACCACTACAAGTAGTAGTATTTATTATGCAGATTCTGTTTTTCATTTTTTGTTATTATGTAAAGCATAGGCTTGTTTTGTTTATTTTTAATTATTTGTTTTAACGCTGTTCTTAGTGCACTTGCAGAATTTCCGCCGAAAGTAAATTTTAATCTAGTGATATCGTTATAGTTTGTAGTAAGATTAAGTCAAAATTCCAGTTTTCTGATTCTTTAGGTATTGTGACCTCAGGTTTGTTTTAAATTATTTGTTTAGTTATCGGATAAATTATTAAAAATGAGACGTCTCATGTCTCATGACGATACATAGCATTTTATAAAATAATGACTTAACATTGTGGTTAAATACCTGATTCACTGAATTACTAGTATTTTTTGTACCAGTTTCCATTAAAATTTAGCGACCACTTAAATTGAAAGTTTTAGGTGTCATTTGATGATTAAAGTGTTTGTTAAGTAGTTGTTAAGTTTTAACGGAAACTTGCAAATGGACATGAAACCGCTAAATAGATTGAAAAATAATTTAATACCAATATTATTGCAGATATCATATGACCCGTTTATGAATTAAAAGACAAAACGAGTAGTTCATTCTTCTGACATTATGAAAACCGCAGTGGAAGATCTTCTAGGGGGGAGCAACATTACGCACAACTGCAAGAAAATATGATATCGACAAATTAAACGCTTACCGGATATGTGCAAAAAGGAAGTTACATACCCCTAATGACAGCATTACTTATTCACCTGTCTTTAAAACTGCGTTAGTCTTTACCTATGAAGAAGAGGTTCTTTTATCGGATTATCTAGTGCATGCTTGGCAAATGGTTTAATAGTTCTATGTCAACTAACATTTTAAGTTGCGAAGGTCAATCACAAAAAATATTCTAAAACATGGGATATTAAATCCATTGCTGGCTATAATTGGTATCGCGCTTTTAGACATCGCCATCCTGAGTTATCGCTGAGTCAACCTCATAAATGTTACCACGTTCTTTGATCATTTAGAATTGGTACTAAACCCCGAAAAGTTTGAACCTCATCAGATCTGAAATATTGATAAGGCAGGAATTACGATAGTACATAAACCACACAGAGTTCTGGCAGCGAAGGTTAATAAACGTTAATAAAAGTTGAAAACGTTACGTCTGCTGAACGAAGCATATTAGTAACTGCCTGTTGTGGTGCTGGAGGGAGATTTATTCCTCCATTTTTCATTATATATATATATATATATATATATATATATATATATATATATATATATATATATATATATATATATATATAATTTAGCTCTCCAGGCCTAGAAGGCCCATGGCTTGGGTTCCTATTCTTTTCCATTCTTTTCTGTTTGTTGCTTTATTTTTCCAGTTTGGTATTTTAAGTTTTTCTATGTCTTTTTCAACATCCTTCTTCCACCTGGTTTTCGGTCTGCCTTTCTTCCTTTCCCTCCTATTCCTCCCATTAGCATTATTTTTGGCAGTCTCGTGTTTTCCATCCTTTGGATGTGTCCCAACTATCTCAGTCTTTGTGACTTTATGATCCCTACGATATTCGATTCTCCATACATCTCCTCTAATTCCATATTTGGTCTTTCTATCCATATACCATTCCATAATTTACCTCCAAATATTTTCCTGAGGACTTTTCTTTCCCAGACTTGCAGCAAGACTTGCTCGGATTTGTTCATTGTCCATGTTTTACTGGCATATAATACAATAGGTCTTATTACTGTCTTATATATTCTTATCTTAGCCCTTCTAGATATGTTTTTGCTTCTTAATAAATTGTTTAGTGCAAAAATACAACGGTTACCGGCCATAATTCTCGCTTGGATTTCTTCCTTCATATTTGGTCTTCTCGTGAATGTCGCTCCTAAATACTGGAATATTTCTACTTCTTCGAATTTATATGTTTTTTCATCTGTTATTACTGTCAGATATTGTTCTTGTAGGTAATCTCTTTCTGTCCATTCCATATATTTGGTCTTTTCTTCATTTATGTACATCCCTTTCTTTCTCGCTTTCATTTCTAATCTTTTTATTATTTCTTTTAATTCTTGCTTACTTCTGCCATTTTTCATTACAAAGCGAAAACAAGGTCCCTCAAGTGTTCTTACCGACACACCACTAAAATACGCTATAGAAACTAAAGCAAATGTTCGAGAGGTTGTTCCGTTGAAGCATGTCCACCACGGTCTTCTTTGACCGATGAAGAGGAACGAAACGAGTTGGACGGAAGCAGCGAAAATATTTCAGATGTTCAAAGTTACTAAAAAAAATGCTTCAAATTAAAGCTCTTGAAGATGTCAAAACACTGCAAGTGGGAGACTTCGTTTTAGTTAAATTTGACACACAGACTTCAGCTGTGTGTTATATAGGTCTGGTACTAACAAAAGTAGATGATGAATATGCAATTAAATTTTTACGTCGTCATGAAGGCATATGGAAATTTATTTATCCACCAATGGAAGGTATTTCTTCAATGCGAAAACAAGATATTATTTTGAAATGACTATTTTCAAACAAGTAGGTGGAACAAAAAGAGTTAAATCTACACTGATATTAGGCTTGGACTTCCGTTATTATCAAAATGTTCGTTAATTTTTGTATTCTTTTGAATAATTAATATACAGTTTCAGTTGTTGATTAATAATTAATAAACGTTGTATTTTTTTTTAATTCTTTTAATAATTAATAAACCTTTCTCAAAAGCTTAAAATATCTCAATGCTCCCTACAACCTGTTTCAATGCTTTTTTACCTAGGGAGCGGTGAGAAACGTTACATTATTTCATTTAAATAGATCTAAACATTTTGAATAATATTTTGAAAGCATGAAAAAGTATGGCACCATTACCTAAATGGCACGATTACCTAAATGGCACTATTCACTTGCACTATACATTTTCTTTAAATTGCAAATTGTATCATCAATTATCCTAAATTTGTCCACTGCTGGACGTAGGCCTTCCGTAAAATTTTCCACCTATTTCTCCCTTGAGCTTCTTGCATTCAGTTTGTGGTGATGCGCTTGATATCATCCGTCCATCTAGTCGGTGGTCGTCCTCTGCTTCGATATGCCTCTTGCCTTGGTTGCCATTCCAGAATCTTTCTGGTCTATATATCATCCGTTAATCTGGCAACATGTCCTGCCCAAGCCCATTTAGCCATGGCTATTTTTTCAACTGCATCTGTGACTCCTGTTCTTCTTCTTATTTCTAGGTTTGGTTTTTTATCTCTGATGGTAATACCTAATATTGATCTTTCCATAGCGCGTTGTGTAACTCTTATTTTATCTATTGTTCTTTTTGTCAGAGTCAGTGTTTCTGCACCATATGTAAGAACCAGTAAAACGCACTGGTTAAAAACCTTTCTTTTAAAACAAACTGTGGTAATAGACCTGAAAATGTTATTCAATCTACTAAAGGTAGCCCATGTGAGACCTATCCTTCTTTGTATTTCAGTTGTCTGATTATCTCGGCCTAAGCTAATCTCATGCCCTAGATATTTGTAAGCTATTGCTTGGTCGATGCTATGGCTCTCAATCAGAATTTTATCGCTGACTACAAGGTTGGTCATAAATTTTGTCTTTGAGGTGTTAATTTTAAGACCAATTGTTTTTGACACTTTATAGAGCGTGCGCAGCATCTTTGTAGCTTTATCAACTCTATCAGATATTAAAACGATGACATCGGCAACTCTTTGGTTGTTCAGATCTTCCCCATTTATATTAATTCCCATATTATCCTCTCGTTCCATTTGCTTGAACATATATTCAAGAACAGCTGTAAACAATTTAGGGGAGATAGTATCACCCTGTCTAATTCCACGTTCTATTCGAAACTTCTTGGTATCTCCATGATGGCGGACACAAGCTGTACCAGTTTTGTAAATACTTCTAATTAAGGCGATATATCGGTAGTCAATGCAGCAGTCAATGTAGCAGCCTGTTCACAAGGTTGGTAACTATCCAGTTTGTCCACAAGCCATTTTGTTATTATCTTTATGAATAGTTTGTATATATGGGAGAGGAAACTAATAGGTCTGTAGTTCTTTAGGTCTGAAATGTCACCTTTTTTGTGCATTATGGTTATTATTCCATTATGCCACTGGGAGGGGGTTACGCATCTTGTCAAACAAGTATTGAACATCTTTTTCAACACATTTACTAACGTTTTTCCTCCTTCTTTGATTTGTTCAATGACTATCCCATCTTCTCCAGGTGATTTATTGTTTTTCATCTCCGAGAGAGCTGATTTTATTTCCTCTGTTGATTTTGATCAGGTTCTGGAAGTTCTTCTCGCTTATACAATTCTGAGTAAAAATCTTGAGCAATTTTTAAAATATCTTCCTTATTTGTTGTAGTTTCTTCTTTTTTATTTTATAAGTTTACAAATATTTTTCGATCTTTCAGTCATTTGTCGGCGCAGAACCTTTAAACTTTTATTTTTATTAATGGCTTGAGTTATGTATTCAGTGTTATAATTTCTGACATCTTTTCGAATGGATTTTGTGATATCTTTGTTTAACTGTCTAAGTGTTATAAAATTATCTGTGTATTTGTCTTTCAATTCTCTTCTTTTGTTTGTAAGATCTTTAGTAGCTTGAGTGAGTTTATCCATCTTGTTTTTTCCTTTTTCCTTATATTCTCTATGAGCGTTTCGAATCGCACTATTTATTAGCATGTTTGTCACCTCTATATGTAATGCATTTTCATTTAGATGTTCTACTTCTTTCAGTTCTGAAGTTATGAGATTTTGATAAGCTACTCTATCTTCTATCGATTTCCATTTATTAGAATGCCTCTCTGTTATCATTATCATTGCTGTCCTCTCTCGTCTAATGTTGATCATTCTAATGTTGATCTAATGTTGAAAATTGTATAATTTATAAGAAATAAAATTAATTTTTGATCTCAAGTCTCCCTAGTCCCCCCTAACTGAAACTTTTATAATAATAGTTTAGACTTATTAAGTACATTTTAAAGTAGAAATCTTCTTTCAAATGTTATTCTCGTTAATTTTGGAGAACCTTTATTGGTAGAGTCAACTTTTATTGGAGGATAGTTAATTTGATTATATGAAATTAACTTTTTATAATATGGCTAAACGGATACTAAATGGATGTTAAGAAATATGGCAAATGATTTTATTAGATTTATTTGAAGAACAAAACACATAATTAACAATTAAGGTGATATTCAGTCGAAAAACTTCATTACTTCTCCGTAAATAAAAGGAACGGAAGCTTTTATCTAAAAATATTCATCCCATCGCATCGCAGTAACATGTCCAAACTTCCCCATGATGTACAAAATTACACGTTTCTCTCTAAACAAGGCCATTGTTATTTCTAATAAGAGATCCCATGTTAGTTTTAAATCGAGAATACAACTCACGGGAAGCAAATTCATTCTCTTCGACCAAGCAAGCAACCCCCGACTCCCTAACACCCCCGTTTTCAGGAGTGGACTCGAGTTGGACCCAACATCTGAATAAATGTAGTAAAATATATTCAAATTATGAAAAATTGTGTTCATAAACAAATTCAGTATACGTATTTCAAAGTATTGGAATTAGATTCGAACTTTTTATGTTTTTGTTATTTTACCAAAAATTGTTTGATAAACATTGTAACAATCAGTGTTAAATATAATAATAATATATTTTAACTAGCTTTAAATATTGTACACCAGTGCATCCACAGTATCTGCCAACAGCAGTCAAAAAATGGTGTTTCAGTAACTATCATCCGGATACCATCTCATGTTGGTATCAATGGAAATGAGAACGCTGATCATGCAGCAAAACTGGCCTGTTCCTTAGAAAATATAAAAAACATACAACTTCACCAAGACCTAAAGGCCAGTAGAACAACGTACTAAGCACTTGGCAAACACACTGGAACGTGCAAAATACAAAACTACGCACAATTCAACAAACTGTTACCTCCATCAACATGCCTTAAATGAGCAGAAAAGACAATATTATTATCACAGAGGGCTCAGAATAGGTCACACTCGTCTTACTCATGGATATTTGATGTCTTCTGAAAACCATCTTCGCTGTGAACATTGTAATGAGTCCTTAACAGTCCAGCACATATTACTAGAATGTGTCCACTACAAACCTCAAAGAGACTACTACAACTTATTATTACAAGATAATTTAAGTGATCTACTCGGTTCTACAAACACGTACAGTGCCATAATTCGTTTCCTAAAAGACTGTCACCTTTACTACTTAGTGTAATTTATTAAGATGTTGTTAATGTATCCTAACTTATATATAAACAGATTGTATATGTATGTATACATAAACATATTGTAATAAACTTGTACCTGTGTCAATGGCCCATTGTTGCCGAGACTCTTTAATTTAAAATAAAAAAAAAATAAAAAAAAAATATTGTACCTACTTTTTAAATCCTACGTACTCTGATGAATTCAACTATTGACTTAGAATTCTTGTTATATTCTTTTCTCTCCAGAATCGTATGATCTTGTCTAAGGGAGGATTCTTTACTTTGAAACATATTTGTTAATTATGTGAAGTGAACGCAACCGGAACGCCTAAGTTTCGTTTGCCTTCTCCTGACACCCGACGATTCTGCCGGATATTCTTCTGCCGGAAGATACTGCCCGTTTCCTAGCTTCTCGTAGGACAAATGGGACTAGCGATAATTTAACAAAACAGGTTTAGTCATCCTAAAACTATGAAAGTGGATCCGATTACAGGTCATATTTCCGAAGATAAATAGGAAGAGCAAGAGAGCAGGACAGCACCCGAAAAAAGCAGAAACACATAGATCACAGAAAGTGATGGAGTCGAAAAAAGCTGGGCAAAAATTAAGTCTAATATCTTAGCTTCTGCCAAGGAAGTTCTTGGTGAAAGAAATATAAATAAAAATAAATCATTCCCAAGGCAAAGAACTCCATGGTTTTGTACAGAGGTAAAGGAAAAATGAAAAAAAAAAAGAAAAACGCTTACTAAAATATATGTCAACAAAAACACAAGAGGCATATCATAATTACAAGACAATTGGAAACGAAACACATGCACTAATAAGAAAAATAAAAAAATGATCACAGGGAACGCTTTTCGAAAGAAATGGAACATGATTTTTCCGGTCTGCAAAAGAAAATATGGCGCTTCATAAAAGGTCAAAGAACGGAGGTAAAGGAACTTATAGAACCAAAACACATAGAAAAGAATACGTGGATCGACTACCTAAAAAAGTTCTATACAGACGAAGAACAAATGAATCACGCATTTTAGAAACCCCAAAAATCACAAATTTATGAAATTACAGTTTTCTGTAATTTTTGGTAGTATATAGGACAAAACTCCAGGAATTTTGGTGTTTCTAAAATATAATATTTGAACACACTGATTTTTGACATGACAAAAGGTTTTGAGTTTTTTAGGTTATGCACATTATTTGTGATCTCTACATATTGTTAGTTGTTATTACAGTAAAAATTATTAATAATTTAAGTAATAGAAATTGAAAAAGAGTCTTCAACGCCCAAAAAAAAGCGTGGAATACGTAATATCAGTGAATATAAAAGAGAAGTTATTAAAAACTCTAGAGTTAAAGGGTCTGTCTATAAACGCTGGAGTGGTGCCTTGGCGCCTGAAGTGAACCAAGGACCAGACTGCAAGTAAGCCTTAAAGCTTTAAAATATTACTAACCAGCTAAACAATATCTAATATTTTATTATCGTAATTTTAATGATACCCTAGATGATAATGTAGATGTCGCCAAAAATGCTTTTTACGAATTTCTGAAGAAAAACGCATTCAATTATTCCAAAACTTCAGGAGCTTTAACACCAAGAACGAACAAGATTATTTGCTACAATCGCTTATTTCAGTCCATGAAGTTGCACGTCGAAGGCGCATAAAACCAGCTGATATTTCTTGCAAGCCTGATAGACTCGCTTCTTTTGAATATACAATTCAGGGGTCAACAGGTACAAATAAAATTTGTAGAAAAGCATTTATTGCCATTTTTGGCATTACCAATGATCGGTTGCGTCGCTTAACCACGTTAAGACGAGAGGGGTGAGTTCCTATAGATAAACGAGGTAAAAATCAATTTGGCAATGCGAAGTCAGGAATTGTTATAGATTCAATCATACAACATATTGCTTCGTTTCCGGTCAAAAATGCCCATTATAATAGTAGAGAATTAGGTATCTATCATTAAATATTCATATTATAAAAAGATTTTTAAAGAACAATTTTCATTATCTTTCGGTCGCCCACAAGTCGACACCTGCTCTACATGTGAATAGATAGAAACTAAAATAAAAAGTAAATTCTTAAATGAAACAGCAAAAAGAGTGGCACTGGCAGAAAAAACTGTTCATAAGAAACAGGCAAACAAATTTTATAACAAACTTAAGACCATTTCAGAACTTTGTAAAGTAGATGATAATGTAGGTGGTATTTGCATTGATTATATGCAAAACCTGCAACTACCCGTTATTCCTGTCCAGGAAACATTCTATTTAAGACAACTTACTGTTAATATTTTATGTATTTATAATCTGAAAGATGATAAGGTAACATTCTATGTGTATCATGAGGGAACAGGAACTAAAGGGCATAATGAAGTTGTATCATTTTTATTACATTTTCTTGACAACAATCCAGAATTTAAAAATATTAACCATTTTCACTTCTTTTCTGATGCATGTCCCGCCCAGAACAAGAACCATACAATAGTTAGACTTTTTTCTGCATTAGTTTCAACCAATAGATTCAAAAAGATTGAACAATATTTTCCTACACGGGGATATTCATTTCTACTGTGTGATCGGGATTTTTCCGTTCTTAAAAGGAAAATTAAAAAATCAGCTTATCATAACATCTAACAAGAGTTTAAACCGATTTACTGTAGTTTTGCCGAATTCTGATAACATATTGAACTTTAAAGGATGGTGGTCCACGTATTTTAAAAAGACAATGCTCTCCAATGAATCTTTGGGCAGAAATATTCCAAGAGATCAAAAAATTGCTTTTAAAATATCCAACTTTCGACACTTTATTCATTCGAGTGATCACAATGGAATTGTTATTACACAAGAGTATATAGATGGCTTGATAGATCATTCTTTTCGGCTACGAAATAGCAACAAGGATGTTATTAGTTTGCCTACAAGAAAAGCATACACCGAAGGACATATTCCTATTAATATCAAGAAGATGCAAGACTTGAGAAAACTGGAAAAGTATCCACCAGATAATGAAGAAGTCAAGGACTTTTACGGAGAAATTTATAATTTGCCAACATGCGAGGAAGATTCAAATGAAATAATACAACCAGATGAGTGATTACTACTGATATATTATTCTGTATGCCCTATTTTTTGAATAAATGTTTATATAAAACATGTGTTCTTATTTATACATCCTTGAAAAATGTGTGTATTTCAAAAACACCAAAAATCCACAAAAGTAATAGAAAAAAAAACATATATAAAGCTAAAATTCGCCACTTTCTTATGCAAACTGATTAAAACACATTAATCTCATGATTTTATTACAAAAGCACAACAGGTTTTTTTAAATATTTCATGAAATAAGGTTTTTTCTAATTTCTCAACGTTTTATAAAATGGAATTATGGGGTTTCTGAAATATGTAAGTCTGGTGACCTCGGTGACCATTCAATAGGACCTCTCCTTCCAATTTTGCTCGGATAATTAGTATTGTTATGTTTTTATTAATTCTAATTTATTGTTTTTATTTATTATTAAAGGTTCTATTTATAACACTTACAAAATTATTAAAGTCTTTATTACTAATTTATCTTACACTAATAATTATATAATTTATTATAATACGTGCGTTATTATACGTTAATATACGTCCAATCTAACTTTGGCATGTCTAACTTTTGCACGTCGGACTCTAGTACGTGCTCTCTCAATTGAAGTAAGGCTTACCATACATCTCGGTAGGTAGGTTGGTCACGGGCAGTGTCTTTTGTTACCAGGTAGAAAAGGTAACGTGATGCATCTTGGAGTTTCAAGGCTTTCCCGGGAGCTGGCACTTGGCATTGAAGTTCTGCAACTCGACCGAACTTCCTTCGAAATACGGATGCCAACCCTGGTGCGTCTTTGATATTGTCCGGGATGGTAAGGGCCAGCGAGTAGTCATAAGGAAGCGCGAGTAGATCTTGCTTTTCTTCAGTGGTAACACCATGTTTTGCTTCACCGGTACCTCCATAGGCACACATGAATTCCTCGAACGTGAGGTCAGACACATCTTGGACTTGGTTTACTTCCACTTCTTCATCTACGTCGTGGTCACCTTCGAAAGACGGCAGCCGGTTATGGTGTACAATCATCGGCTTTCCCCTCGGAATCTTGCTTATTCGGTGGATGATATCGTTGATCTTCTACATAATGAGGTATGGACCTTCCCAAAACTGCTGCAATTTGGGAGAACAACCTTTTCGCTTTTTGGGATTATAGAGCCAGACTTTGTCGGTCTTCTTAAAGCACCCCTTTTCGGCTTGTGTATCGTACCGTTTCTTCTTCATTCAATCAATTCAATCACATAATCTTCACCTGCTACATCTTCTCCAGGTCGACACCCAAACTCTAAATCACAAGGTAGTTGCATCTCGCGTCCGAATAGGACTCTGGCTGGTGTCTGGCCTGTTGATTCGTTAACAGCAGATCTGTAGGCCATTGTGAAGAACGGAAGATATTGGTCCCAGTCTCGCTGATGATCGGACACCTTTTTTGTCAAATACTTGCCGACTGTCCTATTCATCCGTTCTACCATACCATCCAATTGCGGATGATATGCTGTAGTTCTTGTTTTCTTCATGCCTGGTCTATCACATATTTCTTGGAATAGATCGCTTTCGAAGTTCCTGCCTTGGTCACTATGTATCTCCAAAGGCACTCTAAATCGGCTGATATATTCTTGGATCAACTTATCTGCAATGGTGGCGGCCTTCTGGTCTGGAAGTGCGTAAATCTCGACCCAATTAGTAAAGTAATCCATTACTACCAACATGTACTTGCCTTCATTTTCACTTTCTGGAAATGGCCCAGCGATGTTCAAAACTATTCTTTCAAACGGGCTTCCAACCTTATATTGTCTCATAGGAGCTCTCCTCTTTCGGTAAGGCCCGTTACTCGTAGCACAAATAGTACATTTCTTACACCAGTCTTTTACGTCGTCGGAACTGTTCATCCAATAAAACCGTTCCCGAATTCGCTGAAGGGTTTTCTTTACACCAAAATGCCCTCCTGATGGACTGTCGTGTAACTGACGAAGTACTTCGGCTATTCTGCTCTTTGGGATCACCAACTGTTTTCTCTTCTCTGAACCGTCATCACTTTCCAGTACTCGTTTGAGTAAGCCATCTTCAATGATAAATGAGTCCCACTGGGCCCATTGACTACTGAGCATAGGTTTGATATTTCTTGCCAAGGTGGTCGACGGTTTGCCTTTTTCCATATTCGAATTTTCTGTATAACTGGATCATTTTCTTGTTCTTCCCTGATCTTAGTAGGCGTCCAGTCGTCGTTGACCATCGTTGTTCTTAGCACTGCTGCTTCCTTGGATTCCGTTTTGTTGCAATGGGAACACTCTGCTGGGCATGGCCTTCTGGAAAGAGAATCAGCGTTTCTGTGGCTAACTCCGATCCGGTGATCAATTTTGAAATCGTATGCTTGGAGTCGTTCGATCCATCTGGCTATCTAACCCTCTGGATTCTTAAACTGCATCAACCATTTAAGGGCGGCATGGTCGGTTCGGATTAGAAACGTTCTGCCATAGAGGTATTGATAGAAGTGCTCTACTGATTTAACTACTGCTAGAAGTTCTCTTCTCGTGACGCAATAATTCCGCTCAGGTTTTGAAAGAACTTTACTTAAATATCCGAGGACTCGTTCCTGTCCTCCTTGAATCTGAGACAGCACTCCTCCAATTCCCACATTACTTGCATCTGTATCTAAGATGAACTCTACTTCTGGCAGTGGATACCCTAAAATTGATGCTGTTATTAAATGCTTTTAAAAGGTCTCAAAGGCATTTTGGCTCCCAGCGGTAATCTCTTGCTTCCTCTGTGAGTCGCGGTAATGGCTTAGCGATATCTGCAAACTTCTTAATTAACCTTCGGTAGTAAGTACATAGTCCAAGAAAACTTCTCACTTGATGTTTGTCAGTAGGTTCTGGCCATTCCTTAATGGAATCGATTTTTCCCTTATCCACGGCCACTCCTTCTTTACTAACTATATGACCCAGATAATTGACTTTATCTTGAAATAGCTGGCACTTCTTGGGGTTTAACATCAATCGAACAGCTTTAAGTCGATTAAAAACGTTTTCTAAATTCTTCAGATGATCTTCAAATGTCTCCCCCAAGACGATTATGTCATCTAGGTAAACCAGGCATGTTTTCCAAGATAACCCTCTCAAAACATTTTCCATAAGCCTCTCAAATGTCGCAGGAGCATTACAGAGTCCAAATGGCATAAGGTTGAATTGCTACAATCCAGATTCAGTGGTGAAGGCTGTCTTCTTTTTATCTACTGGGTTCATTTCTAGCTGCCAGTATCCAGACTTTGAACTTAAAAAGAACTGAAAAGAATTAGTCATAATATATTTACAGTTTTATAGGCCATGATATTTATCGTAACAGTATGAAACCAGTGCCTAACTGGAGCTGCATAATCCATGCACAATTAAAGGTTCGATGGTGTTTTCCAGCATATCGAGATAAATGTCGCCACTTAAATTGCATGGTATGAACAAGCGGCCAATTATAGCATCGCCTAATATTCCTGCCCAAACAGTCAGTTTTTCAGGATATTGAGTGTGACCTTCTCTGAATCGATGCGGGCTCGCACCACTCCAGTACCGACAGTTTTGTTTATTTACATTACTATTCAGCATAAAAGTACATTCAACAGTGAAACAAATATTTTCTCACATTCTCGGTTCAACGCGAATTCTTTCAATCATGTTCACAAAACTCAATTCGTCGGTCTGGATCATTATCGCTTAGATCTTAAAAAATTTGTGTTTTGTACGGGTGAAACTTATGTAATTTCAACACCTTTCAAACCGACTCATGTTAAAATCCTGTCATTGCAGATACTTGACGTGTTGATGCAGTAGGCTCTATTCAGTAATCTTGGGGCATCCCTTTTTTATTTTGCACTGATCTCGTTTCTTTAAACTTTTTAACTAAATCGCGGACGTACACGTGACTTACATTTTTGTTCGGATGCTTTTCATGAAATATTTGAGTTGTTCGTTAATACCACTGGTTCTGGGAGGCAAATATGAAAATGATCTCCACTCGTTCAGGTATACTGTAAACCATCGTGACAACTACAGCTAAATGAAACTACTGATCGTACAAATGATGAAAACTAATGACATTTAAAATTCTCAAATAAACCAAAAATTATTGAATCTGACAAAACCCAAAAAACAGATGCTTTCAACTTGTTTTGCAAAAGTGGCAAATTAAGTTTTTATTCAACAAAAAAAAATACGACGCACACTTATCATTAAAAATATTAGTCCGGGAGATAGCATTACAAATACAAAAGTCATAGGAAGCCGGTTGATATTAACACGCTGTATAATTATTGTTTAATAATTATTGTATGCGTCGGATTTTTTTTTGTTAAATATAATTTAACATTACCCTGTATAATTATTAAACAATAATTATACATGGTCATCAACAGAATCAACAAAAACCTCATTAAATTTTCCATTTAAGCCAAAGTTTCACAATTATTTCTTCAACCTGTATAATTATTATTTATACCATTTTTTATAGTCTTTTCAATGATATATTATAAGTAGGTTTTTGCAATTTAAACTTTTTTGGTTGTGGTGGGTGGAGCCTAGGGGGTTGATGGGGGTGAGTTCTCTTTCATGTTATTTTAGTTCCCCCTCACTATCCTAGAAACTGTTTTAAGCATTTTTCGATATCAGCTTTTGTTCGTGAGATATAGCACATTGTAAGTTTTAAAATTGACACACTTTAAATCAACGTACAGAAACTAAATCACAGGTAAATTACATGACTCAAGCGAATGAGAGGTTTATAAAATTTGGATTTATTATTAAAATCTATATATAAAATTGCCATGTGCCTAGGAAACATATTCAGAAACAATGACTTTTATTTGTTTACTTAGATTCCAGAAGGAATCAAAGTTCATAAATTTGAGGAGAGAATTTTCTTCTAATATACTATAATATAATTGATTGATTTCTTTTTAGTAAAATTCTGAAATGTTCATTTTAAAAATTTATAAAAATGTCTTAAATTAAATATACAGAATAAATTTCTACTTATAAATAATTAAAAAAAAATTAATAAAAGTGATGGTAAAAATTTAACATAGAGATTAATATCTTTCTATTTTCAAAATATTCTTTGAAACATACTTTTAATTTCAAATTTATGTAATGAAAGACACATCTTGATAGTTGACCTAATCCTATTCTGTAT
Source organism: Diabrotica undecimpunctata (assembly GCF_040954645.1). Taxonomy (NCBI): domain Eukaryota; kingdom Metazoa; phylum Arthropoda; class Insecta; order Coleoptera; family Chrysomelidae; genus Diabrotica; species Diabrotica undecimpunctata. The sequence goes on from NC_092803.1 coordinate 131,196,620, forward strand.
TCTCCCACACTTTCCCCCTTGTTTAATCGCCTATTCAGCACCGGCCTGTCCAAATAGCCCACGGTCAGCAGGACGAGAACAGCACGAGGACGGGTTATGTATGTATGTAGCAGGAGCAGCAATTCTGATAGCAGTAGAAGGAGAGCTACTGCCAGTTGTTTTTTCATCTCAAGTCGTAGCAGGAACAGAGAAGAGAATTTGCAGGAATGCGGGCTAACTAGAAGGAGGCGAGTCATACATTAGGATAGCGCCAGGGGCGTATCAATTGCAAAGCCCCAAATTTCAATACAAATATCTATAAAAACGACGCCACTGTATTTTATTATAGGTAAATTAATGGAAATATTTTATGGTGAAAGGGCCGAAGTGTATAATAACGAAATTTAATAGTTTTTATTCCATAATTTCTACCACATATACTAAAGGTTATCTTAAATAGTTATCTCTAATTTGTTTTATAGCAACAGAAACATAAAACCTTTTTAATAATATATTAAACGCTCTTATTGATTCTGAAAGAATCTGATTAATTTCCTATGTGATGTTCAACAAAATACAGGTGGACAAATTGGGGTTAAATTTCCAATGACCTTTTTAGACTGTAATTATTCACCAACGCTTTTGTTCAATATCACACCCCATAAATAGGTTTATCTAATTCTTTAAGTAAGATTAAAATAATGGATGAGTTGATTAAGTACAGGTTTAATTATTCCAACATTCAAAATTAAAAATATTAAACTAAAAAAAGAGATAAACTAAGAGTTTATGGATGTAAAATTCTTCTAAAATGTTTATTTAAAAGTTCTGTTATATCTACCAGTCCTATTGTACACCATGATGGCTTGTGATCACTGGCTATTCTTCGAACCCGAAGCAAATCTGCTGTGATCCTATTGTACACCACGATGGCTGGTAATCACTGGCTATTTCTTGAACTCGAAGCAAATCTGCTGTGATCTTGAAACTTTGGGTCACGACTCACTAGCCTACTACTTCTTCTTCTTCTTCAAGTGCCATCTCCACGGCGGAGGTCGGCAATCATCATAGATTGATGTACATTTCATGTACATCCGTACCACTCTCTCAGGTTGCGCAGCACCCATGACATTCTACGCCTCCCTATGCTTCTCTTTCCTTGGATCTTTCCCCGCATAATCAGTTGGAGCAAGGTGTATTTCTCTCGACGTGTAATATGTCCGAGATATTCTAATTCTTGTTTTTATTGTATTTAAAATTTCCATGTCTTTGTTCATCCTTCCCAGAACCTCTTTGTTTGTGACGTGTTCTGTCCATGATATTTTCAAAATTCTTCTCTATACCCACAGCTCGAATGATTCCAGTTTTTTCATTGATGTCGCATTCAAGGTCCAAGATTCCATTCAATAAAATAAAGTCGAAAAAACATAGCACCTCGCCAACCTAACTCTTAGTTCCAGTTTTAAATCCCTGGTACATAACACCCTTCTCATTTTGTTAAAATTTGCTCTAGCCTTTTCTATTCTTATTTTGATGTCCTGATTGTAATCATTTGTGGAGTTAATCATTGTTCCCAGGTATGCATATTTGTCCACTTGTTCGACGTTGGTTCCGTTTATTAGAAGATTCTCGTTATTTCTTTGAGTTTTCGATATTATCATAAATTTCGTCTTCTTGACATTCATTGTTAGACCATACTCTTTTCCATACTCTGCTATTCTGGTCACCAGTCTCTAAAGATTTTCAATGTTTTCGGCTAAGATCACAGTGTCGTCCGCATATCTAATGTTGTTAATGGGAACTCCATTTACCTTTATTCCAGCTGTTTCACCCTCAAGAGCTTTTTCAGGACCTCTTCGGAGTAGGCATTAAAAAGAATTGGCGACAATACGCATCCCTGTCTCACTCCACATCGAATTTCAATTTCTTCTGACAGCTATTTGTTAACACGTACTTTTGCTCAATGTTTATAGTATAAATTTGATATGATTCTGAGGTCGTTGTAGTCAATCTTCTTTGATTTCAGGACATTTATTAATTGTTTATGTCGTACTTTATCGAATGCTTTATTATAGTCAATAAAACATGCGTATATATCTTGATTGACGTCCAGGCATCTTTGTATAAGTATATTAAGTGAAAAAAGAGCTTCACGTGTTCCTAGGCCTTAGCAAAAACCAAATTGTGTATCATTAACGTCTATGTCCAATTTGTGATATATTCGGTTATGGATGACTTTAAGTAGTAACTTTAGCATATGAGACATTGAGCTAATGGTGCGATAATCGCTGCATTCTCTTGCGTTCATCATCGAACAATTCGTCAATATATTCTGCCCATCTTTGTACTTTCTCGTCCGTATTTGTTATAGCAGTCACATGTCTATCCAGAATTGCACAACTGGGAATTTGGTTTTCTTAGTCCTGCCAGTTCTTTGATTTTCTTGTGTAGATTAAACAGATCATATTTATTTTGAAGGTCTTCGATCTCTTTGCATTACTCTTCAAAGTATTTTTCTTTTGCCGGCTTTATCGTCTTCCTGATCTCGTGGTTTATCTCTCTGTATTGTTATCCTTGTTTTTAAATTGTCTCCGTTGTTCCATCATATTGAGTATCTCGTCATTCATCCATTCCTCTTTTCTCCTTGCGGAAGTCTTTAGTATTTCTTTACAGGGTTCCCGTAGACAATCTTAGTCGATTCCAGTACTTGTCAATCATTGGTGTTTGTGTTCAATTTGTTGCAGTTCACATGCAGTTCATATTGGAGGTATTCTTTTACTTTAGGTTCTTTAAGTTTTCTCGTGTCTATTGTAGGGATTCTTTGATGTCTTTTAATATTTTTAAGGGTGAGTGTAATCTTGGCTATAAGTGGATTGTGATCTGAGGTCACATCTGATCCAGGATATGCTTTCACAGCAGCCTACTACACAAGTCAACAATCTCCTTAGGACTTTTACAATTTAGCGGTGTAATCACTAAACAAATAGATCCTAATGATCTATGCTAAATTATACACTTAAGTAGGTGACAATTTTCCTAACTCACTGTTATATAAATAATTGGAGTTAAGGTACAATTATTTTAAACAACACTTCAAATTACAAACTTTTTACACGTGGTTGACAAATTTTGCAACACAAGTATTTACAACTCAAACTGAGCCAAGGTACTAAATATTTTAACTTTACGGACGAAAACCGTCTCTTCACGCCCGATTGATAATTGGACGTGGACATTATATCGGTTTATTTATTACTTCGCGCGCTAATATTTAATTTTGACTTTAAAATCACGCCTAGTCCTTTTCCAAATTAAAATGCGTTGTAATGGTTAATTCTCTTAATCTCTTTATCAAATATTTTCGATTGATGTTATCATAGGTACTCCCAAAATCGATAAAAAGATGGTGTGTGTATTTAATTCACTACTTTTTTCAGGAAATACCTCAACACAAGATCTGGTCTATTATGGATATCTGCCCACAGAAACATGCTATCTGAGTGTTTTGTTGTTCTTTTTTCAGTTGACTGCTTCTTGTATTTTAGCTAATGGTATTGGGTTTATTTTTTTATTATCATGTTGATCCAATGCTATTCCGCCACGTAGTGCATCCTTTCTGTTTTCTTAAAACTTTTCTTTAAAAAATTCTGTCCATCTTTTAAATATTTCTTATTGTTTTGCTATTATATCTGCTTTTATATCTTTGCCCATCATTCCTTTATTCTTGGTTTAACTGTTTTTCACATTTGTTAAGTGTTTGATACAATTTTAAGTCTTTTGTCAGTATATTTAGTTACCCTATCTCCCTACTTCTTATTCTATAATCTTTCTTTCCTTTCTTCGATATACTCTCTTTACATTCTTCCTTAGCAGCCTATTTACTTCTTCCGCTTTTCGTATCCTTTGTCGTTGTAGTAGTCATAGGTATGCTCTATTTTTTATTTTTTCTTTCTGTTATGTATCGTTATTCTTAATCAAAACATTGGTCTTCAGTTTTTTTACCTTGTTCTATATGCTCAGTTTCCTGTATTTTTATCAGTTTCTAATCTTCGACTGTGTTAAAAAAATGTGAGAAAGCTGTAAGTAAGAAGATGGCAAATACTAGCTCATAATTGATCTGCCTCGAGGCAGGTAGCTATTCAGGCCCAGGGGATCTATAGGCTGTCTAGCCGTGGACTGAGTAAGACTAAGAGTTAATTTGATAAATTGAACATATCTTTTTAAAAACATCGATTTCCAATCTTACCGTGCAAATTTTCATATGCTCAAAATCATTTTGTATGAAAGTATGTTATTTATTAGGCCAATAGATTTAAAACCCACAATGAATAAGGCTTCGAATTGAAACGTTTAATCTCTTTGCGACCACCCATTGATTTCTAGCGGAATGTATTAAGACTTTATAAAACCATGAACATACATTAAGAGTTACTTTTGACCTATAGATACGTTAATGGTAGACTTGTCCATTTCTCTATTTAGGTACTGCTGACAATAGGCAATATTTTATAATGTTTTCCATTCAAAAAAGAATAAAAAAATCCACTGTGACTCTACGTGAAAACACTAATCAGTTAATTGTTTTTGTATTTCTTCTTTCTTCTTCAAGAGCTTTATTCTTTAAGGACATTGACGATCATCACGGCCCATTTTACTCTGTCTGCAGCAGTTTTAACTAGATCTATTGTTGTTTTTCCACTCCACTGCTTTAAATTCTTCAATTAGGACTTACGTCGTCTCCCCGGTCCTCTTTTTCCTTCTACTTTCCCTTGTATAACCAATTGCATTAACTTATATTTTTCATTTCTTAGTATGTGAAAAAAGTAGCTCATTTTTCTCTCCTTTGTTCTTCTTCTTCTTCTTCTTTTTATATAGACATAACTTTGTCTGTTTTTCAATGTGCCTCCAGTAAGTTGTCGTTCCACCGTTTTCGTAGTCTTCCTACTGATCGTCTTCCTATTGGGGAACCGTCTCTTGCCGTCTTTACGTCTATTTGTTGTCATTTGGCTTATATGATCGTTCCATTCTACTCTTCTATTTCTTACCCAGTTCTTGATGTTCTCCACCTTGCATCTACGTCGTATATCTGTACTTCTAGTTCTGTCCCATAGTGTCTTACCATCAATGTTTGTTTGTGTTTTTATCGCTGCTGTTTCTAACATTCTTTTTGTCCTCTCTGTGTCAGGTCTTGTTTCTGTCACGTATGTCATTATTGGTCTGATGACTGTTTTGTAAATTCTGCCTTTCGTTTCTTTCCCGATATATTTATTTCTCCATATTGTTTCATTTAACATAAAACATTGTAACCATGCATTTTGTCTTTTTTGGGGAAATTAACATGTTAAATTTTCTGGCGGTTATACTAAATTGGTGCAGCATACTTTATAAATCATCTTCACTTTGAGAGAGTAGTATTGCGTCGTCTGCAGAGAGCAGATTATTGTAAGTTGTTTTTCTCCCATTTGGTATCCTTTTTTAGTTCTTACTTTTTTTATTATTTCATCTATAATCAGGTTGAACAATAGAGGACTCAGGGAATCTCCCTGTCTTATCCTATTGCCAGCTTCAATAGAGTCGGTTAGTTCTTCTTTTACTTTTACTTTTATTGTGTTGTTTTGGTAGATATTTTCGATCGTTTTGATTATTCCTAGAGGTATCTCTCTTGCATACAGTAAGTGCATAACGTCTTTTATTTTGACCCGGTCAAATGCCTTTGTAAGGTCCACGAAACATAGATATGACGGTTTGTTGTATTCTAATGATTTCTCTTGCACTTGCCCCACTATAAATATGCTGTCAGTGCATGATCTTTCCGACCTAAAACCTAGTTGTTCTTCTGCTAGTGTTATAATTTTATTCAATTTATTTGTTATCACTTTGGTTGTTATTTTTAGTGTTGTATATAATAAATTAATTCCTCTGTAATTTTTTTGGGTCCGATTTGTCTCGCTTTTTGAAGAGAAGGATGCTTGATCTCCATTCTTGAGGAATTCTATTTTGTTCTATTATTTTTTAGATTAGTTTTAATAATTGTTTGTTCAGATCTGGTTCTCCGTACTTTAAGAGTTCGTTCGGTATTCTGACCTTTCCTGGTGATTTTATATTTTTTAATTTCCTTAATGCTTCCTTTACCTCTTCCTCCTCAATATTTATTTCCTTGTTTGTCGTCATCTCTGGTGTTAGTGGTTTATTATCGTCAGCTTTAGCAAATAGGGATCGAAAGTAGTCTACCCATGTTTCCTTCTGAATGTGTTTCGTTTTTATTAGTTCGTTCATCTCTTTTCTTTGTCCTCTGATCATTCTCCATATTTCTTTTTGTGTTTCGTAGAAATCGTGTTTCATCTGTTTTGAGAAACTCTGCCAATGTTCTTTTTTTAGTTGCGTCTTCAGTTGCGTCTGCTTTTGGCTATCCCAATGCGTCGTTTTATTTCAATGCTGCGGTCCCATTCTTCATTTAGCTCGCATCCTAAGTAATTGTATCTAGGTACTTTCTCTACGGTTTTCTTTTAATGTAGATTGTCTGCAATCTTTTTCTTAAAAATTATCATTTTTGTTTGTTTTTTGTGTTCAAAGTCATTCCATACCTCTCGCAGTACTGCGTAGTGCGATCAACCAATATTTTCTGCTTCTTCACTGGCTGCAAGGAGTATTGTATCGTCTGCATATCTGAGATTATTCACTAGTGTTCAGTTAATTTATATGCCTTTACTGATGCCTGCTAGTGCCTCTTTAAATATCTGGCTGACTTGCCAATAAGCAATAACCTAACGCTTGCAACATTCGCAGATGATACTGCTTTCTTGGCCTGTCATAGCAACCCAATAATGGCATCAGAGAAACTGCAACTACATCTGAACAAAACAAATAAATGGCTTAAACTCTGGAGAATTAGAGTAAACCCCTCAAAATCCACACAAATTACATTCACTCTAAGAAGAGGTACATGTCCACAAGTTAACCTCAATGGACATCCTTTGCCCCAAAAGCATGACGTAAAATACTTAGGTATTTACCATGACAAACGTCTAATTTGGACCAAACATATATTGACGAAAAGGCTTCAATTGGGAATTTTATACAGAAAACTTTACTGGATGTTGGGAAAAAACTCTCACCTATTGATTGACAACAAGCTGCTGATATACAATACAATAATAAAACCCATTTGGACATATGGCTCACAGCTCTGGGGTTTAGCTAGCAAATCTAATATTATGATATTACAAAGATTCCAATCCAAAACTCTGAGAACAATCGCTAATGCACCTTGGTATATCCAGAATGATGCAATACATAGAGATCTTCCGGTACTAACAGTCTCTGAAGAGTGCAAAAAAAACTTCTGAACAATATCAAAACAGGTTGCGGGTGCATCCTAATACCCTGTAATAATTCTCAACAACCAACAAGCGAAGAGATTGAAGCGATATGACCCCTTGGACCTACCTCACCGATCCTGACACAGCCTACAGCAGTGGGAGTTACGCCAATTTGTGTCGTGATGATTTGGTCACTGGACCTTACATCTCTCTGTCATGTAAAGACAAAAAATTTTACTTATTGTTTCACTGCAAAACAGATTGTAAAAATCTTAAATGTTAATAAAAAAAAAATAAATTTAAATATCTCTTCTAAGCACATATCTAAATAAAACACTTCTAGTGCAATTCTAATTTCTTTTAATTAATTTAATAAAAGGGATAGTACACATTCTTGTCGTACTCCTCTTCTTATAGGTATCTGTTAAGATTTTTCTTTTTGTATTTCTACAGTTAATAAATTATTTTTTAGATAATATTTTCCGTGGATTGTTTTACATATATTTTAATTCTAATTCTACATTTATGTTTTTCTAATTTAAGAAATATCTTTTCCCTGGTATTTATTGTATTGTCTCTAAATAAAACACTTCTAGTGCAATTCTAATTTCTTTTAATTAATTTAATTAAATAATTTAATAAAAGGGATAGTACACATTCTTGTCGTACTCCTCTTCTTATAGGTATCTATTAAGATTTTTCTTTTTGTATTTCTACAGTTAATAAATTATTTTTTAGATAATATTTTCCGTGGATTGTTTTACATATATTTTAATTCTAATTCTACATTTATGTTTTTCTAATTTAAGAAAAATCTTTTCCCTGGTATTTATTGTATTGTCTCTAAATAAAACACTTCTAGTGCAATTCTAATTTCTTTTAATTTTGTAATTTCTACACAGATTCTATTTATTAATTGCTTTATTTTTAAATTTTTGTTCTAATTTTTGTTTTAACTTTTCGGCTTTTCTGTTGCTAATGTTATTTGGTATTTTCCACAATACCAACCTTCCATGGTCTTCCAACCATCTCAACTTTCGCTTTCTTTTTCATTTTTTATCTCTTTCTTTATTAAATATTTTTCCTTTAGTAAAATTTGATGCCAACGCAGGACACCCAGTTTGCTATCGCTTAATTGGTTTATTTTTTACTTAATACGTGACGATACAATCTCATCTCCTGTGCTCTTATTTTTTTATTCCTAATTATTCGTATCAAATTTAAAACTGTAAAAAAAATAATCATTTTGTGTAGTGTGTATCTAGTAAATGCCTTGTTACTAAATAAAGTCGGCTTTAATGTCTTTACAAAAAATTATATATATACGGATGATTGCGGCATCTCGGGTTAGTACTGATCCGAAGATTGAAATTTTTACTTAATAGAAAAAAATTCTACCATATTTCAATCAATAAATTAGGACTCTCTACACTGTGCTGCCCAGGTAATCGTCCTTATCATTTACACTGAGTTTTAATTTTTAATAAATTTATTTCTTCACTTCAATTTTATTGTTTTCTCTGTACAAATTACTCTTTTTATATTGTCATTTAGTAACTTAAAAATAAAGTTATTAGATTGTTTGAAGGACGATCTTTACAAGTATTCTAAATATAACTTGTATCACCTTGTTTAGACTCATTGTCAACAAAAAGCGAAAATCCAGTCTTTATTAGGCACATACTTGTATCTCAAGTCCCAGTTAAATCTCAAACGTCCTCCACTTTTTCATTATCCTCCCCCCTTTTTAATTAGCAGCGTCCTCGTCCCCAAAATGAATTTCAACGTCGAAAGCCCTTTAAACATATATCATCATAAATTTTCTCAGAATTTATGCCGTCCAACTAACGTAACGCTTCGCCGTGTATCACCCCGCAGAGATGATACCAAAAACAAATGCCTTACTAGTACGCAATGCACACAGTAGTCGCATCAGGGGAGCCGAGATAAGGGGCTAATTACCGCTGGACCACGGCCGTCTTTAATCAATAGCACGAGCCAAGTCGTGTGAGCGGCCCTCATCCCTTCTCACCCCCTTGTTCGCCCTCTGTCCTGACCCCCACCCCCGCTCGGCCCAGCGACACTAACTTCATTTGCATGCCTAGAGCCTTCGCCCACCAGAGTAGAATATTGGATAACCTAATGTATGACTCAAGGGCGTTTAGAGAGAGGGGGCATGGGATGGAGTTCTAGTTGGAGATGATCTCCTTAATGAGAAGGGGGAGAGGTCAATTGAAAACAGTATTATCATCTGTATTGGAATCCTTAATATTTAAAAATTAGTTTCTTAATGCTTCATGTTTTATTTTATATGACTATAATATAAATAGCCGTAAGTAGCGAAATCACTAAATCAAAATCTCTATATTGTACAAAATGTTTAAAATAATTAGAATAATCTTAATAATTAAAAATTAAGTTTATTACACAATAAATTCAATAAAAACTAAAAACGAAATATCATACGCCTTTCCAAGACAAGTTTACAGGATTTTTGCATTTCCCATTTGCATTTTTACTGTATTGAATTCAAAATTTATCGGAATGGTTATATTATTCTTATAAATTTTTGTACAAAACTGTGACAAGAAAATATCGATATTTATATGTTTTCTGCTTTGAACAGGTCTGTATAAAGACCGTTGTATCTGCTAATACATTATAACCATGGAATCGAACAACCGATCAGAAAATATAACTACGTCTGAAAGTCGGCAGCAACAATAAAACTCACAACTTTCTGTGGGAGCCAATTGTTGGGCTTCGTCTAACTTGTCTCTCAGGTGTGAGAACGTCTTATCCTAAATGTAAATCTGAAAAATGAGTTTGGCTATCAAAAATAAACCAAGGTATTAACTAATTATGTTTATTGTACACAAAAAATAAAATTGCAGTTACAATATTTGATATGATTACGAAGTGTTCGATAATAATATTTATTTTAAGAAAGATATACGAAAAATCATTTATTGCAAATTTTAAAGACCTTATTTATAAAAAAAATAGATTATAGTATATATATGACATTAATTATTCTTTAGACAACTGCTGTTGGTTCCAGCTTGGTGATTTCTTCCGTCCTTGACCTTGTTTCGAGCAGGGATTAGTATGCTCTTTTAAAGTGAAGTCATCTAACATCGACCTCGTGTCACAACATATTTTGTTTTTATAATAATAATAAAACAAAGATACAGAACTGCTAAAGACCGGTAAACATCGCAAAACGTCTTATCTGGGATATATAGTAGGGGGAAGTCGATATAAAATATTACAACTGATCCTTAAAGGTAAAATAGAGGGCCGTAGAGGTGTAGGAAGAAAACAAGTTTTTTGGTTAAAAAACATTCGTGAATGGACACAGATATCAAATGCAGGACTTCTTCATTATTCCATATTGCAGAAGATCGAGAAGCCTTCGCAATGGTGATCGCCAACGTCGGATAAAGTAAAGTTCGTGTAACCTTCTGGCTAAGGTCTAGTGTTAGGGTGACACTAGACCTAACGACTACTTTCGTAGCCGGGACCGACGGCTTTATGTGCCCTCCGAAGCACGGTGGCAGCTCAGTTAAATTAGAAATTTTAAATTTTTGTCGGTGCCGGGATTCGAACCCAGGCCCTCCAGCTTGTTAAGCCAGTAACATAGCCACTGAGCTACGGCTGCCAACGTCGGATAATTCTGATATGGCACGCGAAGAAGAAAAAGATTATTAATTAAGAAGATGTGAAAAAGACCTTTGCCGTACTGAATTTTGCAGAATTTTGATCTAGGTACAAAGAAGCGAGCCTTCCGTAAGTTAATAATGTATAATTTAGCTGCTGTAAAGGCTACCTGGTTTCCTGTTTTTGTCTTTGTTCATGCTCTATTCTTCTTTAAATATTTTTCTACACTGTCTTCCCATTGATATTATTACAATTATTTTTCGATAGTTTGCTAGTCTCTCTTCCACAATATAAATGTTATTTATGTGTCCATTCCTATGGTTGTTGGAGTTGTTCCCTGTTGATGCTCTCACGAACATACATACTTTATACCTTGAGGTGTGGTGGTAGCATCAGGCCCAGGCGCTTTTTTGTTCTTGATCTCTTTTACATCTTTTCTGAGTACATTTTGTATTATTCGTATTTTTTCTGCTGTTAATTATTTCTTTGTTTTTGTGCGTTCTCTTTTGCTATTTTTTTTTGTTCTTGTAGGAATTTATTATAGCAAGCCTCTCTCATTTTTATCCTAATTATTTTATAGTGTATTTTTTTAAAGTTGTCTTAGTCCTCCAAGTATTTTTCAAGATTCCGAAGTTGTTGTAACTCCTAGGTCATGTTTAAGCAAGTATCTCACATCCTTAATTCTATTATTTTGTTATTTTGTTGTTGTTTGCCGTTTGTTATAAGCGATCGTACTTCAGCTAATTGGCCTATTGTACATCTCTCATTCGTGTAACCTTCTAGCTCAGGTAATGACTACTTACGTAGTCAGGACCGACACTTTACATGCCCTCCGAAGCACGGTGGCCACTCAGTTAAATAAGAAATTGAGATATTTCTGGTACCAGCCGGGATCGATCTCGGGCCCTTCAGCTTGGTAACCCGTAACCCAATACCTAACCACTGCCCTATGGCCGCGACGTTGTCAGAGTAGTATAGTTAGCACCGACTTTCTATCGTCCCTCGGCAAATTCAAACAAAAATATAACTTCCAGACCATCTTTTACCACTTTTAGTCCAGACAAATTATTACATGCATTTAATATATTTTTTACCACCAAAAATGAGATGTTTTAACCAAATAATGCTTTAAATATAATGTGCAGAATAATTTTGAATTACGTTCCGTTAATGAACTTGCTTTTTTGTCCTTAAAAGTAAAAAAAAGTTTCAATTATATTGCTTAATACGAGTATTTCGTCTAAATATAACCGTCTAACAATTTTAACTGTACTTATCCCCAAGTATCAATTTTCAAGTGTTAAACTGATTGATTTAGGATGAGTAATTCGGTTGTAAAAATACCGGCACGTGCCTTATCTAAGAGACTGGACTTGCAAAATTTTAGTTTAGTTGTATCTTTGCAACTAGCTTGTTTATAGATAGATGTGCATTGTGCATCGCTTTAATTTTGAGTTGTTTTGAAATTTTGTTGTGAGTAGTTATAATAACTGTAGTGTTTTTTTGTTGTTTGTTTTTTTTTGAAACTGTCTATTTGTGTATAAAAAAAATGTTTAGACCATGAGAAAAATCAGCTACAGTTTTTCGTGCATGGGAGCAAGAGAACCCAAGTAGTAGTAGAGAAACCTTAGTAGTCAACAATCTTTTATACGAAAAACAATGACACTGAGACTGTAACTGTAGAAAAGTGTCTAAGACTTCCAAAGAAAAGGATTGTTTTGAATGAACAATTTAAGAGAATTTGTATGAACGTTTACAAAAATCTTCAAAATGATCCTGAAAATAGTTGTAAAGGCAGTATTATAAGAAAAGCGGCCTTTCTAACAGGAATTCCGTATTCTACGGAATCGTTGATAAACGGGTGGCTATTATGGAAAGTAAGAGGATAGTACACTGGCGTTTAGATTATTTAAAAAAAAATTCAAGAATATCGAGACCAACAGCGGACTATATATTATCTAGACGAGACAAGGCATGACACGCATGATACCGCTAGTAAGATTTGGACTGATGGTTCACTTATACCATATAAACATTTTTCTCATTATTTACAAGAAATAACTAACAAGAGAGTTCTGCTGTCATTATTGAATATAATGTAAATATTTTATTAATGGCGGCCAATCACTTGTGCTATAGAGTCTGATAGTTAAAGTACTGATTATGTCAATGTGGCAGTATAAAAGTAAAATTAAATCATGAGACAGTTTTGAGAACTAATTTGTTGTTTTCAGAACACGCTTTCAAAATATCAATTATATTTTGAAAGAAAAGATAAACCGTTACATAAACATTTTATTTAACAATCCATGGTTTATTAAACAAACTTAACATCAAACGATGTTATAAAGTTCCAGTTACCATTATACGTTACAAAATTAATTGCTTTTGTTTTATAAATTGTTTCCCGACCGTTCGTCGACTTACTGGCCTAGACGTTGTGTTCTTAAATGAATGCTATTTATTTAGAAAGACTCTCGAGGAAACCAGGAATTCAAGTTGTTTTTTATCCTGATTTATAAGGAAGCTTAACAAAATTATTGCTTTCTATTAACTTTTTTTCAATGGCCGTCCGTTTTAGTTGATCTTCTTAATTAAGTGACAAACTTTATTGTCCATTTTAAATAATAGTTTTTACATAGATAGTTGTGGGCAATTTTCTTTCCTTTTCTTAATATTTTATGTCTTTTAAATGATCAAGGATGCTTAAAATAAGATTTGCCAGATAAGTGATTAAAATAAACTTGAAATCCTAAAAGACGAAGTAGAACAAACCATTTAAAAATTACAAGATCTGTAGCGGGGATAAATGGGCTTAATGCGATTATAAATTAATTACTAAAGCTTGTGAATGATATGATAAATATATAAGTATAATACTACATTTATTCAACATAATTTCAGTTTGTGCTGAGATCCCTTCGGATTGTTTCAGCGCCAATTGCATCCTTAATTCTGTTTCAGTTAACTAAGGTCCATAAACACTCCAAGAATCGAACTCATGCATTCTGACTTGGTATGCCAGTATTTTAGCCGCTGAGCAACCGTTGCCACAACGCAAGAGATGCAAATCTTAAAACTTTCAATGCAAAAAGTGTTCGGAATATCGAAAAAAACCTCTAAACAGCACTTAAATGATTAAGATGTTTTTAAAAATCATCCATAATCGAATTAACGAAAACTTAGAGTCTGATATTAGAATTACCAAGATTTGATTTAACAAGGACTTGAGTACTAGAAAGGCCTTCTTGATTTGAACGTACTTACATAAAGATTACTTGATATAACTCGGAATATTTACGCTTGTGTAGCAAAATACTGGGGTGTGTAGGAGGAGAGAGGTATAAGAAGAGTGGTCTATATATAGGGAATAAAATAGATAACAATTAAGTAAAGAAGTATGAAAAAAAAATATAGAACGGAATGTGGCTAGGCTAGCAATGTAGGCAGGAGAATGACCACTAGAAACTCAAGGATGGATACGGCCAATTTGCATGCCTTTTAAAGACAGTAAATCAGGAAAATATGTATGATGGATAGAAAAGAAGATAAGAAAAATGAATAGATATAATGAAAATTAACAAAGAAAACAAATTGAGGGCGCCAGAAGAGGGATACTGCTCTAAAAAGAGTAACGGTCACTCTTCCAGGTATCGTATACTGCTAATATTAATTAAAGTTGATGTAACAAACAAAAATGCTGTAAATGTAAAAAGGTAAGGAAATATTAATAAAAAATTATATGCAAAACAAATTCAAGTTTATTAAATATAACTTCTTAGATTTTGACAATCTCTAAGTTACCAAAAAGTATATGAAAATTTCACAATATAATATTTTAAAAAAAAATGTTGAAAACAACTATAATAAAAAGTTGAAAACTAGACAGAATAACTCTGATATAGAGTGTACAACCTACATCTAGGTTAAAAACAACCTTAAACAAAATAATGCTAACGTTGGAAGAACGTATAGCCAAGTAAATATATCATACTAACCTACAATATGACCAACAATATTGTTAAACACCTCTAAATTCAAATATAATAAATAAGTAATATATATAAATGGAAACAAGCCAAGTTAAACAATTAAAACGGTCTATTATCCTGAAGGGATAATAGCCAGAGTTAATACCGCAAGATGAAATATAAAAAAAATTAGTTAAGTAAACACAATGAAATAATTAAAGTTAATAATGAAATAAATGGTTAATACAAAAAAACAATGGAAGATAATCTCTGGGTAGAATTTGAGCTCAAACTTACCGATACCTTACACCAAGGGGAGTTATATTAATTAATATATATATATATATATATATATATATATATATATATATATATATATATATATATATATATATATATATATATGTTATAAAAAAAACCCATAACTGGTGAAACAAGATATATATATATATAGTTCTGAAGTAAAAACCAACTGTCCTCCTAGGTGAAACAGTTGTCTAGAAGGATACTCCCGAATGGCTTCGGTGTCCCAGCGAAGTCCTCCTTGAGGTCCGAAATTAGCACGGAGCTGGTGCTAATTGACTCAGTTCCGATGATGACTGTCCTGCCCTACCTCTAGGTGCAGGCTGGAGAAAAAAAAATGAGGGTGGGGTAGACAATACCCCCTGGCTTGTCCCAATGACCCTGATTCTTATAGAGTTGAAGTGGTACTCTCCCTCGGATGTTCTGAGGGAAATTTATAATTCCATGGGAGGTGGCAGATAGCTACTTTATTCCGTGCTAGAAATTTACTTCAACCTCCCGAGTTTCCGAAAACACCGTCAATTAAATTGTTATGGTTATACTTAGAATATTTAACTTCTTGAAGTGAAGGAAATTCTATGCATTAATTGGATTTTCTTTCGCTAACTACCACCGTTGTGTACCACTTCAAACTCTCGATCAAAAGTGAATTTTAATTCACAGTTAATTAGCCAAGAAGAGCCAATTTCCACTTCCCCTCATCTCCTGTCCTCTCTCTTTTTCGCAATAGTACCAAATTAGATCAGAGTGACAACTTAAATTATTAAAAATACACACTTAATGGACAAATGAACACTTAAAGTTAGGCAACCCATACTACATCTCTGAAATTATTTTAATATAAATTGTTTATTATTTTAATATAAATTGTAATAAAAGTAACGACTGTTACATTCCCCTACTAGTCGGGAAAAAAAAATTTTACTCAAAAATTTTTTTTTTTTTTTTTTTGTTCCTAAAATTAAAAGTATCAATAACTAAGTGTACTGGCCTAACATTTCACGTTGATCTGCAAGTTTACACAAAAAAAATAACCACGAACTAAAGATCACGGGAAAAAAAAAGAATGGTCATGGCGCCAGACACCACAAACTCAGATGACTCGAAAGTCGAATCAAAATCTCAATCGACAATATGCTTAAAAGCCAAATATTAACTAAATATACCAACTAAATTCTTGCTGACAAATAAATGTCGAATTGGGCACTAAATCCAAAATTGAACTATCCATGGACATCAGCTCTATAAGACTAAGTATATCCAAGGACGAACAACCAGGCAAATGTATGAGCCAATTCAACCAATATCTCACCCGGAGATATACTAAACTAAGATCAAAGAAATCATAAACTAAATAGGTTAAGAATTGAACACTTAATCCCAAATTGAACTAACAATGGACACCAGATTCATAGTAATATATCCAGAGAAGAACAATCAGGAAGATTTATGGAGCAATTCTCACCAAACCAAATAACACAAATAGTAATCTAAATCGTAAACATACCAAAGTATATCAAAGACGTAATAACCAACATAAATGTGAAATAGGATGCTTAATCCAAAGTCAGACTATCAATGGACACCAGATTCATAAAAGCATATCCAATGAAGAACGACCAGGAAGATTTATGGACCCATTCACACCAATACTAAATCTCAAAACTAAATGAGGTCTACGTACACCCACATATGGTGATACGAACCTACATAACCAAATAAACCAAATAAGTGAGGAATCAGACACTGAATCCAAAATCGGACTATCGATGGACACCAGATTTATAAATAGAGCATATCCAAAGAAGAACGATCAGGAAAGGACCAATTCTCACTAATGCTAATAACTAAATTAGCTCTTACCCTCATCCGGTAATATGAGCCAATACCAACTAAGTTATTACAATAAAGTAAAATTTCCCAAAGTGTGAAGCAGCATTGTCACACTTATTCAGACTAAGTAATGTAATATGTAACTGAACTAAACCAAAGATAAAGATAAATACCTAAAGTCTAAAATCTAAAATGGACTAAAGGAATTCAGAGGCTAAATAAATTTTAAGTGTGCTGGTATTCACTAACTATAGCATGTGGCTACAACAGATGTATGAGAATAACCAGACACCGATAATATCCCAATAGAAATCCTAAGAAAATATAAGTGGTGAACTTTTCCTAATAGTAATACCATTACTAACGATAGAAAAAAAAAATATGTCGAGAACAAGCAACCAATTTTGAACAAAACTGTAGATTTATAACAAGTTCTCGCAGCATGGAATTATCCGGAGATAGTCCTAAATCTAAACAGCAATTTATGCCTAAGGAAAGAAGTGGGATTACACTAAGAGAACAACTCATTTGTCTAAACTCTTAAATAGTGAAAATGACTAACTTGACATGTGTAGTTATAGTTAAAGATAAAAACATAACCTGAAGTAAGATAACTAATATGAACTAATTAAACTTCCCTATCAAGTTGTGAAAAGGTAACTGGAATATTTGGACAATCACACAAGAATGGTTAGGACATGTCGCGAGCATTTCCTGACCAGAAATAGTATGAGGCATAAACATCTGCCTACTCTGCAATAAACACATATAGTACGAACCTAATTGAGCAGCAGTGATCAGTTGCTGAGCAACAATCTCGAACCCACGTATTCACTAAAGCTGAGTATTGACAGATTCATTGACAGAAAATTCAGAAGAATAAATAAGAAGAAATAAGAAGGACACCGGTCATCCTTACCTACTTCAAAATTCCAACTTATTTCAGAACCATCCTGTATATGGAATCAGGACATAAATTATTGTAGAGTATTTAAGATTTTCGTGACAAGTGAGAATAAAGCAGACCAAAGATAAAAAAAAATCACAACATCTTTCCAAATTGGCAAATATTGAACAAATATATCAAAACAAATACTAAGGAATCAAATATCAAAAATATAACACACAATATATGATCCAGTAGTGTAACAACATAGTTCCATAGTTCCTTATCAGTAATAGGATTAACTATAAGTATAAATCTAAATATGTAAATATATACTAAACAACCATCGTATCATAAGAGGTTAAAAGGACTAATTCTCCTGGGAAAATTAGTACTTAAGAATATTAATTCATTATAAAGTGCATCATTTATAATACAAAAAAAATGGATAAGTCATACATACTAATTATCTAATAAGTTATAGAAGTCATTAACCAATGCCAAAAGATACAAAAAATAGCGGTGTACCTACGTTATCTGGTGATTAAGAAAATCTTAGACTAAAATGCAAAATATAATCAAAATAAGCTAAAGACAAACAGAGAAAGAGATTAGCTTAAACGAAAGTGTTAAGTTAGTCTTCTTCTGAGGATGAAGAACTAACCTCGTCGATGGTGTTATCAGGCAGTAAATCCTTTACATGAAATTGACCAATTCGTTTGTTGGACGAATTGTCCCTTAATTCATATACCAAAGGAGATATTACCCTTACAACCGTACACGAAATGTATTTCTGGCAAAATTTTGCCGAAATAGCATCACCTTTACTTGATTTTACAAAGTTTCTCTTTAAAACTCTATCGCCAACAAAGAATCGCAAATCTCTCTTCCTCAAATTGTATTGACTTTTGTTCCGGAGGTAAGAAGTTTTTAACTTCTTCCTGATATCAGCAAAAATTGGAGGTAGAGTCTGAAGGTCATCTAGACGATGAAGTCTCTCGGATATTTGAGGGAGATTTGCGGAATTTTCAGAAATTAACCCAAAATAGTCACCAGATAAAGCAATGTTTCTGCCAAAATTCAAGTATGATGGGGAGCACTGTGTCACTTCATGGACAGAAATCCTTATGGCTTGAGCTATGGAGTGAATATATTGATCCCAAGCTCTGTGATCTGGGAAAGTGTATGATCTCAAGGCTGTGACAATACTTCGATTCACTCTCTCAGTATGGTTTGCTTGCGGATGGTACGCAGCATTATAAAAGATCTTCTGAACCTTGTATTTGGTTAGAAGGTCTTTAAAAGCCTTAGACACGAACTGTGGACCATTGTCACAGGAAACAATTTGGGGAACACCAAACAACAAAAAGACTTGTTCCTCCAAATATTTCACGATTGCTGGAGTTGTGGCCTGACGAAGAGGAAAAACTAAAGGAAATTTAGTAAAATAATCCACAACTACTAAACAATAGGTATTTCCTTTGTAGCTACGAGGATATGGTCCAATAAGATCCAACGAGATCATTTGCCAAGGAAAATCAATGTTCCTGAAGGAACCCATGAGTCCAGCTTGTGGTAAATTACTTGGTTTACAAGTAGCACAAACCATGCACTTAGCAATATGCTTTTTTACAGATTTGCGCAAGCCGGGCCAATAATATAACTCTGCAATACGGTGATACGTTTTATAAAAGCCAAAATGACCAGCAGTAACCTCATCGTGAAACATATGCAAAATGTTTTCCCGATTTGGCGTAGGTACGACTATTTTCCAGTCGGACATATTAGATAATGTCTCTACCGGACCTAAAATGTGTTTGTACAGCACATTGTTCTCTACCTTAAAATCAGGATACTTTTGTGGGTCTTGAGTAACCCTATCAATCATATTCTGATACCACGCGTCAGGAGTTAAAGAGGACAGATCTAAGACGTTAATGTCATGGACACGGGAAAGAGCATCTGCAACTACTACCCCGTTTGCCTTTCTATGGATAATCTTATAGGAATAGGCAGCCAGTTTACAGATCCATCGGGAAAGTCTCTGTGAAGGGTTTTTCATGCTATGAAGCCATACTAAAGAACTGTGGTCTGTAATGATAGTGAAATTACGACCTTCCAAATAATAACGAAATGCTTCTAACCCATGGATAATAGCTAAGAGTTCTTTCTCCGTAGTGGAATAGTTCTTCTGTGCCTTATTCAACTTCTTGCTCGTATAAGCGATGGGGTGTTCAGAGCCATCTTTCAACTGAAATAACACGCCACCAGAAGCAGTATTAGAGCAATCAGTCATTAAATAAAAATGCTCATTAAAATTAGGTGACATCATGACTGGAGCGCTCGTTAAAGCATATTTAACGCGCCTAAAAGCTTCATCTGCCTCAGGAGTCCAAGTAATAGTTTGTCCCTTTTTCCTGTTCTTCAGAAGATCAGTAAGAGGTGACAACAAGGTAGAGTAAGATGGTACAAACCGACGATAATAACCACACATTCCCAATATCCTACGGACTTGGGTTGTGGTCTTAGGTATAGGAAAATTCTTAATGGCAACAATTTTATCAGGATCAGTCCTTAGACCCTGATTATCAACAACATAACCCAAAAACTTAAGACTAGGACGGCAAAACTGACACTTATCTAAATTAATCGTTAGATTAGCTTCCTTAAGGCGTAAAAACAACTTATCTAAAATTTCCATATGAAGGGAAAAATCAGGAGTAACAACTAAAATATCATCCAGATAATAGAAAACATAGGGCTCTAACTGAGGACCAATGACTAAATCCATCAGACGACACATTGTCTGGGGAGCAGAACCAAGACCAAAAGGCATAGTGACAAATTGAAATAGTCCTTTGCCACTGACGGCAAAAGCAGTATACTTCTTGCTCTCTTCACTCAATGGGATCTGTAAGAAGGCCTTAGACAAATCAATAGAAGAGATGTATTTGGCATTCTGAAGTTTGCTCAAAATCACATCTATTCTGGGGATAGGATAAGCATCCCGGTTAGTGGTAATACTGTTCAATTTCCGACCATCAAAGCAGATCCTAAAGGATCCATCCTTCTTTTTCGTTAACCATAGAGGGCTACAGTAAGACGAGGTAGAAGGTTCTATGATGTTTAACGAGAGCATCGAATCGACTTCTGTTTCTAAATCAGCCTGCCATGCTTGAGGTATGGGATACTGATAAAGTCTAAAAGGAGTGGGAGTTCCCACTTCAATAGTGTGAGATATTAAAGACGTGCGACCTAGTTTGTCTTTGGAAGAAAGAGTAGTAAATTTAGAGATCATGTTCTCTAATTGCCTTTGTTCAGAACTAGATAGACTAGAAAAATCATGAATAGCACTCAGAGTAGCTAAATTAAATTCAGAAATTGAAAACGAAAAATCAGAACAACTTAACGTGCTATTGAAAGCATTGAAAAAGTCCATGCCTAAAATTATAGAATTCTGTACAGAAGGAATAACATAAAATGTGATTTCTCTACATATATTTGCAACAGTGATTTCAGTTTGAAGTTTGCCTGTAATAGACTGAACTGTACCATCTGCAGTAGATACCTGCAAAGATGAAATGGGCATAATGGAAGAAGTTGCATTTTTCAAAAGATGTAACGAATGTGCACCTATTAATGAAATATTAGAGCCACTATCTAACAACGCTAAGCATGCTTGTCCTAAAATCTTAATGGGTAAATAAGGCCTATTATCATTAACCTTCCTAACTAGTAAAGAATTTAAATCTAAATCTAAAGTATTTGATTAGTTATAAATATTATATGGTACAACCATAGACATATCATCATCATCAACAAACCTAGAAGTTGATACTGATAATGGAACTATTTCACTACTGTAATCATTAGAATTGTGTTTAACGCTACTGGGTAAAGAAGAATTGGTAGTTGACCATCTGTGATCACTTAAAACAGGCGGATTCAACGTTTCATGATTAGTAGTTAATTTCGGGACTGATTTTGTCCTGTGGTGTGCTTTGCTTTTTTGAAAGTTACCCCTTTCCCTTTCCGACTCGGAGATGGGTTTGGGTTGCTGGATGTGCTTGGACCAGCCGTCTCGTTTGAAGTTTGGGTTTGATTCCCTGATTGTATGGTGGACGGAGAAACGCTCAGGGGACGGACCTCCGACAATTCGTTTCCCGAACACTTAAAACAATTTCTCTTTAGAGTGTTTTCCCTACCACAACCATGGCAGAAAATACGAGTGCGAGGGCTCGAACATTCAACAAACGAATGACCAGACTGACGACAATTCCAGCAGACGATAGAACTTACAACTGACACATTACGTTCAGGGCCCTTATTTTGCCAAGAACGATGACTAAAAGAGTTTGGCTGAGAAGAAAATTTAGAAGAAGGTCGAGATGTGGATGAAGACTGAGAGGACTAGGATAACGTTTCCTCTAAACGTTTACACTTTACAGTAAGGTCATCAATAGTTTGGATGTCCATAAGAGCTAGCTGTTGATGATAAAAAG
The DNA here is from genome assembly GCF_040954645.1 of Diabrotica undecimpunctata. Lineage (NCBI taxonomy): Eukaryota > Metazoa > Arthropoda > Insecta > Coleoptera > Chrysomelidae > Diabrotica > Diabrotica undecimpunctata. The sequence continues at coordinate 131,219,073 of NC_092803.1, forward strand.
GTAACAGACATTTAAGAATAATTTTTATCTTAGCAGAATCTGATAAAGAAGTCTCCAAACGGCTACACATGCCCAAAATAGTGTTAATGAACATGGTGACAGATTCTCCAGGTTTCTGCTTATGGTTTTTGATTTGGTCCAATAGATCATCCTGGAATGAGTAAGGAAGAAAATCTGACTTCAACTTGTGTACCAGATCATACCAACAAGAAAAACTACCTCTATTATTCATGAACCATGTAAAAGCTGTACCGGTGAACAGTTCAGCAGAAGCAGCAAACAAATCCTCTTCAGAGACACCTCTAGAAACACGAAGACATTCAACCCTTTCTATAAATGACATCACATCAGTGTGCTGTTTTTCACCAGAAAATGAAACACCCCATTTGTGTACTTGCACAGGTTTGGAGTATGCGAAGCTAGGGACTACATTGACTGGAGCATTAGGAGTAGATGTAACAATGTAATTAACTCTAGAATCAAGTTCACCCTCCAATGTAAGTATTGTCAGAGAAACAGTCTTTTTAAAAGATTCCTGCTCTTCAGTAGTGCAATGTAACAAATGTACGCGGCCAGAAATGTGAGCTAAACGAGAAGTTAGTCGCGCATACAAGTTATCTTGTACAGTTCCCCTGAAATCTCCTATTCTCGTCGACAAATCATCTAAGGTTTCGGATATTCCTTTTTGTTGGTCATCGAAAGGGATGTGTGTAGCAGAAATCTGAGTAAAACTCCTATTGTCCTGTTTCTGCTTTAAATCTCCACGCAAAAGCTTGCGTTTGTCTTCAACCTTTGCCGACTCTGCAGGCGTTATACCCCTAACATTCAATTCGTAATCCAATTCGTTTACCAAAAGATGCTCAACTTTGAAAGCACACATGATGAGAGGAAAAATATGGACAAAGTGATACCAAGATCAGAAATATGAAATACTAATTATTAATTATACCTAAGTTGTAAAAAAAAATGTGGACAAATTATTAGCAACACACCACCAAGATCAAAATAGCCAGCAAAAATAATATATATATATATATATATATATATATATAATCAAATAAATACCTTAGTTATCTTACTAAAATACTCAAATAATTTCTAGTTATATGTAAATTATAACTATTCTAAACCAAATATTAATATATATGCAACAATTAATAGTACCTATAAGTATAATACTGTTGGCTGTAGGAATAAAAGTTTATATAATATACGATATAAGTATGTGTAGGTAAGTAAGTAAATATAAGTTCTCAATAAAAATACAAAATTCAACCTAGAATGTAAGCTGTACTACTATAACCTATCACTGAGGTCTCAAAATATTAATAACTAATAAATCTAATAAATAAATTAATAAATCAATACAGCAGCATAAGTATCCCTGTTTAGTATTAATAAAAATTTAGAGATAAAATAAATCAGCAATAATATGAGTAAAAAAAAGAAAAAGCAAAAATACAAAAACTCAAGTAAGAAAAAAAAGAAATCAGCTAAAAGCTACTGTCTTAAAACCAAAAACTTGGAAAAGGCACCGCGTTGGGACGCCGATGTAGCAAAATACTGGGGTGTGTAGGAGGAGAGAGGTATAAGAAGAGTGGTCTATATATAGGGGATAAAATAGATAACAATTAAGTAAAGAAGTATGAAAAAAAATATAGAACGGAATGTGGCTAGGCTAGCAATGTAGGCAGGAGAATGACCACTAGAAACTCAAGGATGGATACGGCCAATTTGCATGCCTTTTAAAGACAGTAAATCAGGAAAATATGTATGATGGATAGAAAAGAAGATAAGAAAAATGAATAGATATAATGAAAATTAACAAAGAAAACAAATTGAGGGCGTCAGAAGAGGGATACTGCTCTAAAAAGAGTAACGGTCACTCTTCCAGGTATCGTATACTGCTAATATTAATTAAAGTTGATATAACAAACAAAAATGCTGTAAATGTAAAAAGGTAAGGAAATATTAATAAAAAATTATATGCAAAACAAATTCAAGTTTATTAAATATAACTTCTTAGATTTTGACAATCTCTAAGTTACCAAAAAGTATATGAAAATTTCACAATATAATATTTAAAAAAAAAATGTTGAAAAACAACTATAATAAAAAGTTGAAAACTAGACAGAATAACTCTGATATAGAGTGTACAACTTACATCTAGGTTAAAAACAACCTTAAACAAAATAATGCTAACGTTGGAAGAACGTATAGCCAAGTAAATATATCATACTAACCTACAATATGACCAACAATATTGTTAAACACCTCTAAATTCAAATATAATAAATAAGTAATATATATAAATGGGAACAAGCCAAGTTAAACAATTGAAACGGTCTATTATCCTGAAGGGATAATAGCCAGAGTTAATAACGCAAGATGAAATATAAAAAAAATTAGTTAAGTAAACACAATGAAATAATTAAAGTTAATAATGAAATAAATGGTTAATACAAAAAAACAATGGAAGATAATCTCTGGGTAGAATTTGAGCTCAAACTTACCGATACCTTACACCAAGGGGAGTTATATTAATTAATATATATATATATATATATATATATATATATATATATATATATATATATATATATATATATATATATGTTATAAAAAAAACCCATAACTGGTGAAACAAGATATATATATATATATATATATATATATATATATATATATATATATATATATAGTTCTGAAGTAAAAACCAACTGTCCTCCTAGGTGAAACAGTTGTCTGGAAGGATACTCCCGAATGGCTTCGGTGTCCCAGCGAAGTCCTCCTTGAGGTCCGAAATTAGCACGGAGCTGGTGCTAATTGACTCAGTTCCGATGATGACTGTCCTGCCCTACCTCTAGGTGCAGGCTGGAGAAAAAAAAATGAGGGTGGGGTAGACAATACCCCCTGGCTTGTCCCAATGACCCTGATTCTTATAGAGTTGAAGTGGTACTCTCCCTCGGATGTTCTGAGGGAAATTTATAATTCCATGGGAGGTGGCAGATAGCTACTTTATTCCGTGCTAGAAATTTACTTCAACCTCCCGAGTTTCCGAAAACACCGTCAATTAAATTGTTATGGTTATACTTAGAATATTTAACTTCTTGAAGTGAAGGAAATTCTATGCATTAATTGGATTTTCTTTCGCTAACTACCACCGTTGTGTACCACTTCAAACTCTCGATCAAAAGTGAATTTTAATTCACAGTTAATTAGCCAAGAAGAGCCAATTTCCACTTCCCCTCATCTCCTGTCCTCTCTCTTTTTCGCAATAGTACCAAATTAGATCAGAGTGACAACTTAAATTATTAAAAATACACACTTAATGGGCAAATGAACACTTAAAGTTAGGCAACCCATACTACATCTCTGAAATTATTTTAATATAAATTGTTTATTATTTTAATATAAATTGTAATAAAAGTAACGACTGTTACACTTGTTTTATAGGTATTGAAAGGGCGTTTAACAAAATCATCCATAACAAGCTGAGAGAAATTTTTAAAATTGGGAGCGATAAAAAAAAGACCTGTTCATAATTCTGAATTATTTATATTTGAAGCAAAAAACTAACGTTAAAGTAAGAGATAAAGTAAGAGATAAGAAGCTACAAATTGCCGCTCCTAAGAATATCGACCAGTTATATGAACATATAAAAAACTGTTTACACGAAGCAGCATTTTAAGCAATGGGATACTACATAAAACCCAAGGTAAACAAACCATACTGGTGAAATAACGAAATAGAGGAAGAAATAAAATGTAAAAGACAACTATACCAACAATATTTGAGCTTCAAATAATTACAAGACAAAATAAAATATAAAGAAAAACAACCAGAAGTACGAAGGAAAATCTCTAAGAAGAAGAACGAGTCTTGGGAAAGAAACTGCCAACGAATAAATACTTATCCAGGAGGAACCAGAAGCACAGAAAGCTGGAAACTGATAAAAAAATTGAGAAAAGAATAGAATAAAGAAGTAATACAGAGCATAAAACCGGAAGACTGGGAAGAGTATTTCAAAGAACTTTTGGTAGAGAATAGAGGCGAATTTCAGGAACATAGAAATCAAAAACAAGATAGAATTTCAATAGTCGGCTCTCTAATAAGATTAACAATAGAGGAAATTAAAAATGTATGTAAACAGCTGAAGAGGAACAAAGCACCTGGACCAGGGGATATACCGGAAGAATTGTTTAAGTACGGAACGAACAAATTGTACGAATGTCTTCGACAATTATTTTAAAAATGCATAAACACAAGCGAAATCCCTACGGAATGGAAGATATTATACCTCAGTACTATACATAAAAAGGGTGATAAAAATAATTGTGAAAATTACCGAGGAATAGCTGTAACCGGATCTATGAGCCGAATATATGGAAAGGTTTTAAAAAACCGAATCGAAAGAGAATACCTAGATTATGAAGCAGAAGAACAAGCAGGATTTCGTACGGGCCGATCGACTATTGACCACGTTCTCTCCTTAACCCAGATAATATAAAAAAGATGGCACGGAATCAAGAGATTCATATGTTGTTCGTCAACCTAAGGAAAGCCTACGACAGCGTTCCACTGAAGAAGCTGTGACAATCAATGGAAAGCTCGAATATTAATATAGAATTAATAAAAGCCGTCAAAGTGCTATACAACCAACCAATAACAAAAAAAAAGCAGGGACACAAATAACAACAGGATTAATAACACCAAAAGGATTAAAGCAAGAATGTTGTTTTTCATCCACTTTATTTAAAATATACCTCGAAAGTGCTTTAAAAAGTTTAAAAGATCAAAACAAAAATGCAGGATAATGTGGATACCGGTCACCAACACTATGGTATATACACTCAACTTTGCAGACGATCAAGTACTAATGGCTCAAGATTATGACGATTTAAACTATATGGCACGAAAATTAATTAAAGAGTATGATATATGGGGTCTGGAAGTAAATAAAAAAAAACCAAATACCTGTGCATTGGAGTAGAACAAAAAGATCTCATATTAGACGATAACACCACGATAAAGCACTGCTGTGACTACAAATATCTAGGTATTACTATTTCAAGTCAAGAGAAATACGTCAGGAAGAAAATCCATCATAACATTTAACAGCATTTTATGGGACCAATCCATCAGCAAAGAAAATAAAAAGAGGATATATGAGACTATAATAAAAAGTATCACTTTGTACAGCTGTGATGTATGGCCACTAAAAGAAAGAACACTGGCAACGCTGAAAGCGACGGAAATGGATTTTTGGAGAAGAGCCGCAGGAAGATCTAGAAGAGAAAGGATTACCAACGAACGCATTAGAGAAATAATGGGAATCAAACGAACAATCACAGATGACCTAACAACAAAACAACTTATTTGGTTCAGACACATACAAAGAATGGATGAACAACGAATACAACCAGAAGAAAGCGACGGAAATGGATTTTTGGAGAAGAGCCGCAGGAAGATCTAGAAGAGAAAGGATTACCAACGAACGCATTAGAGAAATAATGGGAATCAAACGAACAAGCACAGATGACCTAACAACAAAACAACTTATCTGGTTCAGACACATACAAAGAATGGATGAACAACGAATATAACCAGAAGAAAAGAGAAAACGAGATAGACCGAGAAAAAGTTGGAGCAAAGGAATAAATAAAGAACTGAGAGAGAGGGCCATAGAAGAAGACCTATGGAAAAACCGGACTAAGTGGCGATTGGAAGTCGGAAAACGTCGGAGAACGTTATAAACCAACAAGTAGTAGTAGTAGTAAAGTAAGAGATAAGATAAGCTAAAAAATAAATATACTTAAAAAAGTGCGGTAGGACGATCATTATTTATTTTTAATATTTTTAGTGATTGTATCTACCAAATCCTCGTGCAAAGAATCGAAAAAATAATAGCCAACTAGAAGCTTATAAATAGTATTTGACATAGAAACAACAAAATATTGCTTGAGGGATAACAAAGAATTTGCAGCGATTACGATTACGTAATGTGAATAACACCTGCAAAAGTTAGAGCTAAAACACACGGATGTTTTTTAGCGACTTTTCGGCGCCATACGGGCGACATGTGTTCGTTGGGTTGGGCAACCGGTACTTCCCTGCCACGCCATTTTCATGAAATTCCTCATTATCCATCAAACACTACAATTCATCGAGAGTACAGTACAGCAGCACCTAGCATAAGCAGCAGAGCTGGCATTCTACCAACATTTCAACCCCAGAAAACTAACTTGTCGCCAGCTAATCCGGCCAGTATCATTTCTCAGGACTCTGTTTGATTTTATTAATAGGCTTGTTGGAACAATAAAATTATTATTAAATTTTTTACTAATCTTTATTCTACGTTCAACCTCCATGAGTTTTCCTGACACAGAGATAAATATAAGTACCTTAATGTAGCAACTAGTCTTTCCTCAGGTTGTATGATTTTCTTCATTACAGTGCCACTTTTATTTATGTGACTTTTTAAAACTTCTAACAAAAAATTAACTATGCTTTTAGACATTCGAAAATAGTTAAAAAAAACTTATCATCGGGGTTTCTCAAATCTCTATACCTACAACAGAAAAAATTGACGTTTACTTCGATCTTCTAAGTAGATGAACCCAATCGGTTCTACTAATGCGCCGTTGCTGTTTCCTTCTCATTAGCAACCAGAGCAATGTGTCCCGTTCAAAATTAATTTTAATACTAAATAATTTTCTTAATCGTTTGTGACGACGTGACGACAATAAAGTCGCCGCGTCGCTGAAAATTACAACTAGCAGTCGCTTTATTCAGTGACAACTAGCCGCTCATATGTGTTAAAACAGATTGTAGTTTGAAAGACGTCCGTGTGTTATAGCTCTTTTGCATAAAAATCAATGCTAATGAAACTAAGTATTCGGTTTCCAAATTTGGTATTTGAAAACTGCAATAAACGAAACAGGGGACTGAAAAAAAAAATAAAATAGAAAAAGATTTAAATTACCAGGTTTCTTGTGAATCAAGAAATACCATGATTTTTTCACGATTCCTATGATGTTTAGTGTCTTGACATTATTTTTGTCCTCCTAACTTATCCCTTTTTATATATTTCCACAATTTGACCTCGTTATTTTTTGTCTGACCTTCGTCTTCATATTTTCCCGTTGTTCCTTTATATATATTTGAGGTTATAAGAATAAGAACCCAAACTCAGAAAGTGGGAAATTCTGGAGCGTTTTTATAAATTTTTACCTTAGCTTTTGGTTGTCTGCATATATTTCCTATCTCTATGTACTGTTTGTCAATGTTTTGGTTGGTCAAAGCTCCTATTGTTGCCTTGGGATGTATAAAACCAAAAGTCTTTTCGAAATCTTGAAAGGTTAATGTTAGCGGTATTTCCTATTCTTTAGTTCTACTCATTTGTTTCCCAAGCATATGGATTTGATCCATGGAACTGAATCCACTTTTAAAACCAGCTTGCTCTTTTAACTGTGCAGCATCTAATGCATTTGTTAATCTGTTGTTGATGATCTTTGTGAATATATTGTATATGATTGGAAGTAGACTTATAGGTCTGTAGTTTTTGATATCTTCTTTGCTACCCTTTTTATAAATGAGAATTATGTTTGCTGCATTTCATTGGTCTAGTATGCATCTTAATTGTAGGCAGTTCGTAAATATAACTGATAAGATTTTCCGAGTTTTTTTGCCAGCGTATTTAAGCAGTTCCACTAATATACCGTTTTTGTAATTGCCGATTATTGTTTCTGTGGTTCTGCCAAGTGGCTTTGTATAGTTCGCTGTAGAATTTAGTCACGAGTTGTATTTCATTTCTGTCTGTAATTATGGCGTTTTCGTTTGTTAAAGCAACGATTTGCTTCTTCCCTATAATTAATACTTGTCTTGCTTTTTTATAGTTTTATATAGTATATAGTTTATATAGTATATAGTTTTTATATAGTATAGTATCTATTATGTTTTTTTTTTGTTGTTGATTGCATTTTCTACGTCTTTTATTGTATTTCCTTATGTCTTCGGTAATAATTTTCCTTATTGTCTTACAAATTTCTTTGCATTGTATGCTGTGTATGATGCTACTTACTTTTATTTCCCTTCTTTGTTTTAGCATTATTTTGATAGTATTAGATAGTTAGTTTTTTATGTTTATTTTGTTATTACGGACCTTCAATTTCTTTAGCAAGGATTCGTCAGGGATAATATCCATTAATTGAGAGCTGTCGGTCATGTAATCTTTCATCAATTGTCCCTTGGTAGTATATGTATAAACATACTTTATATACAGATCACGACATTGTTTTATTGACCGTACAACACAATAGCAATCGCTGTGACACGTTTTTTACACGTTTCCACCTCTATATTCATTTCACAGGTACAAATTGTCATACTTGTCACATTGACAAATAAACAAATAATTAATAAAATGCCTATTACGTTATATACCGTCCAAGAAAAAGTGCAACTTGTAACCTGTCACTTTCAGGGTCATTCGATAGGCGAAGTAATTGATTTATTTATTGTTGCCTTCGAAAATAGACCCTCACCAAATGTTACAACAGTTAAAAATACCATTAAACATTTTCAAACTTCGGTATGTGTAAACAGTTGTAAAAAGTGTCATGAAGGTAATGAATCAAGTGTTAGATCTGTCGATGAGGAGCATCAAAACATGGATATTGATATTTGTGCTTTTGAGGAAGCTAGTGAACCCTGCAATAGTGTACAAATTGCTAGGGAAGTTAACAAAAATTGCTCGAACAGTCAGCGAGTTCTCAAAAGGAATGGGTATCACTGTTTTAAGATACAACCAACACAAGAACTGTTTCGGAAAGTTAACTTTAGGCGGATGGAGTTTTGTGAATTTATGGTAGATAGACAGAATGAAAATGTACACTTTTTAAAAAATATCATATTTTCTGACGAATCTTCATTTTCATTACATAAAAAACACAATCCATCCGTTTCAAGGTATTATTCTCGGTAAAATAAGTACCTGAGTGTTGCAGTGCAAACGCAGCATCCGCAAAAGTTAAATGTTTGGACTGGATGTTAGGCGACCATATTGTCGGTCCATTTTTTATCGATGGAAACCTAAACAAGCTCAAATATTTACAACTTTTAGAGAATGAGATCATTCCGGCAGTTCGACGCCTTCCCGTTAATTTTCAGGAGGTTTATTTCCAACAGGATGGGTGTTAGGCTCACAACTCTAGAGCAACTATTGACTTCCTCAATCATACGTTTCGTGATCGACTGATAAGTACACGTGGTACAATTAAATGGCCCGCTAGATCCTGTGAATTAGCGCCTTCGCTGTGAATTAATGATTTCTTGATTTCGGGTTTTCTCAAAGAAAACATTTATAGGCATCAGTTTGAAAGGGCCACAAACCTAGTCGAATTAAGGGTAAAAATACTTCATTTCTCTGCAAACATTTCACCAGCCCTACTCTAAAATTTGAGGAGAAATCTGTATGACAGATTTGGTTACTGTTTAGCACAAGGAGGTGGAATATTTGAGCCCTTAATTCATTAATCTGCTTTCCTAAGTTTTATTTTTTGTTAGGTACATTTTAAGAAGTTTGTAGGTTCTTAATTAGATATTATTTTTTAGAATTTTATTGTTTTTTTTTATTTAAAAGTACAAACGATTCTTATTCTTTTTTCTTATTTTTTTCTTCTTTCTTGTCTTATTTTTATAAGCTTTGTCGATAAAATTTGTACAATTTTCAGCGACAATAAAGCATATTACTTATTTACTTACTTATTTATTTGTATTGCTATTAAGGCTAAAAAATAACCAAAAAATTAGTTTTAGAGCATTATAATAAATATATACTCTCGAGATGGGATTACAATAAATCTTAATTCCTATGGTCAACTAAACAATGTCGTTATCTGTGTATATATATATATATATATATATATATATATATATATATATATATATATATATATATATATATATATAATATAAATTTAGTATTTCTTGGGTTTAGGTTCAATAAAATACATATTACATGTGGAACTAGATTTTAATTTCCATTGCAATCAACGTTTCGGCAAGAAACCCTTGCCTTTGTCAAGATTCAAAATGTAAAACGGGACACAGACATTAATGAACTCGTTCAGGAGTAACTACATGTAACTACATGTAGTTGTAGTTACATTGGGTTTTTCGATTAACCTTGGGTAAACCTTTGCGTTTTAAGTTCAAAGCTACCATATATTTCCAACGTAAAAAAAACTTTTTTTGCACATAGTAACAAAAACCACCACTATGCTGTTACTAGCTATAAGTTTTTTAACATTCTAACTCTACAATTCTAAGTTACTGTACGATCAATAATGTTTTTAATAGATAATATATGGTAGCTAATTATAATTTATTCTCTTTCAGCCCTGAAGAAGCCAAATTATTTCTCTTTGGCGAAAACGTTCGGCGAAACAATTGATACTCATTAGAGTCTTTCTTGCAGATTTCCCCAATATTTAAGAGTTTACTATTTAACTTATCTGCAAAGATTAAATTTCTTTTCTATATATATATATATAATGAATAAAAAATTCATATAAATTTAGACCATGGAAACATATTTTGACATTTTCTTCAACCTTAAAAATTAATTTTTTGCAAAATATTTGCAAGACTATTAAGCAGTTATTAAATTGTAAGTAAACTTGAGAATAATTAAGTTTTATGTTTAAAGATAATTTTTCTGCATAAAGTTGCGTTTATTAGTTTTAATATGCAATTTGCAAATTATACAAATAAAAAAGCACGGATAATGTCAATCTTATTTGACACCCTTCTTATAAAATCTAGTTAGATATATGCTGATCCTTCTGAGTAGGAATGGTTCAAATCTATTGTTTTTTGGAATTTTAGTGAACTATGTATATTTCTCCCAACCACTTCCAAACGCTAAAACTGTTTCATCTATATCGTTGTTCTTTTGTAGTAGTTAAAATAGATTCTGACTAACAAAAAGATGTTTTCGAATATATCCCTTTCGTTAACATCCTAATTATTTGCATAATATCAGTTGGATATGTAAGTCTTTCTGAGATAAATTGTGTATATTGCCTCAATTCTGACGTTCCTCTAAATTCCCCCACGGTCATAAAAGAACGAAGGGTGGATAAAATATAGTGCAAATCCAGATTTGCATCGTCCTGGCCCCTTATTATGGACCGGACTCCAACTGATAGTGGACGACGGATATGTTAACTGGACTTATCCCCTTTCTATAGCTTATACATTCAAAGAATTGCTGTGTCGACATTTACCATTCCTGTGATCGTTTGTACATGAACGTATCTGTCAGGATTTCAGTAAAATGATGTGGGATTTAACTTATCCTTATTTACATCTTTGTCTGAATATTGAGTATTCACGAATATCTCATCTATTTGGTCATTTTCATTGGCAAAGTAGATTACTAAGCAAGATTTTAATTCTTTTCCTAAAGGACTGCTAATAATAAGATGATATTATAATCAGGGCAAGGGTTTATTAAATATTCTTTTAAGATTTGAACTTAAGATAAATGGCTTACGATAAATATGTTCATGGATAGTTCCTTCCATGGATAGGACTTGTTTGTTCTCTATATTATCCATTTTTTTGTATATTTGTTTTTTACCATCTCTTTAGAAAAGCTTCATGTCTGTAACAAGTTTTCTATTTCTGCTTATATGTTCAATTTGATCTCGACATTTTCCTCTTGGATTCACTCCCCATTTTTTAATTTTTTTCCGATCTAGGTTTGTCTTGATAATATTTCTTTTTTTAGTTTTTAGTCAGTATAAACTCATTTTTATTTCGTTATTAACATAGCAAATGACTAAAAAAATAAAAGTTGTTAACTGAAAAATGATACGTGAAAAATAACATGTCCAGAGACTGGTTCACAGCTGTAGCATGCTCTATTTAGAAAAATAAATATAGGAGAATATGTCTTCTTAAATTATGTTCAATCGACGGATGGATATCAACATAGCAATTTTCACTTTATTTGTAGCAACTTTAAAAAGTTTTATGGAGCTCAAGTTAACCATTCTCTCAGATTTCGCAACCAAGAAATTCGCCTTCTCCCTATATCTCTGTTCCCTTCAATTTTACCGTAGATGATCAACTGCATGAGTCTCTAACTTCTCGTGACATGTCCAAAAATATTTAAATTTTCCCTTTTTTAATGGTTTGAACGACTTCCTAATTTTTATTCTGCATAGCACTTTAAATTGGCATCTCTATATCCTCCAGATACGCAACATTCTACGATAGCACCAGAGTTCAAATGCCTCTAATTTTTTTACCTCTAATTGTTTCAGCTTTCAGGCATCAGAGCCGTAGAGTAGCGTTGGAAAAACAGCAGCATGGTAGCCTTATCCTTAGTTTTATCTATATATTTTTATTTCATAATACTTTACAGATTTACAGATATAAGTTCTACAAGCACTTATATCTGTTTCTTTAATTTTGTCGTTGTCTCCTTGATGTTTTGTGATAAAGGTGAATTTTGTCTTTCTCCAGTTTATTCTGATGCCATATTTCTAACAGTTTTTGTTCAGTAATTGTAATATATCTGCTAAGGTCTGCAAAAGTAAAGTAAATATGTTCATGAATTTGTCGTGTTGGACCCTTGTGTGTCATCTTGGTTCATATCTAGACTTCTTTGTATTGGCAGGTTTATTCCGAACATAGCCTCTCTAGTGCCCATGTCGTTTCTAAAGTTAAGTTGGTTGTCGCTAATTTCACCATCTAAGCTTTTATGAATCCTCTTATGAATTATCTCTAGGCACACCTTCAGCGCATGGCTCATCAGTGTAATTGTCCCCAGTTCTTAACATTATTTCACAACATACTTCTTAGTTATATCTATGAATGTCGATACTAACCATTCTTTTGGTATGGTGTCTGTGCTATAAATATTATCATACATATCTAGTAAAAAGGTTTACCAATTTTCAACTACAAGTTTAAGAACTTAATTGGGGTGTCATCTGTATCCGTAGTTTTGCTTTTTTTTGCCTGTTTTAGTACGTATTCTTCTTCTTATCATCAATTTTTTGGAACTGTTTCTTCCATTTGACTATCTGTTATTTGTTATCTCCGAACAATCCTTTGACGACCATATTCCGATCAACTATCTAGTTGGTGTTTTGTCTCTGTGAGAATTTGATCATTCGACTCTTTTATTACATGTATTTGCTTGTTTTATCATTTTTATTTCCTTTACTTTTCGATGAAGCTGTTATACTTCTTGTGTCTAAATTGGTGTACGTAAAAACTACAATATTGGATTACATACAATATAGGAGCGCAATCTAGTACTTCATGTCTCTTTTATAGATTTTTAACGAGGTTCTAAAAATTATTAAAGTCGAGAATGTTGCAGGTAGGTATTCAGCTGTTTGGGAATATTGTTGGCATTGGTAAAATTACTGCGAATGATTATTTTTAATACCACACATAGTCTAAAATCCCACTGCAAGATCACTACGTAGTAACGTAGTAAATAATCAAACTCACATTTTTATATACATTTAAGAATAGGAGAATACATTGATAATAGGTTGCCGGTCAAAAAGTGGTCACAAATATTTTTAATTTAGTTAATAATAATTAATTTTTGAACAAAAATTTTATTTCGTTCATTTATTTTATCAATAAAAAACGCTGCTCATGACGTATATGCATGTTTTTTTATATCAAATTAAAGCTATTTTTTTATTATGACAATATATATCTGAAAAAAATGGTCGCAAATTAGGGTTACCACCTGTAAAAACTTTGAGGTATTAAAGATAAAGTAAAATAAAGCTAGCGCGCAACAACAATGACTTGAACTCTCAGTTGTGTGAGCTTTTTAAGCATACTTCGATAGATAGTGTGAATAATATGTATATTATTACTTGTCAAAAAAGTGTCGTTGCGCGATAACTCTATTTGACTTTATCTCTGATATCTCGTGTTTTTAACAGCTGGCAACCCTAATTTGTGACTATTTTTTCTCAGACAAACTTATACCATCATATTAAGAAAAAAGTTAGCTTTAATTTGATATAAAAATATGTATATACGTATAAGTAGCGTATTTTATTTTAAAAATAAATGAACGAAATAACATTTTTATGAATTTATTATTAATTAATTATTATGAATTGAGTTAAAAATATTTCTGCTAATTATAATATACTCTCCTAATTTTAAATGCGTGAAAAAATATGAGTTTTAGTAACTCCGTTATGAACGTAGTGATCTTGCAGTGGAATCTTGTACTAATAAATTAAAGTAGTTTTTATCTAGGTAATTGGTAATGGCAGCAGAAGTAAAATAGCCGTATTTATAACAAAAATCACTGTATGAATTTTGCATTTCTTTTATCAACCTAGTCACGGTAAAATTACTGATAGCGCAGTTTTCATGACACAGTTTATTTACATTTTGTGTTCTACTCTTATTCTTCTTGTATAAATATATAAGTATATAAATATATAAGTAAACAAATAATTAGGTAATCACCAAGGAAATATTTTGAATATATTAGACGTTAAAAAGCTTCTGGACAAATTACCGCATACTGCTTCTAATGTTTAAACTTTTGATGATCTGTATAGTATTTAACTAACTTATAATGTAGTCACTCATCAATAAATTATACACTTCCCACCACTGAAAATTACTTCCACTTGGTCAATGTGGCACTTTCCATCAATCAGGTACAATATATCCAAGAAGTTGTTTTCTTTACTGATAACAACATCTACACAACACCAATATCAAAAACACACTTCAGAAACCGTAGATACTTTAAATGTTAACTATAAAATATAAAACACTAATCACCCAGACCACAATAGGCTGAACTGCAGTAATCAGTTAGAATCACGTGCAGAGTAAAACCATGGAAAACTATTTTCAAGCTGACATCGTAGATATCGAATATTGGGATTGGCTACTAACAGTAACAACCATTTATTGTCGTCCACTACGTCACACATTACAAAAATAAATTTAAACTGTTTTTCAAAACCCTTGGTAATAAATTTCAGACGGATTGAGATTACAAGGCCTAACGTGTGCGCTGCGGTTCTAGATTTATTTCCCAAAAAGAAAGTCAACTTTTTAAAAGTGTGACAGACGACTACTCATCTATGACAGAATCCACCTACTAACCTACTAATAAAAAAAAGTACCAGACTTAGTGTCAGTGGGCAGTGTGAATAAAATTGTAGTATGCACTTAAAGTAACTTTTTTCGTAGTAAAAGCTAACATTTTTGTGAATAATATTAAGTCGTAGCTTAAACTTATAATAAGTTTATTCTGTTTGCTTTAAGTATGTTCTGCCTTTTTGTAGTAAAAGCTTATTTAGATGTGAATAAAATACAGCATTTACTGAAATTTTAAAGTAACAACTTTGAATTTTTCAAGCCAGGTAATGTGCAGCTTAAAAATTAGTCTTGTATAGAACTTCAATCGAACACGTTTAAAAATGGCTCAATTTATGAACATCAGACGTCGAAAATATTATTCTTAACGAAGTGAGTGTCGGGATGAGGAATATCATAATTTATATCGTTTTTCGAGAATTAATGTGGAATGGTTAGCAGAAAATTTCCTTGAAGACACTGGAGAAACAAGGGGAGGAGCATTAAATCCCAGACAAAAAATGCAGATATTTCTTCGATTTTTAAGTGATCCTGGATTTCAAATTGGAGTTGGCAAGGATGAAGGTATTCATCGAACAACAGTGAGTAAAACTGTGAAATTTGTTCTGACTAAAATAATTCAAAAATCACATATTTGGTTACGTTTTCCTTTAAATAATAATATTGCTGAAGCACAACAAGAGTGGAGTGCTAAGTATCAGTTTCCTTGCGCATTTGGTGCTGTTGATTGTACACATATAAGAATTCCGAAACCATCTGAGCATGGAGACGAATACTATAACAGAAAAGGTTACTTTAGCATAAATGTACAGGCAACATATATTGCAAAAGAAGAATTTACTTCCATAGACGCTCAGTGGCCTGGGTCAGTATACGACAGTAGGATACTAAATAATTCTGCAATTTATGTCGAAATGAATAATATGCGGCATAATAATATGGTGTTATTAGGTGATTCTGGTTATGGAATCAGACGTTGGCTGATGACGCCATACAGAAATCCCGAAACTCGTGAAGAAATTGCGTTTAACACACTTTTCATGAAAGAAAGAGGCATAATCGAAAGGTGCTTTGGCCAACTGAAGAGAAGGTTTCCAATTTTGTAATATATGGTTAGAGTAAAACTAGACAGAGTTGCATCTGTTATTATTAGTTGTGCTGTACTTCATAATATATCAAAGTATTTAAATGATCCACTTCCTGTCGATGAAGAAGAAGATGTCATGAATGACAAAGAAGAAAAGCAATACAATTTAGAGAATGACGCTGAAAATGTTATGAGAAGGGGACTCCAATGGAGAGAAGATATCAAACATTTAATTTACCAGTTAAACATTTAATTATATAAATTGTTATAGTTATAAATTCAAAATTATATTCAAAAACTGTTGAAACAAATAAAAATATACAGGGTGTATACCTTAAAAAATATATCATATTTCATAATTTAACATTGTATATATTTTATCTAAATATAAAGAAGTTGAAATTTCGGGACCTTCGCTTTCGGGACCTTGGGTTTCGGGTAGACTTTGACGTAGCTTGTTCAATAAAAGTTGTTCTCGCTCGATCTGCATGTAAGTTTTAACTGCTCAAGAAGAACCAGTCTTTGTAGATCTGCTGTGCATAATTTTGCAGTCTCATCTGTTTCTTGCCCTTCCAGCTTATTTCTTTTTGTTTCCAATCTCCGAGCCCATAATGTTTGTATTTCTTTTTGCTTATGATGGTGTAATATGAGAGGAAGGAGGAGGAGGTCTGACTAAAACGTGCCTTGTCTTCGCTGGTTTTTGCATTTCTGCATTTTCCAATGGCTTCAATCCCGTTGTCGCCGCTCCAGGAATTTTTGCAATGTTGGGTTTTTCTCATCTTTATCTATAATGTCCAGCAATTTTTTTTCCCAATCTTTCAAAATATTTTTCTATTTCCAGTTGCTTTCATATCGGTTTTCTTTTTTAATTCGTTTTTCATATTTTGAATCTTTTTTTTCAATTGCTTTACATTAATACTTTTGCCATAAATCGTTTGGTATGATTCCTGCATTTTAATTAAGGAAATTTCCTTATTTTTTCTTACTAATGGCAACTGCGATTTATCAAATAAAACTTTGTGATTAGATAAAGCCTCTATGAAGCGCAAATTCCCACTTTGTTCTTCACCGACTTCGGAGTCAAGAGATTCACTGTCGTATTATAGGAACTCATTTTTAACACTTTTACAAACGTGTGTCTGCTAATGGTTGTAATAAATAACTAAATAAACTGAAAAATCTGTTGACAAAAATAGAATACGGCCGGTTTTTATAAGTTTTTTCTAGATTTGTTTTTCCTGTTGTTAGTTTAAACTTCAATTTTTTAGTATACACTATATATAATATTCACAAAGTTTTCAGAATGTACTTAAACTTATAGCTGAATCTAATAAGATTGTACTTATACTATAACTGAATTTTTAAACTAAACACTTATTTTTTAATCACACTGCTAATTAACATATGTATGTTGGAGTTACCAAGATTATACTATCCAAGCAGTTTCGAGCTCTTTCTTGTTGTTAACTATCATCAGACTACTCCACCGTTATCATTGACGTAACTAAAGGATTTTTACATAGAACTTTTATATTGGCCAATCCTGACAATAGACAACACTGAAGAAAACTTCAGTAAATTTATGTAAGAAGTTACCTGTGAATCAACACCAATCAAGAAAACAATGCGCGTTATACATCACCTGCAAAATATATTCAGACAAACAAATTAATAATTAAAAATAATTTATTATTGACAAATTATAAGATATAACTCAAGATAAAGACGTAGTTTTATAACAGTTAAAAGTTCTGTTACAGAATGGGGCTATATACTGCTGGACTTAGAACAGGATATTTTCGCCTACTTTGAAAAGTGACTCAAATAATTTAAATTACTAAGTCTAGAACATATCCAGTAGAACTAAAGGCTAATAAACCCATCAACTTGCTCTGTATCGTATCTAAAATATTGGAAAAATATTCATGGATCACACCATGCTACCATGGAAAATGATGAAAAAATTCATCAGGTGTACCTAGAAATGTGTCAATCATTGAAAGACAGAAAATCTTAATTGCTCCAGGATATTCTTAGACATATCCCAAGCATTTAATTTAGTTTAGCATAATGGCTTTTTAAATAAAATTATAAAAATCCTTCGTAATAATTACTTCAATATCGTTAAAGTTCTACCTGCAAAAATTACCTTGTAAATGGCTCCACAAGAAAGAATTTTTCTACAATTTGTATCTGATATCCACTATTGATTAACCTACATATCAAGATATCACTATTGCAACATATCCAGATGATACAGCTGTACTTTTCTCATGCTATATTATCACTCAGAATTTAAGAAAATCTAAATGGAATGTAAAGTTAGATAAAAATGTGGCATTTTCGAGTCAACGAGAAAAATCCGTTTAAGTGACATTTACAAACTGCAAGTAAAATTGTACGCGTGTATTATTAAATGTATTGATCAAACTCTACCGTGGGAAAAAGATACTTATGCGTCAATAGCAAACTAACACGGAAAATACATATCTTTAATAAGTGAAAACGACTGGATCTTAATCTTAGTAATCTATACTGGTTAATTTAATGAAAGTTAAAACTATCAATACAAAACAAAGTTATGATATACGAAACTATTCTGAAGCCCATTTTGAGCAATGAGATAAAACTATAGGAAACTGCATCTACGTATGGCATTGAAATACCATAATAACTAATACTTCTTGGTATATGCTAAACAATATGACTTAAAAATAACAACCGTAAATAACCAAATTAAGAAAATGATACGAATAGAGACGAATAGATCACCACAATAATTTAGACCAAAACATAATGAAACAATCAGTAGAATGAAGATTGATGCGAAAGAGTCCAGACTACTTGCTAAATATGAATTGAATCTAGATGCAGAAATCCAACCAAACGCAAATAATATATAGTGCCAATAATATTTAGTAAAGTGTCACTTTACAATTTTGCCCACGCCACTAATACGTGCAGATAAAGAAGTTATTTTAAATATATTACAGATTGCACATAATGGGTACGTCATTGAAATAAAAGCTTAAAATTGGTTATGAAATCCAAATATATATTAAGAAGATCTAGAGAATAACAAATCATTTATGATGGTAGCAAGTAGAGTCCGGGTTAAAAAAAAGCGTGAAAAATGTTAGAATAATTAAAAAGCATAAAGTCTCTTATATATATATATATATATATATATATATATATATATATATATATATATATATATATATATATATATATATATATATATATGTATATAAGGTTCTTGAACTCCTAAGTGGAGCATAGAGCTTCAGTGAAAACGCGCCATCGGGTTCTGTTTTGCGCTAAGGCCTTCACCTCATTCCAAGACTTTCCTTGGCCTCTTATCTCGTCCATGATGGATCTTCTCCAAGTTTGTACTGGGCGACCTCTTTTTCTTTTCCCTTGGGGATTCCACTATAGGGCAGTCTTTGCGATACTGTAACTATTTTTTCGGAGTGTGTGACCGATCCAACCCCACTTTCTGGACTTAATTTCATTTTGTACCCTCTTTTGTTCGGTCAGGTGTAGCAGTGTCTCTGATGGTGTTAGGCCAGAATATACGAACAATTCTTCGTAGTCATTTGTTAACAAAGACCTGCAGTTTGTCTGTGAGGGTGTTTGTCACTTTCCAGGTTTCACATCCGTAGATTAGAACAGACATGACATTTGATCGGAATATTCGGATCTTTGTCCTTGTAGTATACTCGCCAGATCTCCAAACAGGGTTGAGCGTGCTAAAAGCTTGTTGGGCTTTTTGTATCCTCATACGAATATCGTCTTCTGTACCTCCGTTTTCTGTTATGACACTTCCTTAAGATACGTAAAGTTTTCCACATTTTCAATCTGCATATTGTCGATAGTAAATAGCGTGTTGTTCCTTACATTTATTTTCATGGACTTGGTTTTACTAATATTGATTTTCAAACCTATTTTATTGGCTTCGTATGGCTAGTAAGCAAGATCTTGGAACCTTTGACCTAATAGGCAGATATCGTCCGCGTATTCTAGATCGCTTAGGCGTGTGGTTAACGTCCATTGTATCCCTCTTTTGTCGGAGTCTAGTTTGGTGAGAGCATAGTCTATAGCTATGTTAAAAAGAAACGGAGAAAGCACACATCCCTGTCTAACTCCAGTAAGTACGTCGAATTCGTCACTGTTGATCCCATTGTGTGTCACGCTGCATTTCGCATCAGTATATAGTGAGTTTATAATAGAAATTATTTTAAAGTCTCTTAACAATAACAAAATCGTGGAAGAAACAAAATCATAAAATAGAATAAAGTTACACACAGAACAAATTTAACTTTTGTCAAAACAGGCAATGTCCAAATGTGGGTTTAAATGTCTCGATTCTAAAATTCTGTCTTCTATCAGCTAAAATGTCTTTGTGCATATATAAATTTTGCAATGATCTCCGGGGTCATTTCGTCAAGTCTGTATCAGTCAGTATTTCCTGCTTTTGTGTTTTTAATTTTTAAAAACCTTCGTTCTTAAACATTGTATCCTTAAGTTTTTTTCGTACAATTTGATTAGTTTTACCAGGGATATTATTAATGTCCTCTTCAAACAGTTGACTATTTTAATGGAATCATATAATGTCATTCCTTGTTTCTCAAGCGGCTTTATTGTGTCACTCATAAAACTAAAATTACTCTTTAAATAAGCCAAATTGATTTTTGCACATTCTTTATTTAAAACCGTTTAAACATCTTTGATTGCCATGCGGGTAGACCACAACTTTTTGTAAGATTTAAAAAAATGTCTGCGTAATATATAGCAGCATTCAAACAAGTGACCCACCCACCTTGTCAAAACAGTTTCAAGCGGTAATATCGTGTTAGATACTTGTTATTTGAATAGTTGTACCGTGAAGGCGCCTTAACAAAAACTTTTTTTCATTAAAAATGGTTATTATATAGTTTCAGCAACTCTTAAGCCATGAGGCCAAGCAAGTAATAAGTTATTTTATTACATTTGGGAAAAACACTTTTAAATTTGAAGCTGTTTATTGATTCATTTACAAATCTTGATACTGTTTTACTATTTATGCTGTACAGTTCCTTAAAGCTTATTTAATATCCTGTGGATGGAATTTCTTCATCAAGAACTTCGATAATTAAATTTACGACATACCTTCCTCAAGTATCTGTCGTTTTGTTCACTACAAACTAAATATTGTGGCTGCCAATTAGTTTTTTTATCTTTTGAATAGTTTTATGGTACACAAAGCTAATATAAATTTTTCTAAGCCTCATGTCGTCTGGTAGATGCATTTTACAATATTTTTCCAAAAATGACGTGAAACAATTATTTTGTAAAAGGTAAAAGAAATAATAAATTAGACTTACTCACAATCAATTTAATTTAACTATCCACACGACCGGTTTCGCTTTCTACAATATGCAAAGCATCTTCAGGTCTCGATACAAAGTTAAATAAATGCTGAAATAATAAACCCATATTAGGGTGTTTTCTAATAAAGATAAACAAAGATAGATGATATAAATTATATAAATTACAGTAATTATGCCAATATTACATCTCTGTGGTTTTTCAAAATGAATAAAATGTTTAAGCAGACAAGGTAAGACCCACAAATTGGTAAAATAGTCTATTAAACTGTAATGAATTAATAAATGAACAAATAAATAAAACATTAGTTACATGCCGTATTGTTGCTGTATTGTTGATTGGAGAACTCAAGTCTGCTATTGTAATTGTTTGACAGTAAACGGGGAAGTTCTTGAGGAGACAGATTTTATCCAATGAAGTAGAGATAGGTGTAATGTAATTGTTTGTTTGATGAAAGTAATGTTCTATACCAATGAGTTATTTAAAAGTTATTTATATTTATTCTAGAGATATATTTATGAAATATGTGTTATTTATTGAGATTTATTTTTTTAAAGTCTTTAATTAACTTATCTAGTGAGGGCTTTCTCATCGGCATTTTAAAACAAAAACGAAAATTGATATAGGTATTGTAGTAAATTACTATAAATCAGTTGACGCTACGTTAAGAGACAAGTTACTGCTTATGAATTATTTCAATATTAGATCAGGGATTCATAGGCATTTATCGAACGAATCAATCAGCAATTGTGTAAGTGAAGAGTAGCTCAACAATAATCAACGGACATAATGTAAACTCTTACCGAGGCAAAATATTCAAAATTACTTTCCCAAGTATAATAGCTCCCTGTGGTACTTCTGCTACAGACGCTTTTTTGGTGTACTCTGGTGTTTTGTTAAAAGCACCAACAGAATACAAAAATGATACTGGGACGGACAATATAGGAGAAGAAATCGAATATGCAATGAAGCAAGCTAAAAGTTGTAAATCTCCCGAGCCTGATGAAGTTCCCATCGAATTACTTAAAATTGTTGATACTGAATCAATTGACCTTCTTTTGGATTTATTTAATACTATATATAGAACAGGTATAATACCTAAAGAAGGCATTTGACAGAATGCAGCATAGTCGGCTTAAGAAAATTTTGTTAAAATAAAAACATAGACAGTAGAGGCATTAGAATTATATGTATCCTATATTGAAATCAAACAGCGAAAGTCAAAGTTGAAAATGAACTGACTGAGGATATCCAGATTCGCCTTGGGGTGCACCAATTATTATCACCATTTGTGTTGCTTAATAATAAACGGTGAGTCACTTAATAACATAAGATATGCTAATGATACTGTCCTTCTGGCGGAAACACTAGAAGAACTGCAACACCTTGCTAAACAACTAAAAATATTTTGCAACGATTATGAACTAAAAATTAATTTGAAGCAAACCAAGTTCATGGTATTTACAAACGCACAAAATATCTACTAGATAACACAGAAATTGAACAAATATCTTCTTACCTTGAAGCATGGATCACAGAAGATAGTGATCAAATAAACAAAAATAAGATGCCGCATTGAAACTGCACGGTTAACTTTAAACAGAATAAGGAAACTTTTCTGTAATCGAAATATTAATATTTTGTTCCAGATAAGAATGCTTCTATGTTATATTTTCTCAACACTGTTGAATGAGGTTGGGGCCTGGAAACTAAAACAATCAAATACGAAAAACCTGGAAGCATTCGAAATGTGGTGTTACCGACGTGTTCTAAAAATATTATGGATGGATCGCAAACAAACGCACACGTTCTCGAACAACTAGAAAAACAATGCGAAGTTTTAAATTCCATAAAGATCAGGAAGTGGAATACTTGAGGCACCTCATGAGAGTTGAAAAATATAAAATATTATGGAATATATTGCAGGCCAAAGGCAGCACAAGCTGCAAGCTAAATGCAGTTCAAATGAACTATTCAGGCGCGTAACCAATAAAATTATAATTGCCCGAATGATTTGCAATCTTCGATAGTAGCGGAACTTAAAGAAGAAGAAGGTGTTTTGTTGCCATAAATATGTGTTTTATTTGGACTTTGCACAATACCGCATTATGATCGCTTACATCCAAGATTTGAGAAGGTATAGCTCTGTATTCGACAGAATAGGTATAGTCTATCATATATTTTTATCCTTTAGTGTATTTGTATTGTTCGTTGTAATGGAAAAATGTATTATTAATAAGTAGGTATTTCATTTATGCTGCAGACGTATGTCAGAAGGTCTCCATTTTCCTTTCTTATATTTTCATTATATCGCTGTTTTATTCCTAGAACTATGTAATTGCCAACACGGGCATTAAAAATACCCATAATGATTATATATTCGAAATTTGGAGTTTTGTTTTTTACAGTCTGAAGGTATTCATAGAAGTTTTCTCTTGTAGTGGTATCTCTGTTGTTCTCAGATGCATAGATTGCTATCAAACTAAGAGGTTTGACATTCAGTTTGACTTTTAAACTAACTATTCTTTCAGAGATATATTTACATTCTTGTATTTGGTGAAAAAATTTACTTTGTACTCACAGAAAGACACCTTCTTTGCGTCTGGTTTCTTTTGCAACACCACTTTAAATTATCAGAACATCATTTAGCATAAGCTTACCGTTTTCCTTTGTCTTTTTTCCTTGTAGTACACCAGAGCCGGTTCAAAGATTTTGAGTGTCCCAGACAAAACAAAATTTGGCGCCCTTTCATACAGGAATCTACAAATTTACTGGAAATTACAAAAAAAAAATAGTAAAAAAACGCAAAAAATCAAAATAAAATAATAACGAACTGCTTTAAAATTAATTTATTTAAAAAATAATACACCAAGAGACAAGCGCAACTACCAAGCATTCAAAACCATTGGAACGATGATTTACAAGATATTTAAAACACGATTATAATAAATTAGCAGCAGTATTTAAATCAACTGAATTAAAGACCATACCAAATAACTATTAATAATACTTGAAAAATAAATATATTCGCATATTTATTCTGATAACATAAAATGCATCAGTCGTGCACCAGCATGTTTAGAATTTTCGCGAACTTGTAAAAGAGCATCATGTATTTCAGTTATTTGGAATTTAAAAGGTTTGGTACAATCAATTCGACTTTTCCAGCGAGTTTTGTATAAAGATTTTGAACATAAAGCCACATTGTCCGTTAACATTTTCCATTGCCCTACGGAAACAGAAAAAAATGTCTATAAACGTCGTACAAAACCAAAAAAGATATTGATTGTGTTCAAGATATAGATGCATCCCAATGACTGAATTGAGGGAGTGTGCTCCACATGGAATAAAAAAGGCACCAGGATCTTCTTTAAAAATATTCTTTACCTCTACAATCATCTAAGTTCAATTAAAAATTATTCATTAAATTTTTATTTTCTCATGTAATGACTAGCCTACTCATTACAGTGATAGACTTGCTAGCTACCAGACGTATTTCTATCAAAAAAACCTGTGATAATTACTGGTATCGGTTATTAATTATTTAATTTCTACTTTGTAAACTAGTTTAAATTTTTTTGTGTAATATAGTGTACGGAGTGTAAATATCTCCCCCTAAATGGGCAAAACCCATGGACAAAGCACTTTTTAGTGCAAGTACTCTGATTCGAGTTTTTGCTGGTCCCTTTGGGATCCTTGAGTCAGCGCGCCAGTGTAGTTACTGACCAGTCGGATTTTTTGAACTCCTATAAGGCTACACACCCTTCCAGACTCCTGGAAGCCTTAGCTTTTAGAGTGACGTAGGTCCCAAATATCTAAGTGGCGAGTAAGTTTTTATTTTCTACTCATCCAGTTACTCTACAAAGCATCGTGAAAGATGGTCATCTGCGTCGAGTTCTGTCGAGCTACTCAATCCTCCCAAGAAAACTGCAGATCCGATATTAATGAAGGTAATAAAAAAAATAAGGTATCATATGGATACTACTATGAATAAATTAATTTTTAGGTTATTGTTTATATATATATATATATATATATATATATATATATATATATATATTCTTCTTCTTCCTATGCCGTCCCCATTAACGGAGGTTGGCGACCACATTTTTAAAAGCTTCTCTGTCTTTTGCAACGTGGAATAATTCGTCTACAGTCATGTTTGTCCAGTCTCGAATATTTCGCAGCCATGACTTCCTCTTTCTACCTATTCCCTTTTTGCCATCGACTCTACCCTGCATGATGACCTGCAGAAGACTATATTTATCATTTCTTAGTATGTGTCCAAGGTATGCAGTCTTGCGTACTTTTATCGTATATATATATATATATATATATATATATATATATATATATATATATATATATATATATATATATATATAAACTATACGCTCCCGAATAAGCTGAAGTTGTTTTTAATTTAAGATCCTTTTTGTGTGGGGGATCATCCAAGTTTCTGGCGTGACTTCGCTGTTTTTACTACTTTTTTCCATTCTTCTCTCTCTGTGATTGTGCTTTCTATATTTCTAATTTCCATACTTCTTAAGTCTTCTTCTACTTGTTGTCTCCATCTCAGTTTAGGTCTGACTCTCGTTCTTTTACCCGGTGGTATCCATTCTGTTATAACTCTTAACGGATTGCTCTTCTCTCTTCTCATTAAGTGTCCATACCATCTAATTCTTTGTGCTTTTATTGCTCTATGTTGTCTTAACCCATCCATTCTTGTATTTCGTGATTCATCCATTGTCTTGCATCCTCTTCGTTTTCCTTCTTTAATCCCAGTATTTTTCTGATAATCTTCCTCTCAAAAACTTTCAATTGCTCTTATTCTCTTGCTGTTAATGTAAATGTTTCTGCAGCATATGCTACTATTGGTCTTACGGTCATTTTGTAGATTTTCATTTTTGTGTTTCGGCTCATCTTCTAATCTCTAAAGATTTTCTATTTCTATAAAACGCTGTATTTCCCGCTTGAATTTTTATTTTCATATCTATATTTTCATTTCTTCTGTTGACTAGTAGTTCCAAATATTTGAATGTTTCAACCTATTCGAAACTATATGCATGTATTGTCAGTTATGTCATTTGTGTCTTCTTTTTGTTGCTTACGTTTATGTATTTTGTTTTATTTTCATTTATTTTCAATCCTCTCAGTTTGACTTCGTTTTCTATTTCTTGGAAGGTTTCCTTTACCTAGTTTTAAGTATTGGTACAATGGTTTTGAGTTGTGTCTTTTATTTTATCTTCTTCATAATTTCTTCTACTTTTTGATGTTTTTTCGATTTAAATAATTTCTTTGTCTTTTGCCTTTGATCTTTGTTATATCAATACTTTATTAAAAAAGTAAATTAATGCTCCTACTAGCAACAACTTTACAAGAACAATTATTTACTCTCAAAGTTACGTGAAGCTCAAACATAAAAAACAAAAGAACGGAAGTTAATTACTATAAGTCACTTAAAGTTTGTTTCGTCCACAAAGCGTGTTTTAGACAGGATTCTGAAGATAAATTATAATTTAACAAACTACTTTAGACTATATTAATCTATTTGAGAAAACTGTCGTTCATAACGAACTATAAAATATAAATAGGTCGAGGAATGTAAAAATATAATATAAAAGAGAAGTGATAATTAGTATTTATATATAAATAATAAATAAAATAAAATCTTGGTTATTGGCTAATATAGAAATTATGTTGAAAAATATATTGCCTTAACGTCATCTTCTGGGAAGAAAAAATGAATACAGTAGACAAGTGGTTATATTATAGTGGGTGCTCAAATTATTAGGGATACTCTATGAATATCCATATTACGTAGTTTAAATTGTTATTTGTGGTTTAAAACGCAATGGGTTGTCGGCTGTTGTGTCATTGTGTGACGTTATTTTCGACCAGTCTAAAATTTTTAAATCGTTTGTGTACCTTTCTCCTATTCGGTATAATCAACACCTTCAGTATATTTCACAAATTTGCGCCTACTTTGGATTAGGGATGAAAGCTTTGACTTAAACGTGAGAAAGCTTTGAGAAAGTTAATAGCAAATTGTCCCAATATTTGAAGTACTGTCGAAGACAAACAAAAAGACGGTTTTAACTGATAATTTATTTTACATTCATTCAGAGAAATATACGTATAAAATTACTAATGTTTTTTGTTTTTTTCTAAATTGTAGTGGTAAATATTTATCTACATAAAAGGCTATGACAAGTCACACCGTTTGTACAGTAAGGTAGCTACGCCACCTAGGAAAGAAATCTGAACTACCAAGATTTGACATTTAAGTCAGATTTTGTTATTAAAACGATACGGTTGATAGATAGAAAAAACAAAGAAACCAATAACTTAAAGCACACTACACAGTATCTTCATTATTAATGAACGTGTAGCTACATACCATATATTATAGAGCATTATATATAAAAATAGATTTACTATAAGACAAATTTTGATTTATTGACCTAAGGAAGGCCTCAGGTTGAGTACAAAATAAACAACTGATGGAATTCTCACATGCTACATAGCAAATAAAAGAGGAGGATATAACGAATATATTCGAATAGGAAAAAACAAAGATACTACTAAAAGGCCACTACACATCATCTTCGTTTTTGATGAACATATAGCGATATACGGCATATCACATGACACTACGGATGATAATAGACATATTTGCTTTATATATAAAGTATAACGTAAACATAAGGTAAATTTTCTTTATTGATCTGAAGAAGGCCTCTGACTGATTACAAAATAAACAACTAGAATAATACTATTTATATCAAACGACGTGAGAGGTATGAGACGTGCATATAATGTATATAGCCTGCCATATATATATATATATATATAGTAAACTCTTAAATATTGGGAAGATCTGCAAGAAAGACTCTAGTGAGTATCAATTGTTTCGCCGAACGTTTTCGCCAAAGAGAATTAATTTGGCTTCTTGAGGGCTGAAAGAGAAGAAATTATAATTAGCTACCATATATTATCTATTTAAAAAAAAACAAAGACTGGAGATCTTACCGTAACTTAAAAAAACTTTGCTAGTAACAACATGGTGGTTTTTTGTTACTAAGTGAACAAAGTTACCGTTGGAAATGTATGGTAGCTTTGAACTTGAAACGTAAAGGTGTACCTAAGACTAACTGAAAAAACCAAATGCAACTACATTTTAAAGGAATTAATTCTTTGAGTTGTCGGCAATAACTAAATTTTTGATTGTTGGAAAGTTCACATGTGAGGTTCTCTTTTACCAGAACGCATGCGCTGACATGTCAAAGTAGTTCTTATGATTCTTTATAATGTCGTTAAGGTTCATTGGTGTAACCAAATGAAGTTAAATCCCAGTTTAGGGTAATAATATTATTATTTTAGATTTTTCTTAATTAAAATTTTTTTTATATTATATTATTCATGTATTATTATTATAATATCTTCTTGAGATGTATCTAAGAAAAGCAAGGGAATATTATCTTTTTTAATTAATGAAAATTAATATTTAAGTAGGTTAGTTGTTAATGGATATATGAATCAAGTTAGTTCTCTGTGATTTTGTACTGTTCTCGGTATCGGATTTAAGTAAGAAGTGGTATATATCGCTTAGATTCTTAATGTCAATCTTAACATTGATGAAGAAATTGTTAAGGAAAATATATGACATTTCAATGAACTCTCTTTTAGATTTACTGTTTTCACGGTGGAGAATTGTAGTGTTAGTATAGTCCATAAGATGGCCAGTGGAATGGATATGTTTGGCTAATACACAACGGTCAGGGTGAAGTCGAGAATCACTTTTGTGTAGTGTAATACGTTATTTCAATAGTTGAGAGGTTTGGTTGATGTAGGAATTGGTGCAAGACAGAAGACATGCATGGAATGTTGTAGACAATGTTACTAAGCATATCTATAGGAGTCTTATCTTTGATCTTAGAATAAAGATTATTAATTGTTAGGGCTGATCTACAAGCCACATTGAGTTTAATATTGTTATTATTATTTCCAAAGCTTTTTTCAACACTTTTCAGAATCCTTGTTAACCCCGGAGTGATATCACTGAAGTATGGCAATTAAAAATGTTTGTTGATAGGAGTATCCGAGACTGGATTCCCACTTAAGACATCAGGATCAGCATTGTTAGTCGCGACGGAAGGTGAAGTACCCTCGTTATGGACAGTGTAAAACAAAATCTTATTCACTAATGGTGTTGGATAAGCGTTTGAAATGAAAAGTTTCTGTAGGATTTGTAAGTTTTTTTTTATGAAAAGAAGGATCTGATAGTTTTATTACTTTCTTTTTCATATGTTTGACTAAGTTGAATTTGGTAGAATTATTATGGTAAGAGTGGTAGTTAAGGTTTCTACCAGAATGGGTTGGTTTTTGATACCAATCTATTTTAATGTTGTTATTTTCCCTGATCATCCTTATGTCGAGAAAGGGGACATGCCAAATACCATCTTCCCTCTCTATAGTAAACTGGATGTAGGGGTCATAATTATTGAAGGTGTTTAATAGTTCATATACCTTGTCATTAGGTATAGCCAGGATGATATCATCAATGACAGCTTAAATGATTACAGAAGTAATATGGTTGGACCAAGTTAGGCTGCTGTTGATGATAACACCAAGGTCGTTCTATAAGAACAGAGAATCGTGGTTGCCGCTTAACAAAGTACGGCACAAATGGTTTATGTTTACCAATTCGAAGCACTACACATTTTTCCGCATTTAAGCATAGTAGCCGCTGGAAGTACCAAGTTAAAATAGAGTCCAAGTCCAGTTGGAGGGTTAGCTGGATTGGATTGGCATATATTTTTTGTCATCAGCAAAAAATTATTTTTTGTTTTTGTTTGTATTTGTAACATTAGTATCCTGTCTGAGAATAGGACGACGTTTTATATAGCTACAGATTTTAAGGGGCCACTGGTGCCCTAATGGTGTTAATTATGATCTAAACATGTAATGTTAATAGGCCATTGTCCATGATTTTCTCCTTCATCCCACTTGAAAGTCCGTTAATTTTAACTATAAGAAACCTGTAAAAAAAGGCTTAACGGCAAGTCGTGAGAACGAAAAATTTTAATTTGGAAAAGTTGCGGAAAATACAAAAGAACTCGGTTCAACTTTAAATTTACTTTCCTTTTTACTTATCTTATGACATTTTTAGTATACAAAACCACATAAGGAATAAAATCGTGGTTGAACATTGTATTGAGATCCGACATGACGGTCTAATATATCCCTAGACAAGAAACAAGCGAGAATATCTTATTGCTATATGAACGATATGACTTACACTACATTTTTTATTGCTGTAATTATTTTTGTTTTCTTGAGATGCATTAGTGGAAAATATTAATAATAAATAACCACAACACATATGAAAATACGCAGAAAAATGATAAATCACAAATATATTGTTTCATTGATATGCTTACATGGAAATTCAGCACGCCAATGTTTTATTGCCGTGGAGAAAACTTTCTCTTTTCTGGTCCCTGTCATT
This sequence comes from Diabrotica undecimpunctata, assembly GCF_040954645.1. NCBI lineage: Eukaryota > Metazoa > Arthropoda > Insecta > Coleoptera > Chrysomelidae > Diabrotica > Diabrotica undecimpunctata. Next base: position 131,250,218 of record NC_092803.1, read on the forward strand.
TTCGAGATTTCACGCAGCTTAAATGAAACTAATAAGAATAGAAATACGGATAGACTCATTCCATCATCGTTTTCCAAATTTAGGGATGAATATTCTATTTTATTCAAAATTTTATACAAAAATTAAAGCTTGAGAAGTAAAAAGTGACCTACATAAAACACAAAACGATATATATATATATATATATATATATATATATATATATATATATATATATATATATATATATATATATATGTATATATATATATATGTATATATATATATATATATGTATATATATATATATATATATATATATATATATATATATATAAATATATTTAAGCTTTAAAGCTACTATTTAAGCTAACTTATCTTAGTACAAATGTTGATAATAAGCGAAAAACAAGTTGTCAAAGTTAAACTTTTATTTTATTTATTTTTAAATATTTTCTGACAGGCATGGGTTAACAACACGAAATTTGGTAAGTAGCGTCACGTCAGCGCTCATTTAATACGTTCAATTTTTTTATCCCCCACTCTACATACTTTTTGCATCAAAACTTTTATTTTCTTAATATTTTTACTTAAAAAAGATATACCACGTTCAACTTGAAACCAAAATAATTGTACAAGCTGTCATGTTTATGTCATTGTGATACATTTTTTACATATCAGGAATGCAGGAATAGTTGTAAAAGAAATACAAAGTCTAACATACTCTTACGTAAGCTAATAACGAATGAACAATAAAAATAAGAAAATAACGTCGTTAAAAATTACAATACTGTTTCAAAACCCGCTAAATCAAATGATCAAAATGTCCTTCATTTACTTCCATACATTTTTGATACCTCTTTATAAAATTTCTTCTTACGAGAAAAAGGTTCGGATTTGAGCTTCTAATTTCGTTAGCAGCATCCACTATCCTTTTGGCACAGCTCATCTCGTGTATTAATCACTGGTCCTGAAACAAGATGTTCCATATATCCACAAAGGAAAAAGTTTAAGGGATTTAAATCGCAGCTTCGGGGAGGCCGTGGATGTTCACTGCCTCGGGCAATCCATCAGTAAGGAAAAATAGTATTTATATAATTTTACACTTCACAGAGATAATGAGGTGAAGCACCGTCATGTAAATACAGTCATGTATTTAATCTGTTGTTTAAAGGAACATGTTCTAAAATTAGATGCAAATCGTTTCGAAGAAAATTTATATAGTCTGGTGCGTTAAGTTCCTCTGGAAGTTCAAAAGGTCCAACAACATTATCACAAACTATCCCAAACCAAACATTGGTTTTAAATTCATGGTAAAAGTGCCGAGACAGCGTTGCATTTGGATTTTCGTCGGCCCAAATATCGCAATTTTTTCGATTTATTACATCCCTTCTGCTGAATGTTACCTCATCGTTAACTGAACGTATCTAAACAGATTTGCAATGAAATAACCATGACAACTTGCACAATGATTATTATTACAATGAAATGCAAAACATTTACTTTCGCATCGCAGATTTACAATGCGTTTATCTCGAAAACAATTGAGTTTAGTGACATGTATGTAGTATACCTTTTTTAAGTAAAAATAATAGGGGAATAAAAAAGTTGATCTCAAAATCATGTAGATTGGGGGATAAAAAAATTGAATGAATTAAATGAGCGCTGAAAGATGTATGTGGAGTCCTGGATAGTACATAATTTTTGGTAGGGAATTTAGTTCTCATCTCAAAGATCCCCACTTCTAAAATTTCGTATTGATATCTCATGCATGTCAGGAAATATTCAAAAGTAATTAAAATAAAAGTTTAATTTTGGCACCCTGTATTTTGGTATTTCGTTAGCTTAAATCTACCTTTTTAGCCTCAGAAATCTAAGGTTAATCTATGGTTTATTCATTACCAAACACCTTATATATATATATATATATATATATATATATATATATATATATATATATATATATATATAATTAACAATTTTATTTCATAAAATTATTTCATAATTAACAATTTTATTTCATAAACAAAAAAATTAATTTTAAATAATTTACATGACTTTGTTTTATATACTCAGTGACATTAGAAGTGTTACACCCAGAAGGAATAATTTCTTGAACTTAATTTTTTGGCAACATGGTAGATTTACATCAGGAATGAAACGATAACGTTGTCAAGAATTTTTATTAACAAGTAATCACAAAAAAAAATAAGGTGTTTGGCGACCCCGTAGCTGAATACACTCCTGTATACGTTTAGGCATTGACAAAATGAGATGATCGATGTCTGCTTGTGGCTCCTCGTTTCAAGCAACTTGAACTTCATGTATTAACTGTGCCAGAGTCTGTGAAGGATGGTGCAAAGTGGACAGTCTCCTTCCCATCATATCCCATACATGTTCGATAGGATTTAAATCCGGAGCACGGAGTGACCACGGCAAAACATTAACGCCAGCTTCTTGGAGAAAGTCCATAGTTTGACGAGCAATATGGGGACGCGCGTTGTCTTGCTGAAAAAGGACGTCTCGATGGCCGTCGAGATAAGGCAGTAAAGTGGATTGTAAGATGTCATCAACATAACGCGCAGCTGTCATATTGCCTCGAATAGGCAATAGCCCCCCAAACCATTACTCCAACTGTCCTGTGTACATGTCTCTCAACAGCAAACCCCATATCTCGTCGCTCTCCACGGCGGCGTCTTACCATCCTACGGCCATCATGCATCCCTAAACAGAATCTTGATTCATCCCTGAATGCTACATTACGCCATTCTGACACCCAATGCTGCTGTTCTCTGCACCAATTCAAACGTTGATGACAGTGATCCGTAGTCAAGGGAAGCACTAGGCGTGAGCACAATAAAACCAGTCCAAAGGCTGGAATGCGACGATATAGTGTACGCATACTAACAGGTCTATCTACTACTCCAAACTATTGGTTAGCAATTTGACGCGTAGTAGCAAAACGGTCTCGCAGAGCAAGTAATCTAAAGCGCCTATCTTGACGCTCTGTGGTACGCCTCGGTTGACCAGTAAGTCTTCTTCGTGTTCCTCTACCTTCGTTTGTCCACACACAACAGACACGCATAACCGTCATTGCCGTACAATTAACGCGACTGCCTATTTCACGATACGACAAACCCACATCTCTATACGCAATAATTCTGCCCCTGTCAAAATCGCTTACATGGTGGTAATTTTGATTCTTCGAACTAGAGGCATTTTCTTACACTAAATACAATTATACTGAGGAATAATAACTAAGTATTTCTATACAAACCGGTTTTTACAAATCGGTATCTTCACAAAAAAATTTAAAGGTAAAACTTTATTTTTACAAAAAGTAGAAAAGATAAATCATTGATATTGTTATCATAGCATGTTTTAAAAAATGTTATTCTGTTGCCAAAAAATTAAGTTCAAGAATTTATTCCTTCTAGGCGTAAGTGTAACACTTCTAATGTCATTGAGTATATCTATAGATGTGTTATAATTTTTTAAACACATAAGTCTAAGTAAAGAAGGATATCATATATTCCCGGTAGCTTTTGAGAGGGTTCAGCATGAAAAACTTTTAAGTAGTCTTAAGAGAAATAAGAGCCATTAGAGAGATCTGAAAATTATATCGTATATTTTTTAAAACCAGACAGCAAAAGTTAAAGTCGAAGGGAAACACAAAGGAGCTCAACTTCTAGAGTGAAGTCATATTTCAGGAATCTGAAATTTCATTGCAGAGCAATATCTCCTGACCGAGAGATCCAAGTGGGTGGTTCCGTTACAGCTCATTAGAACTCTTTAGAAATGCGGTTAAAAGAGATAAGATAACAAAGAACCTGACAAAAAAACGTGAAGAATAATATAAAAATTATTAGCCTTAACGCCACAGAACTGAAAAAATTATTACTGATCTTAATTAAGAAAAAAATTTCTTAATTAAGCTATCAGAAGAGCTAGCGTGTGTATATACATTCGTTCAAAATGAAGTGTAGTAATACAAGCATTCCGGAAAAAAAATAATATTAAAAAGTTAAAGTACAAATTATTTTCCAAATCATTTCAAAAATGCTCTCAACATAAACGTAAGAATATGTCGTAAGAAAAACTTTCCAAAAACTGAAATATCAACTTGTGAGTACTTAATACAAAAAAAGCAGCAAAAAAGAATCTGTATATTTATTTATTTGCAATACCCGATGGAATGCCATCTCCAAGACTTTGTGATTTCACAATATTAGTATTTGCATGTTACATTAAATAATTGTAGTTGCTTACACTTACATAAGCTTACAGTTGAAGGAGTATGACACTAATGACCAGAAAAGCCTAGTAAATGGATGTTTTTTCGTACTTTCTTTTTATTTAATTTTTCATTGTTTTTATTATTAATCTGTTAACTTGCTGTATTTGTACAGTGTGTTAAAGTATGGAATAAATTCGATATTTTCTAAATGAAAAGCCTTTTCAAAAAAATCTAAAACACGTCGGTTTTTAAATTTAATGTTCTCCATTTTACAATAAAATAGTACTATTAGTAATAAGTAGTACAATAATTGTATTAATTCGTGAATGTTCTGTATTATTGCTTAGAATTAATTTTAAGTAGAAATGAATTTGAGTGTAAAGCAAAGAATTAAAATACTTGGGTATGGAGAACAATCGCGAACTCTAATGGAAGTGTGTAATTTATTTAATGATAAATATCCAGAAATACCCATCACGCAATCAACAGTCAGTAAGATTGAAAAGAAATTTCGAGAAACTGGTACGGTTGAAAATGCACGCAAATCAGGGCCCTGATTCTAATTGAAATTTCGACTCAAAACATGTCGAAATTAATATGGCGACGTCGAAATGCGACTTTGCGAGCCTTGTGGATTTCAGCTGAACTAACCAAACGACGTCACTAATTTTCGATTTATCGAAATTAATTTCAACTTCAAGAAAGTGGTTGAAATTTCATTTCGAGTCGAAATTAATCTGACATGACTGGCTGGACTGGGAGAAGTGAACTTAAGTTCAGTTTAGGTAGGCGATGTTGTGTTTTAATTCTTGCAAGGAAAACTGAGGCAAAAAGTATTAATATGGCTGCGTTTTACGGACATTTGCTGGTTTTGGAGGAATTAGAGAGGATAGATATCCTACGCTCACAACGGAGGATAAGAAGAATGTTACGGGATACTCAAAATCCTTTTTTACTAAGTGATGCTCATTTTAGGCAGCAATTCCGGCTTAATAAACAAGCTGCAAATTATTTGATAAGGATATTAGAACCATATTTGGAGGAGAGTGTCAAGTCTTAGTGGTTATATTAACCTTATTGGTTATAAAAGTCATGAAGTCTATGACTGATTGAGCAATTTTGTTCGACACTAATATAGCAGTTCCATATTGATGTTCTGGGTCAGTTCCACCTGAATAGTATATGTATCCATGTTTTGTTTTTTGTACTCCTGATCCAGGCCATCTTACTTCACTCATCCCCAAGATGTCTATTTTCAGTCTTACCATCTCGGCTTCAGTGTTTGCCAGTTTCCCGGACATAAATAAGCTGCGTACGTTCCAGGTGGCAATGCGTACTATTCGGTCGTATATTTGAATAGGCACTACAAGAAGAAAATCGAAGCATGGACACTGACTCTGTAAAAGACTAAAATATGTAGCTACCGGCGCATGTTGCAAGTTTCGTGGGTTGATCGAGTACACATCATCAAAAATAAGAAATTAGAATATTAGACATTTACTGCGTATACAAGTTTCTTCAGCTTATTGTGAATGATAAGTTTCATGATAAGAGTGGTCCATTACAGTTCAGTCCATAGTTTTAGTAAGTATTTTATCTTTTTAATTAAACGATAGTCACTGTAATATCGAAAATATATATTCGATCTAATATCATAATTATAATATTTCTATGATCTTGCATAGTTAATAAATTCACATATAAGGAATTCTAGAACAAACAGCCGCTTAATACACATGGTGGATCGAATAATCTATTCTAAAATATTGCCAAATAGCTTTAGGCCCCTCGACCGACTGAGATTAAAGGAGGGGGTTCATACGGGACCAAGCTGAACAGAAATAACGGCTCTTAACAAAAGAAATCCTAGGATGCGTCGGCCCGTAAACATAGATCTTATCTACAACTAGAGGGCCATTTAGATTCAGCTCGGATTTTTTTAAATTACCCGGATTTAATTACAGTTTTTCGACAAACTTTTCAACTAAATTCAATTGGACGTACATTTCAGTTTCCATTTCACTTAAGTAAGAAAGTTTTTGATTTTAAGAAAGTTGAAATTTCTTTTGACATCTTAGCGATAGTTGAATGGGACTTGTTATTTTCGTATATCCGTAAAAATGTAAATTCGATTTCCCTTTAATCTAAATATCTACCCAAATAAAAATGAAGGCAACTATATTTATTGCGAAAACAAAAGAGAAGCTTCAATAAAGAGTGTATTTATAGAAACAAGATATTTGAAAAGATGTAATATTTTAAAATTTATCGTTTAGTAAACAAATTCTATTTTAGGGTCAAGTATGCAGTTTTAAAAGGTGAATTTTGGTTGCCTTATATAAGGCGTTGGCGCAAGAAAAGGTGAACTTTAGAATTTTTTTATTCGAGAAAATTGATTTAAAAAAAACTGCTGGGCGGCGAACTCAACAAATCCTGATATAATCAAGAAATATTGTACAAAAAGCTTACCTACAGAAGCAATATTTTTCATGAGTTTCAAGAATAGGTAGGTATATTTGACATCAACAAAACATTACTGGTTTTTTAAGAAAGTATTTATTATTTTAAAAAACAATTGTTGGAAACATTAGACAATTTAGTAAATATGCAACTACGCAACTATGCACCTCCACAACTAAACTAAATAAAAAAATTTTACTCAAAAAATAATTTTAAACATGTTTTTGAGTAACGCTATGTCCGCTTGTCAGTCCCGCTATTTTCAAACGACTATATTATTATAATAGGCTACTTACGACGCACATACTGCGTCGGTATATGATTGATCAAGGTGTTGGTGAGACGCTGAAGTGTTCAATTTATGGCATTTCGTGCTGCAACGCGACCGACAATGTAAGTAAAATTAGTTTTAAATTTTATCTTTTTTTATTAGGACTACTTTTTGTTTATTAAAAATGTTTTTTGTGATAAAAGGTAGTCTAAGATGTTAAGATGTAGTTGTAGAGGGATTAATTGTAAGAAAAAATTCTAGGTATAAAAATTCTAAAACATATTTGACAGACACAGAGTTACAAAAATTGGCTGATAATTTGTCAGATGTCGAGAATATAGTAGACTTTAGCGATTAAGAGCAAGGTGAGGTTGAAAATATTATACAACAGCAGCTCAGAACTATCCAGAGACAAAGATTTTCAAAATTCGGATTCAATGGAAATTCAGAAGTTTGATTATTTATTCTGTAACGATTTAATTTACCTACCACATTGGCTTTCACTTATAGAGGGTTAGTGGAGACTGAGCAATTCTTGGCCTGGAGATAGGGTAATCAAACAAACCGAAACATTTGCGAACGCCCACTCTTGTTTTGGTTGGAGAGCTGGGTCGTAAGTAAGTAAATAAATGAGGGACTGGAAAGTCCCTCATGAGGGTAACTACAAAGGAAAAAATCAAAAAAATACTTAGAGATTTCCTGGACAACAAAACACAAGAAGGTTCCTAAATTATTTGAATTGGACGTCGTTTAAAAGAATCCTCTTGCTGGATAGAAAGAAAGACTTTTCTTTCCTAAAAAATATTAAAGAGTGAAAATATTTTTAAAGGAAATAATTCTAGAACTCCTGGTTTAAAGAGAAACATTACATATTTATTATTACTTCACATCAACAGTTATTACAAATAATATTAACAAAATTTATCAACAAACCTTACATGTTGGGCGACAGTTGTAACAATTTTACAACTAGTTGTAACTATTTAAAGTATTGTTAGAAATAAAAATTATCTAATTTTTTTAACAGAGCTTACATTTAGGTTAACTTTTAAACAAAACAGAATTCAAAATTATAGTTATGTACCAAATAACAGAAAAGCCGATATTATGTTCAGTCAGTAGGTAAGTATTTTCGGTGGAGACTTTTGGCACGAATATAATGACTGGTGACAGTAATTAGGATGAAGTTCTTGTAACATGGAAAAGGTATTCTTTTCTAGTTTATTTGCTGAATCACACTTCCCACTTTGATCTGTAGTAACAGTGCCGCTGCTGTGATCAACAGAGTTTATGCAAAACTACTACTTGGACGACCTTTTATAAGAGATCTTTTTACGTCTTTAAGTCTTTGGTTAAAAACTTGGATAGGAATAAAAGTTTATTTCTGATAGCTTCCAGTAAGCTTGGATTTGACGTTTTCCTAATTTACTATCGAAGAAAATTTACTTCTCGTTGACTTCTTCTGACTTCTCGTTGCTACATATAGAGGTCGCTATTAGCGTACTCAGGCATTTTATGTTACTATAACGGCCAAATAGTTAGAGCATTTCAGTTCGGTCCAGGCTATCACTAGTGTTCCTGATGGGAGCTAAATAGCTTGAAACACGTAGAACAATGGCGGAGCTTGAATTGAAAAGAAATGCAATTGTCTTCTTTCATTTAGTTGATAAATCATTGCGAGGTTCTAATGATGTGCTTCGCAATACACAGATTGATGTTCATGAGATATTTTGTTATCATATGGCCTGCATACTGTTACGTCTTCTCCAAACCCGTCCAAGTTATTTAATAATCTTAAATTAAATTTGGACTTATCTGAAAGAGGAACTCTAGATGTTCCGAACCACACATTTCAGCTCTTCAGGTTGACATACAAAATTGTTCATGTAGACTGCTCTTGTAATACAAAAAACGGTAATAACGTATATATACCATTTTTCAAAGTAAAAACGTTGCACGTCATAATTTATATAAAGTGACTTTTACGAAAGCTAATAATACGAAACCCATACGGTACTGCTCGATCTTTCATAGGCGTCAACTTGTTATAATAATGTAAATTATCATTAATGTAATGTAATGAAAAATATAATCATCATTATATTGGGAACTTTAGAATTATATTGATTAAATAACCAAAAACATTTTTTGTTATTATTAATAATATAAATTTTATGAAATAACTCTTTAAGTCTAATATTCCACAAAATAATAATTTTAATTAAATGGATTAGACAATTGTACGCAACTGATATGGGCATACTTCAAATTTTAATGGCAGTTTAGCGTGTGGCAAAATTGTTTAAAGTGTTGCGGCTTTTTTAGAGTAAGAATTTTGTTTATGTTTTGATTTCTTACACAATTTGATCATAATGTATTATATATTAATAATTTGTATTTATAAATACATACTTAATTTAGATTAATAGCTTTAAAAACTAATTATTGTTGTGTATTGTTATTGTGCTATGCCAAAACAACTAAATAGTCTATATCAAGCTGATAAGCTTTCATATAAGATAGATTATTTTGAACAAGAAATAATGGCGAGACGTTTTGACTATTAAAGCTCTAAAAGAGGTAAGTTTAAAATTTAGAATATATAATTTTGTATTAAAATGTTTTCTTATGTATTTTAGTGTGTTGCAGTAGTTTAAAAACTAAGTGTATTTACTATTAATATAAGAGACAAATAGTTGACATTCTAAGAATTCCTCACTTACTAACTATTATGATGTTTTGGCAACGCTGTGGGGTTCTGACGTCGTAAATCTTGAATGACGTGCAATCATTTTGATATGAAAAATTCTATATATATATAGCTATGCTTGGATGAGTTATAGTTATAGTTTTAATACCCATTCTAAAATAGATAATGTTGATTATTATGGAAACGAAAAAGAGTGTTTTACTTTATGTTTTATTTTTGAACATGAATTTTCATTAAGTTATCACTGATTCTATAAAGCCTCACTTGAATATTATTAGAGTAAAAGTAACAAATACGAGGAAGATCAATTTTTTTAACATAAAATTTGTTAGTGTTGAATTTGTAATTATGTTTTCCATATTAATTACATTTAGTAGATTGGTTTGAAACCTTCATCTACTAATCTAATCATGTGTTCAAACAATCGTTTTGTTTTAGATCTAGTCAGCGTATATATTCGCCTGGCCTATTGGTCCTCTCCACTCACCACAACTAATTTCATTTGCCGCTTCATAAAAACTTTGATACGAGATCTATTCAATACTTAGCTAGACCATCATCAACGGCCATCGCCTATCTCTTACTAACCCACATCTTCCGTTTCAGTTCACGCAGTCACGACACAATGAAAAATTCGATGCGTAGGTCAGGGATAAGAATTCGTGCTATCCACAACACACAAACACTTAATTTAGATTGATAGGAGGGACGCTTAGAATTAATTTTTTCTTCTAGTCGACTGCGAGAGACCCGGCCTGCAAAAAGTGGCCGCGGCGAATATTTATGGTGGAAGTTGTTTTAACGGAAGGATCTGAAGCGCTGGAAAATAAATAGGATAATAGGTAAATTAATGTGCAGGGTACGAAGGAACAGTTTATTGCTTAAGAATTCTAAAACTTATTTTAATAAAATAGTAGAAAACACTTAATTCCTGCGCATTATTTATGATCTAAGAGTGTTAGATATAGAAATACATTTATAAAAAAAGCTAATTAGTCTGTATGTACCATTTCGTTAATATAAAGCCGCAAATTCATTCAAGCAAAAGTTGTGAAACAAAAAAATATTTATGTAGATTGGAGTTTCAGGCATAATTGTCCCATGTCTTGTTTAGACTAGGCGGGATCTGTAGAAATTCATACCATAATGAACATTTTCCATAGGAAGCTATTTTTTGCTGGAATCCCTTTAGGATGTGCCCAATATCGATAATCACGATATGCTCTAGTCGCAAACCCTGTGCTAAATTTTTTATTTAACAAAATCTAAAAACAATTGAAAATTTCTCATTTTTTTGCTCCTATTTTCGTTTATAGTTCGGAAAATATTGATCCTAGAGAAAAAATTATAACAAGGTAAAAGTTTCGTTATTTAACTTTACACAATATTTCGTTAGCTAGAAATTGAAAATTTAATGTTTATTGTTGAAAAAATAGCAATAATTGGAAAAAAAGTACAAAAAAATGAGGTTAATCCTTTAAATGTTTTCGACTTTCTAAACTTGACCTACAAGCTCCATATTCCGCATAGAAAAACCTTTTAATATGTTTAAAACGTGTGCTAAATTTTGTTAAGATCGGTCGAATAGGTTTTGCATAATAATTTTGCAATCCAGCCTACTGGAAAAAAATCGCAAATTTTCAAATTTGTAGTAGGCTCTAAATAAAGCCCTCAGATAGTTGCAAATATTTTTTTACACATAAAGGAAGGCTCAAACTTTCAAACGCTTTTTGTAAAATTCAAATCTGTTCACTAGGAGAGCCTAGAAAATTTTTTAAGTTTTAAACATTTTTTTATATATATTAGGCTTATAAACAAATTGAATAACTTTACGAGCTTTAAATATATCAATTTCAAAATTTATACACTTAAAGAACATTAAAAGACGCTTCTTTAAAAAAAAACGATACATTCGGCTTACTGGTTGCCGAGATATTGAAGGGCAAGGTCAGACCTGAAGATTCTTGTCCTTCCAAAAAAAGAAAAAGATTAAAAAAAAAATTATTGAAGATTGAGTCTAAATAAAGCTTACTTATGAAAAAAAATTGTTTTTGTCGTTTGCCTTTGTTTTAACAATTTAAATTATTTATTGACAATTTATAAATACATATTTGTTTACTAAAAGTAACAATTTATTTCAATGTATAAATTGCAAGCTCAAAAAAATGCATGAAGAAAAAATGCAATTCTTGTTTGACATACAATGGTTTATTACAAATTTCCCAATTTTGCAATTAAAAATGGTATTTGAAAGTATGATATTTGAAATCCTTGTCGTCCGAGATATCGATTCAAAAAAAAAGAGCAAAATTGGTTAACAAGAAGCCGAGATAATGCAATTTTTAGCGCGCGCTATGATTTTGAACTCGCCGATTCACATTTCGAGTGAATGTCCCCCACCACCACCTCTCATGCAATCCGAGCGACATTTTACGCGAAAACGGTTTTTTATTTGTCGATTTTATGGATGTGGCCATAAAGCGCATTACGTAAAACTTTTCATATAAAAAGTACTTGACAAGACGAGGGTATTTGTTTAAAAACGAGCCCTCTATCACTTATGCTTATACGGCAAATGTGTGCCAACTTTGACCTTCATTATTTTGGCAACCAGTAAGCCGAATGTATCTTTTTTTTTTAAGAAGCGTCTTTTGATATTCTTTAAGTATATAAATTTTGATATGTTTAAAGCTCGTAAAGTTATTCAATTTGTTTATAAGCCTAATATATATAAAAAATGTTTAAAACTTTAAAAAATTTTCTAGGCTCTCCTAGTGAACCGATTTGAATTTTACAAAAAGCGTTTGAAAGTTTGAGCCTTGCTTTATGTGTAAAAAAATATTTGCAACTATCTGAGGGCATTATTTAGAGCCTACTATAAATTTGAAAATTTGCAATTTTTTTCTAGTAGCCTGGGTTGCAAAATTGTTATGCAAAACCTATCCGACGGATCTTAACAAAATTTAGCACACCTTTTAAAAATATTAAAAGGTTTTTCTAGGCGGAATATGGAGCTTGTAGGTAAAGTTTAGAAAGTCAAAAACATTTGAAGGATTAACTTCAATTTCTAGCTAACGAAATATTGTGTAAAATTAAATAACGAAACTTTTAACATCTTATAATTTTTTCTCTAGGATCAATATTTTCCGAATTATAAACGCAAATAGGAGAAAAAAAAATGAGAAATTTTCAATTGTTTTCAGATTTTGTTAAATAAAAAATTTAGCACAGGGTTTGCGACTGGCGCATATCGTGATTATCGATATTGAGCACATCCTGAAGTGATTCCAGCAAAAAATAGCTTTTATGGAAAATGTCCAATCCAAAACAGATCCCGCCTAGACTACTGGAATATCTCTTTCCATTATTTCCTAACTTCTGCTCTATTTTTTCAGTTTGTGATTTTACGATTCTTTATATCTTTTTCAACCTCTTTAAACGATCTGGATTAGGTATATATATTTTTTAATACTTCTAAGTAGTGCTGTCCTTTGCATTGTTTGGATTTTCACCTTCTTCTTCTTATGTGCCGTGTCTTTATTCAGACGTTGGCCGCCGTCATGTTTATTCCGTTTTTATTCATAAATTTCCGTTTTTACTCTGGTACCACACCATTGTCTAATATTATCATGTCATGATATATCATGACATTCATGACTCATAAAAATATAAGTCATGAAAGTTTCTTTTGACCAACCCATTCTCTTTGCCTCCTTGTATTATAAGGCGAAGTAGGTGGTATTTGGATCCTCTAATTATATGGTCGAAGTATTTTGTTTTTCTCCTCTTTATGATATTCAAACATTCTGAATTCATCATTAAGATATGCACCAACCGTGTAAATCTTTGGGCTTTTATGACACCTAAAATATTCGATACTCCATATATTTCTGGAACTAAACTATTATGTGAACACTAAGAAATGAATCGAAGAGAACAACAATATCATGACAAAAATTTTTTATTTAAAAAAGCCTTTATAAAAGGTATAATAATATAATAGAACCCTTCAGGCTACATCACATCACAGAACGTTTTCGGAATGATATTTATCTAGGTTTACATATGTGCCACTAAAGCCACTAAATATACATAAATATCTAGGTAAAATCCTCTTAAATATAGTTAAATAAATTAATTTTAAGTTACATTATTGCTGATAATATTTTAGGAATATTTTAGGATGTTTTTTAAAATATTATCAGCAACAATGTAACTTAAAATTAATTTAACTATATATAAAGCGTTTTTACCTAGATATTTAGTTGCTTCACACATGTAAATCTAGATGAACACTGATTATGGAATAGTCATTCCGAAATCGTCTTGTATTGTGATGTAGCCCGAAAGGTTTCTTTTATATTATTATACCTTTTATAAAGGTTTTTTTAAATAAAAATTTTTAATATCTATGGTATATAGACAACTACAGGAAATTCATTTTCCTTGTCAATAACAATACCATACTTAAACAACTATCAAAAAACTCAAAAGTATATGCAATAAATACAACATTACAAGAACATTTAAACAACCAACATACTGAGATCTCTCGTATTTAAAGTTAAACAATGAATAATAAAGATCAAATAACTGTATGTCTAAAATACCTTGTGATTATATCAACTTTTCTTAGGTTAAACTTCAGGAACATTAAACGAGCATGAATGTTACATTAAAAACAGCGAATTTGATAAATCTCATCTGTATGTGGCTACAATTGTAGAGCCCAATGAAGAGATGCATCAATAGTTTGGAACGAACAGGATAGTAAACAGAGAAAAATTAAAATGTCAGCCCTCTTCTTCCCCTTCTTCTTACGTTGTGCTAGTTCATTGACTAATTGTTGCCTCTATAAAAAATTGTAACTCCATCTCTTGAGCGGTCAGTCGATACGTTTAAAGTAACATTTACAAAAGAAAACAATTAAGGCATGTGACAGAAATAAAAATGTTTAGACTAATGAGTGGACTGATAAAAAAAAAAAATTAAAAATGAGTATATTAGGGGGAATCTAAGGGTGGCACCAATGTATGCCAAAATGAGAGAGCATAGGCTAAGATGGTTCAAGTATGTTTAACGTCGAAAAGTTAGTCACCCGATATGAAGAATTGCTGATTTGCAGGTTCTTCGTAGGAATAGGAAAGGAAGACCTAAGAAGACCAGGAAAAACACCTAAACAGGACATGTTGGTAAAGGGGATTTATATCGATATGATCCAGAATAGAAACTTATGAAGAAGTGTAATTAAGAACGCCCACCACGCATAGAAATAAATGCAAACAGAAACATTTAGAGTAAAACATTTTAATAATATCGTATTATAGATCCAGATAAAAAATCATCATTAGGCTTGACTGAAAAAAAAGTTTAGTACTTATTGATACATGACCTGAGGTTATACACATTTACATGTTTAAAAGTTTTTGAAGCGAAGCTTCTATACTGGCGTTGTATTACTTTTTTTCTATATAGTAAAATGCTAAGGCTAGCGTCATGGAACTAGCGCCACAAGATGGCGTCGTCACAGCTGGCGTCACAATCACGATGATCTTCACATCGATTTACTACTCTCGATTGACTCGTTTTTAGTCATACAAAAATAGTTAGCAAAATATAGATATTTTTTGAGAAGTGAAAAGTAAAAAATTAAAAGAATATCTGTCAATAAAAGATTTGATTCGCAACGATTGTCAAAAAAAGTTATAACTGTCATTCAATTAATAACAATATTGAATCATTTTTTAAAATTTTTTGTTTTAAAATAATTTCATAAAAACTCAATTATTATTTTTAATTATTTTATATAGTCTATACACTAATTAAACTTACTGTCAAATGATGTTTAATTTTATTCTAAATTTTAATATTTTATTTAGTATTTTATTATTAATTTAGTATTTCGTCTAAATTTGACAGTTTTGTCGGAATTAAGGAGCGTATGCTTTTTTAATACGTTACCAGGTGGTAAAGAGCATATTAATGTATTAAATTATTTTAATATAATATAACTTGTTTAAAATATAAATAATAAATAGATAATAAAATTACTTATTGAGTTTTTAAAATATTATTTAAGTTTAAATGTTTCTGCTCTAAAATGTATAATAATGTGTTTAAGCAGCTGTGATATTAGTTTAATAGATATTTTTAATAATTTAAAAAAATTCAATCTAAAACTTAGTAGTGGCCCTGATGAAATTTCACCTTATTTTGTACTTTAATGTCGTTTTGTTCTGTCTCCTGTATTACTAAAAATTTTTCGTTTTTCATTAAGTACTGGCACTTTCCCAGAAGAGTGGAAAAAGTTATATTTCTCCTATTTTTAAAAATGGTAGTAAAATATGTATAGAAAATTAAAGACTCATTTCCAAAATTTCTATTTTTGCAAAGATTTTTGAGTCAATTATTGCTTCAAAAATATTTTTTCCAATTAAAAGTTTAATTATTCCTATAATACACGGCTTTATGACGGGTAGGTCTGCAACCACAAATCTAGTGATCCTAGATGAATTTATTTTGGATGCCTTTGGGAAGGGGGCTCAGGTCGATGTGATCTATACCGACTTCTCAAAAGCATTCGATCTGGTTAACATCAAGATTCTTATGAAAAAAACTAGAAGCACTAGGAATTCATGGATCCTTCATGGCTTGAGTGGTTGGAGAGCTACCTGACAGACAGGCTTCAGGTTGTCAAAGTCAAGAACTGTCTTTCTAAAGAGATTTTGGTTAGGTCTGGCGTCCCACAGGGTAGTCATTAGGTCCCTTAAGCTAGCGGGGACACATGAGCGGAATCCAATTTAACCTACGTAATATTTTTTCACCAATGTTTTACTAATTTATCACCACCCTAATAATTTTTCACCACCAAACCAACCTTAAGGGGAGCGATTCTGCTGGCTTAAGGTTCAAGCTAGCAGAATTCAAAAAAAAACCTTTTTGTTGATGGCATATTTTTTCACCAATTTTTCACTAATTTATTACCACCCTAATAATTTTTCACCACCAAACCACCCTTAATGGGAGCGATTCTGCTGGCTTAAGGTTTAAGCTAGCAGAATTCAAAAAAAAAACTTTTTGTTGATGCCATATTTTTTCACCCATTTTTCACTAATTTATTACCACCCTAATATTTTTTCACCAGCAAACCACCCTTAATGGGAACGATTCTGCTGGCTTAAGGTTCAAGCTAGCAGAATTCAGAAAAAAAACTTTTTGTTGATGGCATATTTTTTCACTAATTTTTCACTAATTTATTACCACCCTAATAATTTTTCACCACCAAACCACAATAATGGGAGCGATTCTGCTGGCTTAAGGTTTAAGCTAGCAGAATTAAAAAAAAAAACTTTTTGTTAATGGCATATTTTTCCACCCATTTTTCACTAATTTATTACCACTTTAATATTTTTTCACCATCAAACCACCCTTAAGGGGAGCGATTCTGCTGGCTTACGGTTCAAGCTAGCAGAATTAAAAAAAATATTCATGCTATACCACAGTCTTCTGCTAGGTTTTTACGAATTTATTACAACTTTAGTAATTTTTCACCCCTCACTTTCCCTTTAACAAAAATTAAATAAATTTGTTTTTTCAAAAATACTTCAATACATTTACACGGTGTGTGTGTGCGAGTGTGTGTGTGAAAAACACTTCGGTTGTAATAATTGGTATATTTAATTAAAAATTACTACTTACCTATTACTTACTAAAAGTACTACAAATTTCACTGAAGATGGACTGATAAATCCGAAAACGTTTTGAACTTAATCCCTAAGGATTTTTAAAATTTAATAAAATATACCAATCACAACAGTGTTTTACTTCAATGTTCGAGTTTTTTAACTATATGATATACAGCCAACTCACGGGAATGATCCCTTTTTAAGTTGTAGAATTTTGTTAAAAAATAGGCAATGTACAAAACAACAATATTGCAATGTTTAGCATATAAAAAAGTTGGTGAAGTTGGTGTTTGTGTAAATTCTAGCATTTAAAGATGTAAACTACTTTCCTTATTTGAATTTCTAGTATTTATGGGAATTATCTTCCACACTGACACATACGGATTTCAAGATTGGAGGGTTATTGGAAAACAGATCCACTATTCAACTTAAAATCTTTTTTGCAGAACATCGGAAGAAATCTTTTTCTTATAATTTTAAGGTGCTTAATCTTCATCCATAATCCAATGGGACCGAATGTTATTCCTGAAGATCGGTTTTATAGAATAAGAACAGTTATAGACTTTTTAATAATAAAATGACTGCTCTGCGTTATCCACTAAAAGAATTATCGCTAGATGAATCGATGGTACCTTGGAAAGTTAGACTTAGTTTTAAACAATATACTAAACAAAAGACATAAAAAAAGATATCAAGGTTATAATTAATTTGTAAATTAATTTATAAAAAAGCAAAGAAAGACGGAATATCGCACGCGAACATTTACCTATAAATAATTGCTAATAAATCGGACAAACGCGAAACGAAAACGAAAAGATGCAGAGTATGTCCTATCCTAAAAATAAGAAAAAACCCAATTTATAAATGTGTGGATTGTGCCGAGAAACCAGATCTCTCCGTGGGCGATTCTTTCAAACATTTCCATAAACAAAATAAATAAGTTAATATTTTTTTGTAATAACCTTTAATTTCTACCTATATTCAACTGACAATGAATGAACAATCTACAAAGAATTAAAATATAAATATCTTTAAATTTTTAAAATGCTGCTAATATAAATTTATTTTACTACGCAAATAATCTATATCAGCTGTTCTGACCAACCAGTAATTTTCAATTAAAATGTTTTCCAATATAAATTCTTTATGTTATACACCTAATCTTAAAATTGTGTTTTGACCAATCGTTGATACTCTTCTTATTTAAATAATATTAAAATATTAAATAACTAAATTATTTTTCAAATTTTCATCTACCTAATGAATACAAATATTTTAACAATAGGTGCGCATGGTCCCGACCCTCCTTTACAATCAGTTAAATAATGTAATAGACGTAATAAAATTATTTCAATTTGAATATTTCTTACCTGGTAATTTATTCTGTGAAATATAAAAATTCCATTGTATTTACTAAAACTCAACTTGATTTCAGTTATTTTATATTCATAAAAGGGACTAACGATTCGATTTCGCTTAGCCATGTAATACGACTCGAATCAGAGTCAATTTTTTAAAACAGGTAAAATTTATAGTTTTTGGAATAAAGTGTTTTCATATTTTTAATATTTAAACATTGAAAAAATAAATATTAGTTAGTATAGACTACCACTTGAAAATGTTTTTCAATTAGGGTAGTTGAGAAAAACATGACTAGGCTGGTAAAAATATAGTAAAATTCTAGCAGAGCACTCTTGTGTTTTCAAAAAGATTTTTTATTCACCTAGCGTCAATGTGTATCTTGTTGAATGTTTCCCATTAACTGAGGCTTTGGGGTCAAAAATTATAAGGGTGGATTAAATTTAGTAAAAACCAGGCAAGCAATTTATATGTTCAGTTACAAGTAGAATACAGTAAAATTATAAAAATAGATTTTTTATCACCTTAAATTTTAACGCAGTAAAATTATTGACTCCTCATAGAGGGTAGTTGAAGGGTGAAAAATTACTAGGATGGTAATGTATTAGTACAAATCTAGCATAATACTGTAGTATCTCATATTTTCGAAAAGATTTGCTTTGCATTCAACCAGCGTAAATGTGTAGATGGTGGAATTGGTGAAGTTGGTTAACATTTAGTAAAAACTAACCAGAGAGTTTCTTATTTTATTTATAAATAGTATTTAGTAAAATTATAAAACAAAACTTTTTCATCTTTAATTTAAACGTAGCAGAACCATTGACTTCCACTAAGGTTAGTCGAGGGATAAAAAATTACTAAGTTGGTAATAAATTAGTAAAAACTTAGCAAAACACTGTGGTATATCATAAATAATTTTTTTTAATTACGCTGGCTCGAACATTAAGCTAGGAGGAACGTTTCCAAATAAGATTGGTTTAGAGATGGAAACTTATCAGGGTAAAAATACTTTTTTTATGTCAGTTATAAGTAGAGGATAGTGAAATTGTAAAAAAAGATTTTTTTCACGTTAAATTTTAACCTAACAGAATTATTGACTTATCACAAGGGGTAGTTTAGGCAAAGAATATATACGCTAATTACGCTAAATATAGACGCTCTATATTCTTTGGTTTAGGTGTGAAAAATTACTAGGGTAGTAATAAATTAGTAAAAACTTGTAATAATTAGTAAAAAATACTGAGGTATTTCAAAAATACGTTTTTTTCTTATTTTGCTGGTTCAAATATTCAGCTAGTAGGAAAGTTTTCGAATAGGTTTATGGGAGCAAAATTATCAGGATGGTCAATGTTTAGTATAAACTTAACAAAACACTTTTTTATTTCAGTTATAAGTAGTGGACAGTAAATTAAAAAAAAATTCTCCTTAAATTTTAATCTTACACAATTATTGACTTTTCACAAGGGGTAGTTAAGGGGTGAAAAATTACTAGGATGGTAATAAATTCGTAAAAACCTAGCAAAACACTGTGGTATATTATAAATATGTTTTTTTAATTCTGCTAACTTGAACCGCAAGCCAGCAGAATGGCTCCCCTTAAGGGTGGTTTAATGGTGAAACAATATTAGGGTGGTAATAAATTAGTAAAAATTGGGTGAAAAAATATGCCATCAACAAAAATTTTTTTTTTTTAATTCTGCCATCTTGAACCTTAAGCCAGAAGAACCGCTCCCATTAAGGGTGGTTTGGTGGTGAAAAATTATTAGGGTGGTAATCAATTAGTGAAAAATGGGTGAAAAAATATGTCATCAACAAAAAGTTTTTTTTTGAATTCTGCTAGCTTGAACCTTAAGCCAGCAGAATCGCTCCCATTAAGGGGGGTTTGGTGGTGAAAAATTATTAGGGTGGTAATAAATTAGTGAAAAATTGGTGAAAAAATATGCCATCAACAAAAAGTTTTTTTTTTGAATTCTGCTAGCTTGAACCTTAAGCCAGCAGAATCGCTCCCCTTAAGGTTGGTTTGGTGGTGAAAAATTATTAGGGTGGTAATAAATTAGTGAAAAATTGGTGAAAAAATATGCCATTAACAAAAAGATTTTTTATTTTATTATTCTGCTAGCTTGAACCTTAAGCCAGCAGAATCGCTCCCATTAAGGGTGGTTTGGTGGTGAAAAATTATTAAGGTGGTAATAAATTAGTGAAAAATGGGTGAAAAAATATGCCATCAACAAAAAGTTTCTTTTTTGAATTCTGCTAGCTTGAATCTTAAGCCAGCAGAATCGCTCCCCTTAAGGTTGGTTTGGTGGTGAAAAATTATTAGGGTGGTAATAAATTAGTGAAAAATGGGTGAAAAAATATTACTTAGGTTAAATTGGATTGTGCTCATGTGTCCCCGCTAGCTTAAGGGTCCTGTAGTCATTTATCGACTATTCTTTTTATTTGTTTCATAAATGACATCTTAGAAATCTTTGAAAATTGTGTTATTTTGTTGTATGCTGATGATTTGAAAATTTTCAGAGTTATTAAGGATGTTAGAGACTGTGTAAAAATGCAAAAAGATGTAAACAATTTCTCACAATGGTGTACAAAGAATGATCTTTTACTTAATATCGATAAATGTAAAATAATGCGCTTTTTTAGAAACTCACAACCTATCTGTTTTAATTACTCTATAAATAATATATTTATTGAACCAACAAACACTTTTAAAGATTAAGATGTATTTTTTGATCCCACTTTACGTTTCACAAATCACTGTTCACAAAAATTACTTGGATTTTTGAAAAGAGCCTTGTCAGAATTTAATAACATAGATTGTTTTAAAAGTGTGTATTGTTCTATGGTTAGATCAGTTCTGAAATATTCCAGCACTATTTGGTCTCCTTTATATAAATGTCATATTGAAAGCATTGAAAAAGTACAGAAAAAATTTCTGCGCTTTGTATGCTTTAAATTAGGGTTTTCTTCAGAAGATATAGTGTATTGTGACATTCTAAAATAGCTTAATATACCAACATTAGAAAATCGTCGTTTAATGCTAGATATGAATTTTCTTCTCAAGATAGTAAACGGAATGATAGATTCGCCTTAAAGTTTGCAGAGAATAGGTCTTAGGGTTCCTCAAAGGTGTAGAAGATCTAAGGACTTTTTTCACTTAGAATTCCAACAAACAAACTATTGTCTAAATACCTATAAGACGAATGTGTCAATCTGGAAATGGCTTAGATGTAGACTTTTCTTTCTAACTGTCTGAATAGTTTTCGAAAAAAGCTGATAAAATCTTTTTTTTTCCATAGCTAATGTTAAAGTTTTGCTGTAACAACTGTTTTGAATAGATAAAGTATCACTTTAACCGCAAGGGTAGATAAAGTGACACTTTAACAGCAAGAGTAGATAAAATGTTTTAACTTTTTTTTATTCAATAACATTTACAAATTCAAACACATTAAGGATTAAAAACAACTGAAATTTTACAAATAACATTATTAGAAATATCTATTTTTGGAGCATCACAACTTGTACTCGATTGCTTAAACACTTGATTCGAGGTACTGGATTGATTTTCTGGTCCGCCAAGTATGGATACAGCAATTTTATTGCTTGCTTATTGACTCTTCAATGTAAGATTCTGCAACAGATGACGATTTCCATCCACCTAAACGTTTAACTTTTACTAGATCAGTTCCAGAATTTGCGAACCCTAGTAGCTGAAGAACGACGGAAAAAATGCCCTGTGTACATTTCTGAATTTGCAAGTTTCAAAAAATCTGCAATCTTCTTGGGGATATCATATATATTGTTAATCCCCACCGGTTGAGTAGTGCACTTTTGCCGTCGGTAATTTACAAAAAACTTACTGTGATGTACGTTTTTGGGGCGCAAGACAATATACTTTCTCACAATTTCCAAGAAACTCAGTCCACTTTTCTTGTCAGTAATACAAAACGACCTTTCCTGCTTGGTTTTAGTATCAGATAATGAAACGATTATTACCGATTTTCTGTCGTCCACGTTAAACACTTCTAACTTGTACAATTCATCGGACCTAGTCGCTCCATGCACACCAAAAATAGCAATAACCTTCATCAACAAATAGACGTCATCAGGAGCTTCTGTCAGAAATTTAATAATGTCATCTGACTCCAGGATTTTGGACTTTTTAGATTTGTATCCCCCACTCAGGTTTAGTAAGTTGGTTAACTTGCTGAATTTAGAAATGTCACAATTTTCATTTGCCAACAACGTACGCTTCAGCATCGAATAGTACGACCACAATGACGATGGCATCGCTTTCTTCGACTTTTCAGAAAACTACACCAGAAGTATTTTTTCACTCACGCCATTGATATTCTTAATGCTTTTCCACTTTTTAAAAGACTGGTATTCTTTCTCATACATCATCCTAGATTTTTGTGGCAACAATAAACTTCTTGCTTCCAACGCTGCATTTTCTACATCTGATGGCATGTTTTCCTTTTCTTGTGTCAATTCTTTTCCGTCTATTTCGTATTTATTCACTTTGTACACAAAACGCAACAATATTCTCCGCAAAAACCAAAACGTAACATTTGTTTGACATTTGTTGACAGAGTAATTTATATCCCTAGCAACGGAGCAACACAATTGCGATTTTTGTGCTAAAAATTACAATTTTCTTTGAAATTCTATTTTTCACCTGAACAGTCTTGCCATAGAAAAAAATGTTGTATTGCACACGACGATAAACTCGCATTATCTTCTCGAGCATAATTAGCGTCTCGACGCTAAAAAATGCTCTCGAAGATAAAGTACAATTTTATCGTATTGTACAATAAATAACTATTAAAATACAATGTAGGCTCTCACAGTAAACTGTCATTTAGGTATTTATTCTAGTTATTTGTCTTGTGTAAATTGTATGTAATTATTATTAAGTTCTAAAACTGTTAATATGATATGAATTATTTAATGATTGTAATTATTGTAATTGGTATAACCGTAAATAAACTATTTATTTATTTATTTATTTAATTATATTAAATTTTATTTATAACGTAACAAAAAGGATTTTAATTAAAAAAAATGTATTTGGTATTGATACGCCGAAACAGCTAATAAATAACTTATATATTATAGTTTTATTTTATATTATATAAATTATAGTTTTTTGTTTTATAACCAGAATAAATTACAAAATTATCGTTATATTAAAAATTTGATCAAATATTGATAAAGAATATCACAATCGGTTGGTATCAGAACAGTTTGCTATATAATATTCTGGGGTTAATCGTAAATATTTTCTTTAGTTGACATTTATTCAGTTGGTTTATTTAACTTATTTATCCTACATCTCAGTATCTATTGCAAAATTTAAAGAAAATAAATTTATAAACATATCCGAAAAAAATACGAGAAAAAAAAAAGAGGAAAAGTGTTTGCAGTTTAGTGAGTGATCGGTAAAAACATCACATATTTGGGATTTCGCGACTACTTTGATGATATAAAAGAAACGGGTAAGTTGATTTGATTGAATATTCCAGTCAGTGTTCTTTTCTTTTAGTTCCAGAAGGCCAGTCGTGTGTGTGTGTGTGACAACCCTCTCCCTCCTTTACCCCGAAACCCCTTCGGGCCCCACGTTTCTCCCCTTGCGTATGTGCTAAATGGACCAATCGGCTTTTGTTCTTGACGAAGTTTGCCTTCAAGATACGTTGTAAAAGACAAGCGACTTTTCACTGAAAAGAATTCAATTTCTTTTAACAAGTTGAAATTCAACAGATTTTAATTTGTTCCATTTAATAAAAATACGTTTTCGTTTTTAAAGCCATTCGATAAAATAATATCGGAAAAGACACCCAAATAGTTCAATTTTTCAAAAACCTCTACGCTGTTTTAATAATAATAAACCAATAAAATTAAATTCTGCAAAATAATTTTCTCTTCTTTTTGACAATCCCCTGCAGTTAACTGAATAAAAACAAATTTTTAAAGGATATTTAATAGAAAATCAGAACTGTGTACGAAATCCAAGCTTGCTTAATCAATTTTAAAAAGGCTTTTGACTTAGATCAGCATGATACATTTATGAAAATTCTTAAAAACATGGAACTAAATAAAAATTTCTACAATTTGTATTGTTTAAGTATTCGATAAATCTTTAAAAGAAATATAGAAGGATCGTATACTTTTACCGTTGCTGTTGATGTCAACTCCGAATTTATTTCTGTGGTCTCTGTCTGTTTACTACCATAGGATCTACAGAAATTGTTAGGCATGGAGGGTAATCGAAAATACCAAATTTTATTTAAAATTAAATGTCAGAAAGACAAAATGTATGGTAATTCACAAGAATCAATACCCGCATCATGCACACCAAAATAACATTGGGTAATGATATTATCCAGAGAGTAGCAGCTTTAAAATACTTTAGTTACAAATGAACTGCCTTATCAACAACACTATTTAATCTAACTTTAGAAGTTGTTGTTAGAAAACTGGATATAAACGGCTGTATTAATACAAGATCTATTAAAATATGCGCATATGCGGATGATGTTGCCATAATAAGCCGCAACAAAAGGGTATTAAGCGAAAAAGTTATAGAACTGAAACGAGAATCTGCTACGTTTGGTCTAAATATAAATTTAAGCAAAACAAAATATATGGAGTGCACAAAATTGAATGAACATGAGAATGTGAAGGTAGACAATTTTACCTACAAATATGCCTCCACTTTTCCCTACCTAGGCTCAATAATAAATGACAACAACAACATCAGTCAAGAAATACAAGCACGGATTCTTAGCGGTAATAAGTGCTTTTATGCATACAAAGACTTAATGAAAAGTAAGTTACTGAATCGTGAGTCTAAGGTGAGAATCTACAAAATAGTAATTAGACCAGTGGTCACATATGGATGTGAAACATGGACCCTCTCAACCACTGATGAAAATCAACTGAGAATATTTGAGCGCAAAATACTAAGGAAGATATTTGGACCAACCCAATGCAGCGATGGTTCGTGGATGAACTAATGCAGAGCGCAGATATTGTCAGATTTGTAAAGTCACAAAGACTAAACTGGCTTGGTCACCTAGAAAGAATGCCAGATAATCGAGCTGTAAAAGTAGTCCAGAGATGGAAGCCCCAAGGAAACAGAACAAGAGGAAGGCCCCGTAAAAGATGGATAGACGACGTAGAGAGGGATCTGAAAACCATGAACATCAGGCAATGGCGAAGGAAAGTATCCGACAGGGCAGAATGGAAGAACATTGTTAAGCAGACCAAGACTCACAAAGGGTTGTAGCGTTATTAGAAGAAGAAGAAGAAGAAGTTACAAATGAACTCCTTTGATAATTCCTCTTCTTTTCTTTAAGCTGTATAACCCTATATGTACATCTAATAATACTGGCCATCGTCTTTCAAATTGTATTCTTCTCTTCTTTAAGTACCCTGTCCGATTATCGAACGTTGGCGATAATATTGGCATGGCAATATAGTTGCTGTAAACTTTGTTTACAGCAACTCGAAACAGATTACCGAATGTCTCTAGATACTACTCTCGGAGATTTCGGAGTCAGGAAATTTTTCAGCTATCTTGCCCTATATTACGTAGTATAGAAGGTTATACCTCTCTGTATGTCTCATTACATGGCCGAAATATTGTAACTTTCGAATTTTTACGGTTTTTGTTATTTCTGTGCTCTTTCTTATTCGGTGTAAAACTGTTTCATTTGTTATTCGATCAAACCAACTTAGTCGCAATATTCGTGGGTAAATCCACCTTTCAAAGGCCGTAAGTTGTTTCTTTAGCGTTGCTGTAAGAGTCCAGCTCTCCATGCCATACAGCAACGTGGAGAATATGTAGCAGCGTTTTAATCTGATTTTAAGGTTTAATGTAATATCTCTATTTATCAGAATTTTCTTTAGTTTACAGAAAGCAGCTCTGGCTTTTTCTAGAATGCTAATTCTTATTTCTTTGGTTATAATCAATAAATCCTAATTGAAATTCTAATACCAAATCGTATTAGGGCTTCCTTTCATGTTTTAATCCTTTTTTTACTATTTTGATATATATGAAATATAAGCACTCTCTGTAGATTTATTAGGAAGAAACCCATGCTGGCATTTATTTAAGATATCATATTTATTCAGAAAATTTAATATTTTATTGTAAATACACTTTTCGATAATCTTAGAGAGTACACTTGTTATAGTGATTGGCCTGTAATTATCAACCAAACATGGATCTCCCTTTCTGAAAATTGGACTAACTACTCCCGTTTTAAGGTCACTTGGAAACTTGCCTTCCTTGACAGATAGGATGATGATGTGAGACAAAACAGGAGATATATATGAAGAAAAGTATTTAATTATTTTAGTGGGGATTTGGTCAATACCTACTGAGCTGGTATAGTTTAAGGAAGATATAACATTCTCAATATCAAATGGTGAGACCTCAGAAAAAAACAATGTGTTGTTAATTGTCATAGTCGTGAAATCGTTAAAGGTATAGTTATTGAAATGTTTTAATAATGTCTGTTTGACTGATGTACAAAAATACTCACCAAATTTATTTGCTATCTGTTCTGGATGTATCAATAATTTATTATTATTAGTAATACTCCACTCAAGATTGTTTTTATTTTTACCAGTTTGACGATTCACAGTTTTCTATATCTCCTTCCTTCTATAATTATTATTTTGATTATGTAAATAACTTTGATATGAGGCTTTTTTTGTATCCTTTACCTTACGGATAAAGTTGGCCTTTTGTATTTAATAGTTAAACATTAAATCTGGATTACCACTAACATTTGCTAGCCAAAATAAATCTTTTAGCTTTTTACTAACCTGAAGAATTTCAGTATTGATCCATTTTCTGTTGGTATTAGTAGTTATGCGTTTTGATATTAAAGGACATGTTGTATCAATATGATAGGAGACAGAGTTCAAAAAAGCTCTATATGCATCATCTGCATCATTTGAGTATGTATAAACATTTTCGAAATTCTCAGAATCAAGACTCAACAAAAGATTAGACAAACAATTCTTTGATAAGTTTCTATAAGTAGCTATCTGGGATGTAGCAGTATTGTTACTCTCAGATATATTTAAACTAAAATGAAGTCCTAGATGATCTCCTAAATATCCTCCTGTCTACTATTTCGTTGTTTATTATGTTTGTAGTTCTGGCATTTAAGTCATATATAATCTAGATTTCTTTCTTTATATGTATTCCAGCAAGGACATCGTCAATTTGTTTCAATAATTCTCCTCTGCGACAGCATCAAAGTCATTTGTCAGAGTGTACGTTCCAATTAAGACTAAGTCTTAGCTGTGTTTTCTAATATCCATTACTTTTATTTTTTTGTCTATTTCTTACGATATATTGTTATATTTATTTCTGATAAATTGCAATTAAAACTGTTCTTTTGCAAATGTTGTAATTTGCAATAGATAGAAAGAAAATGTACTTTTTGAACAAAAATTGATTTAGTAGGCCAAGTAAAATCTTTGATCGTCATTATGTTCCAAATTTATTTATTCCAAAATTTCTTTCTTTTATTCGAGAGCAAAAAAATTTTCCAAATAGAGCTTAGGAATAAAGGAATTTAAAATCGAGGAAAACCTGTGAACATTATCAAAGTGACATTTAGAGACAAAAAATCGTGGCAACTGCGCTCGGTGTCCATCAGCGTCGAAGATGATACAATATACCCATTATTAAGGTTGTGGTAAGCGAGGGTATTGGGGAGGCGAAGGGGAAAGGTGGCCAGGGAATAGCAAATGGGCGCCTTGGGCGTCTTACGCATTTCACATACTAAATGCGATTACTCGCTCTGTGGAGACGCAGGACGATATTGTAGGACTATGCCAGACGCGTAACAAGATGGATCTGAAACGGGGTTGGATATTGTATAGTTAAAAATCGAAATTGCAATATACACGTTCCAAAAAGTGTACAGTTTTTTGGTATTTACAATTATTATCTTCCTGTTTCTGTTTCTGCCATGTCAATCGCATATGTATGTTTCTTGTTATGTCTGTATTCAGTTTCAGATGCTTATTTTTCCATATTATGTCACTTGGAAAACCGTCTATTATAAACCATTTGTACTGAAGCCAATTGACTTAATATACCAATATTCCCCTTAGTGCACCCGTAATGGTTGCTGCTTACTTGATTGAGTGGCTGTATCGCTCTAGATATCTCCAGCCTATAATTCAAGGAGTTAATAATATTTTTATTTGACAATAG